>NC_091487.1:31018521-31363521 GCF_947461875.1 Haliaeetus albicilla | reverse complement strand
ACAGTTCATGCTGATCTATAATTAGTGTCTATATTTTTTATTCTATTTGTAATTAGAGGAAACCTCTCAATGTTTTTTAAAAAATGTATCTGAAGGTGGATGAATGAAGAGATTCTATTGCATGTTATGTCTATATGTGTGAGAGGGGAGCAGCAGGAAGTACCACAAAGAATAAAATGCAACAGAATTCCAAAGAAATGCCGTGAGCCTGAGCCTCAAAAAAAACCAAACCAAAACAAAACAAAACAAAAGCTTAGGAGCAGCTTTTTGTTCTGATTGCTAACTTAGGCATGGCAACATACACAAAGATAATATCTCCTATTTTATTCCTTCTGTGTACAAAAAAGAGATTTTTATACTTTTTCATAAATAAATAAGATTGCATTAAAGACATAGTTGGCCTCAATAGAAATTCCTCTTCTACTTAAACCAAACCAACTCTTGTGATCCAAACTATGACCTCAGTGCAATGACCAAAGCGGGAAATAGAGAGAGTGCAGATGAAACACTGGCAAAGTTATGAGAAGTGCTTTTTTCTGTAAGGCTATTGCTACCAAGTATGCTTTGTATGAACACATATTAAATGCAGAGCTGGTATCACCTGTTGGTAAAGTTTCCTGCTTTTTATTAAGGTTACTTTTCTATTATCTGTTGCATACAACTTTATTTATTTATCCATTTCACTGAAATCTTTCATGTTTGGCACCTGCATGAGAACTTATTTTGTTTTATTTTTTAATTCAGCCAAAACTAACTGCATGGTTTCCAAGAATGAAGCTCAGGGAAATAATAGCCTGTAAAAAAATTTCTTGCTCTTTTCCTTGAAAAACTCTACAATTCACATATTTATAAGTAGAAAAGGAGATTTGGCAGCTTTTTTATTCATATGGAAGTCTTCCCATTTCCTTAAAACATGGAAATTTGTTCAGGTAACAGGCCTTTAGGAAACTTCAGTTTATACACGCTCAGTAGGTGCTTCATAATGTTCAGTGTTGTTTCCATCACCGCTTGCATCTCTCACGCCTCTTATTACTGACAAGATTGGACTTTTGCCATCTTCACAGTGGGACTGAGCAGGCAAACTTTAGAGTACATGACAAAAGCCAGGCTTCCTTGCACGAGCTTCTCCACTTAGGGAGATAGTCAATATTAGGCACTGGACTGAAGAGCGTAATAGATATTGATGTGTTTATGATCATCTGTTACTGTTTTTTTTTCATGATATGACATAATACCTTGGTTTGTGATTTCCAGACAACATAAAAAAGAAAAACTTCTCATTCAAGGCTGGCAGCTTAGAACTGGGGTGAAGGGACTCATAGCACCATAGTCTAGGAGAAATAATGAAGGCAGAAGGGAGTCAGGTGTCTAAACTGTGAAACATTGAAGGTGGGCAATGAATTGCCATTAAAACAAAACCAACCCCAAAACTGATTGCACAGCAAGATTCAAACAAGATATGAGTGTATTGTTTTCAGGGAAAGTTGGAGGAGAGAGGAGAACTATAGAGGAAGATTTGACCTGACTTGGAATGTGGAGGAAGAAGTGAAATAGTCTGGCAGATATATTGACATGAGAAGCCAGGGAGAAGGTTGGATGGAAAATTTAAAAAAAGGAAAACCAGTGAATGCCAATATTGGTTAGAGGACAGAAGAGTTAACTAAGGATGAAGATAAACCACCTGGAATTTAATGAGAGGTGGCTGGGGGATGTGAGCTGCAAGACAGCAAATAAGTGGAATAATTAATATTCATGTAGTGAGTTTGAGCAGAGAAACCAAGAACAGTAAACACACTTGTGGGATGACTCCACCCACTTTGTTCAGTGCTGTGTGACCAAACAGCAGATGTCTAGGGAAGCCACCTAGAAAGTAGATGCTATTCTGTTTTGTGCAGAAGCTGGAATAAAGCATGGAATGGAAAGAACACAAAATACAGTTTCATGATGAATATGGGTAAACCTGCCTAGAAAATTGTATATAGATGGTGATTTTAATGGCAATTTGTGTATGATGTTAGTCTTTTTCCTTTAAACCATCGATCTCAGAAATTGTCACGAGTTGTGCAATTCGACTTGCACTCATGACTGAAATGAAAATTAATTAAAAAAATTTCCACATCTTTGTAATGCTGTAACATTTAACATGCACCACCACCAAAAAAGTCAGACAATTCAATGAACATTTGCAAATACTTTTGACCTTAATCTCAAAGCATCTCAGTTTTCCCCTTTCTAAAATGGAGATAAAGTCAACTCACCAAACCTTGGTCAAGATAAAGCGGCATTCATGACATTATGAAACTGAAGAGCACGCAAAAAAGCACTTACAGAAATTAGTAAGAAAGGCTTTAGAGTAGTTTGAAGTTGTAGCTGTGTGCAGTGAACAAGGCATCGGGTCATGTACTGAACAGTGGAAAGAAAATGAAAGGTTTTGTCCCTAATCGGTAACTGAAAATTAGCTATCCTATGATCTGAGAGAGGGGGGACTTCTCTGCTACAAGTAGGATTTTATTACTCAATCTTGCAGTAGAAAAAAGAAAGTCATCATTTCTTGTGTATGTTGATCTTGGTTTAGCTGACAACCTTACTGCTGGAATCTCTGAATTTGTAAATGCTTGACTGTAATTTTGTGGTTCTTAGTTTTTCAGTGACATGTAACAGAAAATTGAAAGTTCCTTTATGGAAAAAAAAAATATCTATTGCTTTAAAAAGAGGCAGATTTATGAAAAAGAGAAATAAATACAAAGTTTCTTATTTCAAATTCCTATTTTAAGATTGCCAGTTGTGGTTCTTATTTTATTGTGAATATTATTCTGAGCATTCCAGTTCTCTGTGAGTGTTGTTCAGTGTATTGTTTCTCTTTTTATTACTTTACAATTTGCTTTTAGTATTTAATATGCTTGTATTAAACTTTCCTTTTCTTCTTGGTATATCTTCTGTAAGGATATTAAATGTAAAAATACATGTATATGGAAAGACTGTTGTATTATAAACAAAACTTTCCAGATAATAGCATCTTATTGTTTCAAAAAATTTAGACAAGGGTTTTGTTGAGTTTTTAAAAGTTTGAAGTACTATACCTGCCATCTACTGGAAGTACAAGGACGATGCATTTATGTTGTATTACGTTAACTGTTCAGCCAATAACATTTATCATCCTACTACTTTATTATTTGACTTTGGTAAAAAAAAAATAACTTTAACCTGCATTATTTCATTTATTACTTTATTAAAAAATGGCAGTTTTAAAATTTAACTCAATTTTTCAACTCCTCAACTTTCACAGATTTTTAATTAACCCACAGTAAAATCTAAACAAATATTAAGAATCAAGTGTAAGAAATGCATTGGTATTTGTTCTTCTGCCACATTCTACATGACCGTTCATTTTGATGGATCAGTACAACTTGCAGTTGGAGTGGGGGCGAACTATGTACGGGCAGATAAGTTTTCAGATACTTATTTATGTATTTCCTTGGAAAAGGATAGTTACAGTATTTTAAAATAACACCTTACATAAGTGCTTTTGTTGTTAAAGTTTTTCCTTTTTAATGTGGGGCACATTTTTAAGGGACTGGTAAATTACATTAGGTCCATTTTCATCTCTTCTTGACTCTTAGTTCTGGTCCCATAAACCACAGTAATTTCATTCCAGCGTGATCACTTAGGCTGATTAAAAATCAGACAAAGTCATATAAAGGTGAAGAAGTCCATTAGTCTTATGTTGCCACTGGATTTAGGACACTCTGAGTTAAATATCATTCTATTTGGTTAAGTAATCCAAAAGTACTTGGCAACAGGAAAAAAAAATATTAATTATTAGTTATGGCTGCCATAAGATATGAATTTCCAAGGTTGCATACAATCCAATAAAATTCATTTTGATATAAGAAACAGTATTTTGTCTGTATATTAACAGCAAAGGCTAATGTAGATTCTTTGGTAAGCTAGGTTTCCATCAGATCAAACTGTGAAAAGGAAGAGAAATAATTAAGTGTAAATTTACCTTTTTAAAATCCATTGTTAACCAAACCAAGACAGGCCTAAAAGGAAAACAAAGTCACCAGTTGTCATCAAGGAAGTATTGCTGAATTCCTAGGAGATTACTATGGAAATAAACCTTTTCAGCCCTGGGAAGGTTCTTTTACAAGACTATAATACTGGATACCATTTAATTTTGGGTACTACTCAGCATCATTTTTGTTGTCTATTACTAGGCACTCTCAGAGTATTACATTCTGAGTAATTTATGGGTAAAATTGTTATCCTTTTACAGAACTGTTGCTAAGCAAGAAATTATACATTTATTCTTTTCTGCTTTCTTTTAGTTTATTAATATCTATTAGTACATATTTTATCCCTTTAATAGAGAGAGAATGATTAGGCAGTTAAATTCATTTTCACTCTCTTTAAAATTGAATTTCTTCTTTCTCACACTAGGCTAGGAATCATTTGAAATCTGTATGCCAAAACCAGACAACCTTGGACAATAGTTACCTTCAGTGGAAAATATAAATGCTTTAGGCAAAGAAGATCTTGAACTTTTGCCTTCTGTTTGAACTGTATATATGCTAGTTTAATTGTGGAAGAGTACACTGTGTCTGGATTCAATAATATTTAATTTAAAATTTATTTACTATAGTAGGTATATTATGTTGGCATTTTCCCATCTTTCTAGCTAATCAAATGTCAAGTCTGAAACCATAAAATTTCTGGAATCTTTTGAAAGCAGGTTAAAAAAAAGAGATAATTCCTTTTTTCCCCAAAATGAAATTTTATTGAAAACTTTAAATCTAGGAATAGCCATTTGCTTATTAGAATAAACTTATTCATTATGAATGATAAATATATTTTATTAGTGTAATTTAGTAATAAAATATGTAAAAGCACTTTTGAATAATGTCAGATTCACTTAATCTGAGAGATGGAGTTAGGCTCCATGCTGAGGCTGGGATTCCTCTGTGCGAAGCTAACCACATACACCTAAACATCTGAAAACCATAGACATTTCATAAATGCTTTGTGTATGCTCCCCTGACAACCTCTAGCTCAGCTTCAAACTCTGTTGTAAGGTATTCCCATTTTCCAGACATTTTAATACAGGTAACCCTAAGGCTGCTAGGCTTTTCAGTATGAGCTGTACATTTTTTACCTTCTTTCTCTGCACAGTCTGGGAAAAAGATATGTCACATAAGCAATCTTCATATTTTCCAGAATTACTTTTTCTCTCTCTCTTTGACTTTAGAGAAGAAAGAACTGAAGGGAGGTAGAGGGGGTTTTGTTTATGGATTTTCTTCCCAGATCTGCATAGCTCTAGGCCAGACCTGGTTAACTATTAACAGTTTAAATTGAACACTTCACATGCATAATAAAAAACAGGTCTCTTGTGTTGCTGCTGAAGCAGAATGGCTCTTTTTATTCAGTAAGTGCTTTGATAGTATTCCAAATTCATCTTTCTGCATTTAAGTAGGTTAAGCGGTGCCCGAAGGATGATTCGCACGTTATTACAAACAGTGGAGCAGATAGTCTACAGCAAAAGAGGAAATATTAAAAGATGTTTTTCTTTTTTAAGGAAAATGTCATCCAAAGTTTAATATCCGTGTGGAGCAGACATATGCTCATTCTACGTTTCCCCATCAGAATTGCTCTTTTACTTTATGTCAGGCAAATTTCTGTGCTATTGGCTTCCCCACAGATGTTCTTCTACTGCCATCTGATAGAAAAAAAATCTCACTGCTATCTACCCGTTTAATTCCCCCCAAATGTTACTTTAAGGTTCTGTAATCTCTTTGTTCTATAAATCTCTGAAGTTACTTTTTCATCATGGAGATCTACTGTGTGAGACCTTCCCAAGCATGCAAGAGTCTTACCAGTTAGATTTATTAAAATCAGAGGAGAAGCAAAACAAAATGCTTCCTTAACTTAATGCATACAAATTTTTATTTCTTCTGAACTAAACTAAACTGAAGTTAAATTGTATAAGCCTCTTTCCATTGAATGAATCGTTTCTTTCCTTTCAGTATCCCAGGTTCTCTTCTTCAGTAGCTTTGGATTTGAATTCTAGAAAAAAAATCAGTAAGAAAATGCACAGTTTTGTTTTTATGCTCCCTCCCTTTAACACTGTAATTCTGTCAATGGGGTTTGGTAAGTTACTTTACCTCTGACATTAAAAAAATAGTATGATTTCTTGAGGTTACTTTTGTCATAGATGAACTTTTTTTTTTTAGATTTCCTTTTATTTTGAATAGTTGTCTAACAGCACTTACTAAATTAATGTTGTGATTACTTAATGTAACTATCAACACAGCACAGAGGTTTTCAGTGCTAAACTTGTTTTGATGGAGAAAGAATTTGGGACAGTGTAACCGGACTTTCCCTTAACCATTGAAGTTACTGAAAATCCACCTCTGGGTTTTTTGCACAGATTTTCTGCATTAAATCTTTACAGGATAGAAAGAGAAGAAATTATTTCATTAGTGTGTTTTTTAATAGAGGAAGTTAAAAATGGAAATTTGATTATTCATCAAGGTTTTCTACTAGAAGGAATTATGTATTTTCTGGAATGTGTGATCACGCTATTTTTATAAACTGGAATGCTTGTAGGAGCCTTAAAAGCACACTGCTGAGATCTCTGCTACCTGCACTGCATGATGCCTTTCCTCACCCTTGACTAAAGATCTGAAGACTTCTCTAAAAATTAAGAAAATACAAAAAGATACTTAAAACTAAGATAGATCAAATAAAAAAAAATATAAAAAAATGGAAATGCTATTTTAAAAGTATTCCCTAAAGAATTGGGTAAGCATTCAAAAAGTCATAAATTAGTGAGAAACATGTATGTAACAGAAGTGAGAAAGAGATTAAAGGAATCTGTAATATCTCAAATCAGACTTTGGCCATTTAGTTATGCCTGTAGAATAAGCATTCTGGACTGACTCTACAGAAAAGATTTTTTCCTGAGGTGCCCAGTAGAGCATGATGAGCCTTTTCTTTGCTAAAGATAGTATTTCCCCTGTTAAGGCCATTCAGGACCAGATGCTGAAGATTGCACTTCTTTCTGGTATGTGCCATCTATAAGATGATAAAAAGGGTAAAATCATATTAATTCCATGTACACATTTCACCAACTTGAGTGGGTGATAAAGGATTGAAGAAAATTAATGACATGCTAAATGATTTTTGGAACTAGCAATGGCATGCTGGAACAGCTTCATTTACCTGGTTAGTAAAAGAGCATAGGAAGAGAAATGGGAAGAAGGCAGATGGTTATGTTTTGCTTACAGCATGAAGCTTGTATGTCCAAACTGAATTTCCAGGTCTCCCACACTTGTGTGACTTTGAGCATGCCAGTTAATCTTTTGTATGCTCCAGCTTTGTACCATCAGTGATGGCAATATTTTTCCTACCTTCCCAGAGTTCCTGGGGGAACTTTGTGGTAAGAAGTTCTATCTAGCAATAATAAACCAAAATTAAAAAATTCCTTTGTGGCTTTAGCCAAATAAGAAGTAGTGTTCTTTTATCATATACATTTCATTTCAGTCTAAAGCATTTTTAAAAGATTAGGCATAAAAATACCACCTGGATAATCTTGTTTTGAATAAATCATTTATTTTTCTATATTCTTATTAATCACCACCTTAACTGCTGGTCAAAATGTCTGTTTCATTTAAGTCAATTATTCATTATAAGGTATCTAGTAATGTGGGTCACTAACTACAAAAAAAAATTATTAAAAAAGGAACCTAATGTTTCTCTCTAAGTTGTATCTGGTCTCCTAGAAAACCATTTCCTTCTTTAGAACAGCTTTCATAGAGAAATAAGATTTCTTTCAGCAGTAGTGTATCTAGGATAAATGACACTTTCTACCTCTGTATTTTGTTGGGTGCCTAGAAGTAATGTAGACAGCCAGCATCTGTGCTACACATGAGCTCTTACAGAGAATCTCCCAAACAGAGTGAAAAGATCATTAACAGCCCAGATTTCAAGCTTCTTTATGCAGCCCAGGTATCAAATGAGTAATTTGCTGTCCGTAGCTTTGAGAAGCTCAAATATAAAAGCTACAAGAGACAGGATAATGGTATCTTAGTGATTACACTGTTTTTCTAACTACTTCCAAGGCTTTTGCTCTCAGTTCTGCCTTAACAAAAAGATAAGCCTGAAAACGAGCCAGGTCCTTATTAAAAGCATAGCATATGTCTAGGAAAAAAAGGTCTTGCTGTTCAGATTTATGTCTTTTGGCAGATTTGTAAGGTGTTTATGTACAGTAGATTTGATCCCATGGACAAGTGCTGAAGGCTTTGCTTAATTTCATAAGTGTTTAGAAATTCTGATTAAAAGAAGTTCTTGGTAATAAGATTTAGTAATGACACTTTTCAGGGCCAAAGAAGGTGGTGCTTTTATGTTATTACAAGCATGTTTCATGACCACAGCTGGAAGGGCCAACCAGTGAGGAAGGGATGGGTTACACATTGTCCAAACTTTGACATACTATTGCTCTAGCAAACATATAATTTATCATTTTTTATTCAGACATACGCTCAGTAGGCAGTGGGGTAAGATCATGAATTCCAGACATGTAGCTCTTATAACTAGCTTTGTTATAGGCAGGGTTTTGTAACAAGTCTTTGCCAAAATGTTTTTAGGTCATAGTAATTAAACCAGAATCAACTATAAACATTTCTTCCAGATACTTTTAGCTAATAAGAACAATACTTCAGGGACCTATATTCTAAGTATACATAATCTGGATATCAGAAAGTATATGCAAGTTTAAGCAAAGTAATTCAGAAAGGGAGAGCATGTGAAATGTATTAATCCTGTGATGTACTGCTTTGTTTGCCATAGGGAACTGTTTTCTTACTATTGTTGGTAAAGGTTGTGGAAACAGGCTTAATCACATGGTTAAATGTTTGCTTGTGACAAAGGATACTCAAAATGACATGTTAAAAAGGATATAATGTATCTTGCACTGAAGGTTTGCTACAGCTCTAAATTGCAGGTTTAATATTTTTCAGGAAATCAGAGGCTGTTTTGTAGATTACTTTTTATTCTTTAAAGACCAAAGAAAAAAGGCTTTTAGATATTACTGTTCTCACATTGCTACCCAAGTGACTACTTTTGTTCATTCGGTAAACTTGTAGATGGATTGTAGTACTGCAGATAATGGGGATGTTTAAAATGAAATGTAGAATCCTCGCTGGAATACCTAATTATTTTAAAGAGATCATATATGAATCTGAGTTTTCAGATATGGATTTTCTCCTGCTGTATTTGTTACAGTATTTCTTTCCTCTTATTGTTCTCTATATGTCTACATATAATGGCATAAACCTTGAACATGTTCAATATGCAATTTTTCAATCTTAATAGTTCTAGCATCACTTAGAAAAAGAATATGTGGAAAAAAGCATTCAAATGCCTTTTGTTGTAAGACAGTTTCAGTTTTTCAAATAAAATTCGTGGAGAAATGCACAATAGAGATGGCCACTAAGGCAAAATAATTTCACCACAATGTTATTCCATTATGTTTTTGTCAAAAGCTAGTATTCTTTACCATGCAACTGGAGAAAACATATCAAGACCCTCTTCCTGTATATATTTAAATGCTTGTAGAGCATTTCAACATTTAAAGCATTTATTTTTCAGTTTTCTTTTATCAATATAGAACAAAGAGCTACATAAGTAATGGATGACAGAAAGGGTGCTGGCTAACATTCATTTTTAAGACCAGGACAACGCTAGCTTCATAAGCCTTCCTTTTAGAGTTTTTATTGAACAAATCTTATGATATCAGTAAGTTATATCTAAAACAGTGGAAACTGTTCTGTGTTTCTCCCTCCCTCTGCTAACCCTAAACTTCTCTATATTTAGTCCATGTGGTTGGTAGAACAGCACTCCTACTTGTCTTTCCTCAGACACCATTCCTTGTCATTCATCACCAATTTATGCACTTTGTTGGTAATGGTTTCAGCTTACAAGTCCGTGCTCCACCATGATAGAAATCTGCAGAAAGCCCAAAGTCTTGTTAAAAAAAACATGTAATATCTCAGTTTAATCTACTGCTCCATGTATGATTTCCCTGGTGTGATGCTGCAGATGTCTCTAGCAGTTTCTCAGCGAAGCAGGTTGTTTCTTTAGAAGCAACTGAAAATGTGCTCTGTTGAGAGTAGATATCTCTCTGCTATTCTAAGCCATTTTATCAGGGCTTTTTTTCCCCTGTTTATGGTTCTTTAAATGTTGTCTCTACACTGTTAACGCAATTGTGTGGAGAAGTAGGAAGAGAATACTAATTCTGATCTCAGTGAAGTCAGTGGGAATTTGGAGGTTTTGGGGAAATACAGATTATTACGTTTAGCAAAAAGGGGTGCTTTTATGGAAGGAAGAACATTGATAGTTGCTTAGTGACAAACTATGGGCCTGAGAAGGCAAAGGTACAATCAAGATAAATAAAGCTGTGTAGTTAATTAAAAGTGTACTCAGCAATCATAAATCACAGCCCTACTTTCACAGGTGCTACTACTTGTAACAGAAATCAGTTATAAGAAGTCAAATATAAGGAAAAGTATGAACCAGAGAGACAGACATCAAAAAAGCTGCTAACTGCTCTTCCTGTATTTTAAATGTGAAGGGCACATAACACAGACGAGTGTTCCAGTTCTTTCTCCTAAGGGAAAGTATGCTACCCAGTAACAAAGCTAAGTGAAGCATCATTCCTCTGATAGATATCTGTAGTACATACTTATTTTTGCACTGCATTTTTCAGAACTTTGTGGAAGATTGATAACTTTAAAAAAACAAAATAGAAAATATTTTATTTGGTGGGGCCCTAATTTAATATGAAATAAACTTGCATATAGCAATAAAGTTACTATGATTCACTACAGAGTCTTCTGAAGAATTTTAAATCTCTTGAAAAGTCTGATGTTTTAGAGGTAGCACATGTTTTCTTATTACCTGCATCATCTGATTAACTTTAAAATCTTTGTGATCTTTTCTAAATTGATATAATTTTAAAGAGAGATTTTTGTACTTGTAGGTTACATTTATAAAGTTTAAGAAATGACAAGGCTTATAATAAACCCAGACTTCAAAACTAGGTTTATAGATCTAGAGACATTCACCATAAACTCAGACTGGGAGTTTTTCTTGGGTCCAAGAATTGAATACTCATCAACAGTTATCTTATAAACCACAGTGAGTAAAAGATGAGCAAAACTTCAGAGACTAAACTAAGTTAACTTCAGCTGTGCTGTTGACGGTACCAGTAACAGCATTTATTAAAACAATTGATGATTGATTATAAAAATACTAAGCAAAATTCATCAGGCTAATATGTCACCATTGCCTAATATTGTAAAACTTAACCAATAATTGTACAGTCATACTGAAATTTAATCTTAGTCTTTAAATATCTGTAAATATTTTGTCATAAACACTTCATGTTTCAGCTAAAGCAATGTGCTATTTCTTTTTTAAGCAGTGCAAGTCATAGAATTTACTGTGCATGTTCAGTGTTGAGTGCAAACAATTGGATTTACAATGAGAAATAGATGCTGCAGTTTGTAAATGAATTCCCTGAGATGTGAAGTCTTTTATATGTGGTGAACTAGGTCCCAACCTCTGGGTCAAATGTCGCTGTGAATTATAATAATTGCAATTTATGGTAAAGACTAGAGTAAGGTTTGAAACCTGTCAGTACATATCATGAAGTAGAAATAAATTGCAGCTTGTCATAAATGACAGATTTCTGTTAGGTGCTTTCTTTCACTTTGACTGCATCAGGCCTTTATCCACCCAGCAATTAACTTTATTCACATTAATATTCAGCAGTGTTGACAAGACTGACACAGTAAAACTCAGTTTGTATAAAAGTAAAGACAGTTTGATGTAGAGTTATTATATTGTCTCATAATTCACTGTTGAGAGGTAGTTCTTGATAAATGAAGAACAAAGCTATTGACTCTGGTGTTGACTTATTGTGCCAAAAAGGACTCTGATTTTCTGTTTTTCAAGGTACACAATTTTTTGTTTGGAAATAAACAGTAATTTTATCTAAAGCATTAGTAAAAGTAATATTAATACACTGGTATAATCCTGTTTATTATTTCCATATATTCACTGGTTCCCCAGATCTTTTTTGAATATTTAGAATAATAATGATTACATATGATGTTAAATAAGACCAATCATATATTTAAAGCATGGTTTTAACTTTGCTGGGAAAGAAAAATGTGTGTACTACTGCTACCCCTGCTAAGGTTATGGATACACAAAAGGAAAAAATAACTTTTCAACTAAAGAGGAAAGGAAATAACTACTGAATACAAAAAAGTCCCTGACAGTTGGTGTATCCATCCTATATAATATTACCCAACAAGAAGTGAAGTTAATCATGAGAGAGAGCAGGTTTCCCAAAGAAGTGTTACAGATGTTGTTCAAGAGATTTAACAGCTGCTCTTTTTAGGTTTATAACATTTACTCAAACTGCATTTACAAAATTGCTGATGCACAGTTGAAGCCATTACACAGACACAAACTTTAAATTGAAGTACAGATACGAGCTTTCTTCTGGTACCATTTTACTTTCATAGCGTCTTTTATGGAAGAATCAGAAAGCCCTTAATTAATCAAGCCTTATCTCAGGCACAGCGTTTGAGTTAGATAAAGATAAGATATTACATTACAGTAGTTGACAAGGAGACTTTTGTACAGCTTCTTGCTGAATGTGGCAATTTTACAGCACCTTTCTCAACGGGGTCTCTGAATGGGATGGAAACAATAATAATTCATACCAGCATTGCCTGTAAGTTCAGTCTCTTTCCTTCCCTGTTCTTTCCCGTTGAATCTGTAGATTTAGGTAGAGGAAATTTACATGAAAGAAGTCTGGCTCTCTGTTGCACTATGGCCTTCTATTACTACTTCAATATAATGAGACTGCAATACAGGTAAAACAAGAACATATTGGAGAGAACTTGTGAATCCTCCACAATATATATTACTGTGAACTAAAGAAAAAGGAGGTAAATGTCATGGCAGAATGACTAAAACCTAGTTTATTGTTATTTCTTGGTGTCAAAGGGTTTCCTGCAGCAAGGCCAGCTGAGAGCAAATTGGAGCTGCTCCTAAGCTGTTGTAATGTACACCAACAGCTTTGTATCCTAATAATAAAGGAAGAGTTAAGCTTGCTTAAAAACTACATTGTTTCTCCTTTCTATTTCTCATTGTATGCTTATTAAATAAGGAACTGAGTTTACTTTCTGTGTCTTTTAAGAGACCTAAGTAAGGTTTGTCATGCCTCCAGAGTTAACTTGGCCACTGAATCTAGGAGTTGTCAGATGTGCTACTCCTGTCCAAACACATGGTCCTCTTACCCAAGTGTGGTGGTGCTTTTCCGCCTGGACCACCCACCCCTAAAGAAGAATTTCATATTGAGGGAGAGTCCTGATGATGTCATTCTTACCTTCAGGACCCCAGGATGAACATGAATTCTTTGCTCAAAGGAAATTTGTCCCTTCCTTTCCCACATACCAGGCTGTTAGGCAAAAAGAAATATATCATCACTCCTTATTAGTCTTGTGAATCTAAGGTGAAATTTTATTTTTGCTAAACTGTTTGATAAATTTATAAATAGTTGTATGATGAATTATATGAAAGAATGAATTTATGATTAATTCTATTTTTCAGATAAGCTCTTGTCCCGGTTTCAGCTGGGATAGAGTTAACTGTCTTCCTAGTAGCTGGTACGGTGCTATGTTTTGAGTTCAGTATGTGAAGAATGTTGATAATACTGATGTTATGCCTTATAATCTCTGTGCCTGTTCTCTGTGGGCACAGAACAAGAGAAATGAGAGTGGGCTGCTTAGATGCAGGGCTGATTTCCCAGGTCTTCTGTCTGCTAAATGAAAGTCCTAACCACACACTGAACAAAGCAGGACAACCTTGTTACCTTCACAAATCTTGTCTTTGGGCTTGAAGGTTCCCTTTTCTGTCTGTATTTTACAAATATCTTTAACTGTCACTTTAACTGTTGAGTTCCACTTTGGATCTGATGTTTGAGTGTCTTTCTCAGGTTAACAGGAAGAGGAAGAGAGAAATACTAAGCACCAGACAAATACACAACTACAAAAAAATCAGGAGATGGGTTGACTGGACTAAACTATTTTCAAATTCTCTATAATGTATTGGCTATTAGAGCAATCCTTTTAAACTTCACACAGCCTATCCTGTAAATCTTTTTATAATCTTCAAGACTAGTATGGTGGAAACAGCTATGAAGGAAGAGCACTTTCATTTGGATTTTTCTCTATTAGTAAAGTTATCATAATTAAGTTATGAGTATAACTTAATAGTATAATCCCCATACTTTCTAATTGTTATCCAGCTGTTATGCCAACAGTGTTGCCCATATTATAATCTGAAAAGCATTGTTTGTATTCTGTAATAGTGTAAACATTAGAGTATACAGTATGGTTCTTCAAGAGTATCATCAGGAGTCATTCAGTTTTCCCTAACTTCATTAACATTAAACTTTAATTTACATATTTGTATCTCTGTTGATTCTAAAACAATTAGACTCTTTCACTTTTTCTTGGGCTTCCAGCACCAATATAATACCTTCTTATCTTTCAGGATTTGAATGATTTGCCATAGCTTTCTAAATGTATTGATTCCCTTAACTACAGGGCAAGCCTTCGACCATACTTGCATGAGCATTGTCTGCCTTGCTGCTTTCTTTTCCACATTGAAGTAACTGTGAGTCAACAACAAGACAGACCTCTTTGTGACTTTTTGTGTCTGCTGGTTGACATTATGCAACTCTCTGTTCACCTAGGGAATGGTAGAGTTCTTGGTTTTGTGAGTCCCTACTGTCAATGGCTGGGTATGGCTGCTGTAAAAAATCATCACTAAGATCTTCTTATCCATTCCTTGTGCTCCTCCTTCATCATCAGGATATTGTTGGCTAGAATTTGTTTTTTAGTGGCAAACTGATTAAGCTGTAACTTAGTTAAATTTCATAAACCACAAACTGGCTGCAAGCCTAGAAACACTGAAACTTTTGCCTAATTGGAATCAATTGCTTCTCTATTTATACTGGATTACAATGTTATTGGCTCAATTTAGTTTGTGGGAAATAAATTGTTGGCAGTTTGGCTGAGCAGCTGTAACAATGAAAAACTGAAAAAAAAGATGTGAAGATAACAGGCACAGCCTGTTTAGCATTGCTAAAGCCATTGACATTATCATGGAGAAATGGCTTCAAGCCAAGAGAAGCTCATTTGGACAAGATGGAAGAGAAGAATTGTGGAATGTTACTGAATGTTGCAGACTCAAAAGATATGTTTATACTGTCACATTGGCCCACTCCCTGTTTAATGCCAGGGTCCTAATCCACTATTGTTCATGCTGCATAGATGTTAATGTGCACACAAGCTCCATTCTGGGATGAACTAAATATTTCTCTTGAGGGGAAATCCTACCCATGTGATCTCTGTAGCCATAAAGGATAGAGTATGCTGGCTTCTTAACCCTGCAATATGCACTAAGAACATAAGACATGCTAGCTACCCTTAGAGGACCTCTTCTTATGACTTTGGAAAGATCATATGATCATTCTAAGAGTATTAAACCCATATGACCATTCCCTGTATAATGTTATAAGAATAAAACTCCAGCAGCCCCAACAAGGAAGTACTTTTAGCAGCTTACTAAAGGAGACAGGTTGGCTTCTCTCCCTCTTCATCTCATCCAGGACTTGCTAGAACTCTCTTTTCCTGCAGTCCGGCAGAGCTCTGCAGAAAAATGAGCACTGATCTCAAGGTTCTGCCTTCCAACATAAGTCCATGCACACTTGCCAGTGGCTGCTATGTCATCTTGGACCCCTTTAGTAATTCTTCTCAAAGGCTGCAAAGCGATAGATGTATCTGGGCCTAGGCAGCCACTTAGACAATTGTGAAGTTGGGTATGGGGCATCAGTTGCATGTCACACACATTGCTTTCTGAACAGCAGTGCAGTACATCATGTGTTAACAGGCATATCATGTGTCATCAAACACTACCAAGAATTGGTGTACTTGTTTGTTTTAAATCCACTTACTGCTACTAGTGGAGAGACTTGAGCCCTGACTGTTTTCAGACTAACCTTTATAGTAAAATGCAGGATTTTGCATTAGTAGGCTGCCCACTGTAAGTCCTGATGATGGAACAAGGGAAGAGTAAGAGAAATCTTTCTCACCCAGGTGAGGAAGGACTGGGGCAATAGAGATAGATGTGTAGAGACATCTGCAGTGAGTGCAGAAAAAAGAAGTTACCTATGTGAAGGTGGCCTGGAAGGCAGTACGATTATGCATCTACACATGGTATGAAAGCTTTCTTGAGGCAAGTTGTGAAGAGCACAGCAGGCCAAGCGATATGGATGGCTTTGAGTACAACAGAGCCAAAGCCATCTCTGAGGACCTGCCTGCCTTCTGCCAGGCACCTAGGCTCATGCTTGACCTCTCTCCCTAGAAGTTCCAGATTAAGTATCTTAATGGAGTGCGGGCCTGCCTCTGATGGAAAATGCCAGTGTTTCAGAAAAATAGAAGTGTTATATATCTGACATGAACGTGGTAAACCAAGGATTTTTTACTATTACTGACTGTGGGAAAAAAAAAAACCAAAACAAACAACCTACATCTCTGGCTTGAGCTTTCAGCTGAGAAAAATCAGAAACCCATCCTACAGGACATACGTGCTTCTTTGCTTTACTTCAATATTGACGCAACGGTATATTCAGATTTCATAGGTTTTAACCTTAACCTTAAAAAGAAACCCAAGCTGTTGAGGTTTTTTCAAAACAAAACATAAAGTAATGCAAACTGTGTTTGCAGACAGACTGAAACCATGACTGCAATGTATGAGCATTTCCCATCTGTCATTAATCTCATTGTGATATTTAGCTCTAAAGCCTGACGATGTTCTGTTAGCAACCATATCCACTGTCTCAGAAGTGATTATTTTAGTGTACTTACCACAGAAGGAAAGGAGATGAAACTGTTGGGAGATATTAAGACTTTTTCATTCGATAAAATATAGAAGGAAGGACTGAATTAGGACAGAAACAAACATAAAAGAATTGAGAGAAGAAAATAGCAGAAACAGAAAAAATAGAGAAAACTGTAACTCTTAAAAGGAACCCTTTTCTCACAGGGATCTTGCATGTGGCATAAAGGCACTGAACAAAGGTAACAGCAAAAACTCAAAGTCTGATATCTTCCTTAATCACTAGGCTTGTCACTAAGAATTGAGAGCAAACCTGAATTCATCCCCAGCTGGGAGGAAACTCAACTATCCCCTTAGAAAAAGTTTAACATTCTTGCCCTAGTCTATTTGAAACAACAGCACTGCAAGAAGTCTTACGTTTCCCCTGTGCACATTAATGTGATATTCTGTGAACTCTGATTATGATTACTACATACTAATACTATTAATTGCTCCTATGCTGAAAGATGCAGCAGATGTATTTATCAAATGCTTTTAGCCTGCACATCTGGACAGACCTGCCACATCTTGGAATTCCACTCACCTGAGCAAATGTTGCAAAGAAACACATAGCCACCTTATTTAAACACCACTGAAGAAAGCTTAAAAAGTGAGGGGGAAGTGCCTCTTTTTTGCTCTCTACATCTTCCTGAGGAGGGGAAGTGGAGAGGGAGGTGCTGACCTCTTCTCCCTGGGATCCAGCAACAGGACATGTGGGAATGGTTCTAAGCTGCGCCCAGGGAGGTTTAGACTGGACATTAGGAAACACTTCTTTACTGAAAGGGTGGTCAGACACTGGAACAGACTTCCTAAAGAGGTGGTCGATGCCCCAAGCCTGTCAGTGTTTAAGAGGCATTTGGACAGTGCCCTTAATAACATGCTCTAACTTGTGGTCAGCCCTGAAGTGGTCAGGCAGTTGGACTAGATGATTGCTGTAGGTCCCTTCCAACTGAAATAGTCTAGTCCTAATTCTATTCTATTCTTTCTATTCTATTCTATTCTAGTCTAGTCTAGTCTAGTCTATTCTTTTCTTTTCTTTTCTTTTCTTAGGTTTTCTGTTCTTTTCTTTTTTTCCGAGACATTCCCTATTTTCTCTCTAAGTGACTGTTAGAATTCGTAAATCCAACTTTGGGCATACCACTGAAATGAACACAACTATATCAGCTTACCCCGATAAGAACATAAATATGGATATCCATCCATTTTCAAGTGTATTAGCTTCAAGTGTGACCGTGCATACACAGTGGTTCAATAACACAGTGGTTAAGTGATCAATTTTCATTGTGCTTTTTTTATTGGGCAAAGTTTTACAAAAGATGAGGAAGGCTTTTAATTTTATTGAGTAGCATTACAGCTTCTCTTTACAATACATGTCACACAAGAAAACAGAATTTGGAGAAGTGGAATGATAATAAAGGTGTGACCAAGAAATCTGAGTCTTTACTTCAAATATCAATTTAAACACTTTTTTTTTTCCAAACTCTAATGAATATGTTGCCATCTTAAAGACACCAGCTCCCAAAGTACTGCAGGAACAAGAGTACACAATCAGATAAATTACGTTTCTTTTTCTAACACCTTCTCACTAAACTGATTTAATTTACTATAATTGAAAACTTTTTTTTTAATAACTTGTATTGAGATGTACTTTATGTGTTGGTTCTAGTGCCTGTGCATTTTAACAGCTAAGTGATAAGCCTCTAATGAGACATTATCACACTAATGATTATTGCAGAAAGGAAAAAATCGGACAATGTCATGACCCTTTCCTCACTTTTCTCCCCTTCTTCCTTCCCCCTCAGCCAATAAACATGTCCTGGAACCTGTTAAACAATTATAATTTTTTATATATATATATATATATATATATATAAAATTTTATATATATATATGTGTGTGTGTGTGTATATATATATATCTGTCTCCGCAGCTTGAAAAAGACATTTAAATCATGAAACTGCAGATATATGCTAAACATTCTGTGAACAGTTTCTTACTATTTATTTAAGAAATTTTTACTTGGGACAAAAGTTAAAACTTACCTACTCATTTTGTACCTTTACAATTTCAGCTATGCAGCTGGTGACAGGACCCTGAACGGACTCTGGTCTTGAGATTCAGTCACACGGTTACTTAAAACCCTTCAGCCCACTGAGGAGGCTCATTTTTGTATTCAGTAAAAGTACGTTTTGTTAGATTGTTAGAACTAGCTTTTGAGACAGAGAGGACTCATACCTGCTAGGTGGGACCTGAAAGAAACTTTAAAGCAGACCACAAAGTGACACAAATCCCTCCGTGTGAGGCTGACTTACCTTCCCTGTGTCCATGCTGCCCCAGCCAGGTGGAGAATCTCTGTTGCTGTTGCAGCATGAGGGCAAAGCTGGTAAGTAACAACAGGCACTAGTCCAGCAAATAAATCATTCCTGTTCTGTAAGGTTTAAAGGGACGTTCACTGGCGCAATTAGGCATTCAGCACATGCACTGTCCTTCAGGAAAAGATACATTTCTTTTCCTTGGTTGTCATGATTTATGCTGCAGTTCTTACAGTTTAAGTTTAAATTTCTTGGCTTGTAGTTAGGAGACTGGTGTCAAATAGGCCAGATTATCTGTTGCTGCTAATTCAATCTGAAATGTAAAAATCAGAGGTACTCAGCCATTACTTGCTAATCACTGCAGTGGTTTAACTGGTAAGATGTGGGGCTGTCGTTCATAAAAAGTGAGGAATGGAAGTTACCATGTTAATTTTCAAAACCCAGCAGCCCTACATCTGCATATATTTACTAATTCAGAACCTGTTAAAATCAGGAATAGATTTTCTTTGGTCTTGGCAAGTTTTGGATTACCCAGTTCAGTTACTGGGTTTTATCATGAGAGGAGTTTTTAAATGTAGATAATGTAGAACTTTTTTCAGATTTCAGTAAGTAACAGTAATAGATGAAATACCATTTTTCTTCCCCTGTGAACATAACTGCTTTTTTTTTCCTCAGAACTTGTTGTAATTAAAAACTCCACCATATTTTATATTAATTCTTTACAGATTTTTAAGCAATAGCCCTGCTCATTCTTGTGTGTGTGTGTAGTGGCTGAATCCCACAGTTTATCAGGTAGGAGCATGAGATTTTCCACCTAACGAAGACTAGGTCTGTGTGGTTCATTGATTCTTGTCCTCAGGAAGGAGGCTTTCCTGGAGAGCAGAGAAATAGCAAGTTTAGCAAAGAACTCATAAAGATAAGACTTAACTGTCACAGAAGAGAAAAACATAATAGGAGCACAGCAAAGAACAAAATCCTTTCTCAGGCTGGCATTCGTACAGACACCTGCTAGCTTGCAGGATGAGAATTGCAAGTAATGTTATCACTAATATTATTTTTTTTCCCCTGCAGAATGTAGACTAATAAAGTTCAAGTTCCTTTATTGTTCCTGTCCAGTTTGACTTCTTTCCTTATTACAGTTTCCCTTTGCTGTCCTTTTCCTTTATTTACAGTTATTCCACAAAATCTTAATCTACCAGGTGAGCCAAGAACTAGAAACTTTTGAGATTGTCTGAGGTAGTTCTTTCCAGCCAAAGCACAACTCTCCCTTAAGCCAGCTGAGAGACAGTGGTCCACTAAAACAGCCCCAGTTCGTAGAGTCGTAGAATCATAGAATAGTTTGGGTTGGAAGCGAGCTTTAAAGGTCATCTAGTCCAACTCCCCTGCAATGAGTGGGGACATCTTCAACTAGGTCAGGTTGCTCAGAGCCCCGTCCAGCCTGACCTTGAATGTTTCCAGGGATGGGGCATCTGCCACCTCTCTGGGCAACCTGTTCCAGTGTTTCACCACCCTCAGTGTAAAAAATTTCTTCCTTGTATCTAGCCTGAATCTACCCTCTTTTAGTTTAAAACCATTACCCCTTGTCCCATCGCAACAGGCTCTGCTAAAAAGTCTGTACCCATCTTTCTTATAAGCCCCCTTTAAGTACCGAAAGGCCCCAATAAGGTCTCCCTGGAGCCTTCTCTTCTTCAGGCTGAACAACCCCAACTCTCTCAGCCTTTCCTTATAGGAGAGGTGTTCCATCCCTCTGATCATCTTTGTGGCCCTCCTCTGGACCCGCTCCAACAGGTCCATGTCTTTCCTGTGCTGAGGACTCCAGGGCTGGACGCAGGACTGCAGGTGGGGTCTCACCAGAGCGGAGCAGAGGGGCAGAATCACCTCCCTCGACCTGCTGGTCACGCCGCTTTTGATGCAGCCCAGGATACGGTTGGCTTTCTGGGCTGCAAGCGCACATTGTCGGCTCATGACCAGCTTTTCATCCACCGGTACCCCCAAGTCCTTCTCTGCAGGGCTGCTCTCAAGCCCTTCATCCCCCAAGTAGCTTAGTTTGACCCTGGATGGGAACATTAAATATTGGGTGCTGGCTCAGAAAGTCATTTAAAGGGGTGCGATTAAGCAGTATAATAGGCCTTTGTAACTTTTGGCCATTAGGCAAAGCAGATGACAACTCACCATCTGCCTGTTATGTTGTCTTTTAGTGTTTCATATGCATTACAGAAGACTAATTACAGTACATTTTCAGAAAAGGGTACTAAGAGTGGTACGAAGTCTTGCTACATAATTTGAATGTTCTCATTTGTGTTGAAAATATCTGATGTGTCTGTGAATAAGAAGTCTAGTAAATCATGTTCACTCTACAACCAACCTCTACAAGTTTTTATTTTGTGCTTGCTTTATCTAAAAGATTTTTTAAGTAAAAATCTCCACAAAGCAGTAAAAATATAATTCTGGTACATTGTATTCTTAAATTTAAGAAAAATGAGAAAATCTTAGGACATTAGAAATTTTGTAGCAAAAAGTTATTATGCTGCAGCTAGAGTTTGCTGGTGGGATTTTTTTTTTTTTTGAGTACTCTTCTATAACTGTGCACCAAGCACAGTAAAATTACCTCTATTCAATTGAATATTCACTCTTGTCAAAGGTTAATAGAGTAGGTTCAAATTCAATCAGTGTAAGAGGCTTTAGCTTTGATGGGTTTCAAGGATACTTTCAGCTTGTCAATGGAAAAGTATGAATCTCACTTTGGCCTTGAAGTAGCATTAGGAAGTTTTTGTCCAAACTTTTGTGCTTAATAAAGTTCTTTGCATTTAGAATGTCACATCTTGATATCTGTTCATTTTCCTTTTGTGTCACCTACTTTTTCTCCTCTGCAAGGCATACACAATGAGTGGGATAGTTGGAACATCAGAAAGTTTGAGCTAGGATTTCAACGTTATGAGACCAAAGTGCATCCATCAAAACAAAAGCTTTGAGACCAAACTAAACACATCGCAAGCTTGATAATGAGTATGCGCTATTATGAATAACCATGGTGAGTTCTCTGAAGCTGTATAGACTAGGTGTTTCATGTTTGCTACTGTTATGAGTCATGGATAACAACAGGACCTCTGACCATTGCATTAAGCTGACACATTTGTTAAGCTATTGTTTTACCAACTGTCCTCCATATCACAGCCAATATGAACCCAGCATGATCATGCATAGTTGTGTGCAGTAATATGCCATATTTGCATTTGAATCCTGCACAGACTTTTTGAATCTTTAATAGATTAAATATTGTTTGTCTTCATGTTTTCAAGAGTATGAGAATTGCTTATTTGACTGAACCTCTATAGCTGAACATCTTTAGAGGTTTTTTTGGCTGGATTCAATCTATTTAAACTTAATTTACAGTTGTGGATCACAAAGACTTCTTTTTACTAGGGCTGTAAAGCAGATAAAAAAATGAGAGCAACCAGGGTTGAAATGGAAATGCATCAGAGCATAAATAATCTGCTTTTCTGTGTAAATTGAACAACGGGAATTTTTCTGCATCAGATTAGGTAGGAAGATATTTAGTTATGTGAAAACAACAAAATGAGATGCAAAATGTTGCAAAGTTGGTAATAGATTAATACACTGTAAAGAAACCGTATTGAAAAGAATAAAAGGAATAAAAGTTCAAGTGCTTAACTGAGTTCTGAGGCAACTGTAAGCACTCAAGAAAAGCTTGGGTATCATGACAGATATTGCAGTGAAAATCTTGTATAATGTTCTTGTTTCATGTATAAATGGTCAAAATAAAGAAAAATGTTAGAAACAACATTTGAAAGGTAAGTTCAGGCTTAGTCTTATGAACAGACATCTAATTTTCTGTTTCCCAAACATCACCTCAACTTCTCCCTTTATTTTAAGGTGGTACTGCATCAGATTTTACCTATCACTAGAAAGTCCATCAAAACCATGGTATATGTAATACTAAATAATCATTTTTTTAATGCTGTTTTTCCCAATCATGACACATCTGTGTTTGTGTGGGTGAGTTTATTGGCAGAGCTGGCTTTATGTGGCTATAAATCTTATCTCAGTTTAGCTGTCATTTCATGAATCAGTAATCTGATGATTTTTAGGAGGAGCTTTTAGCTCCTCTGAATACATGGGGGCATACCTTTAGAACAATCTTTTAAATGATGCTGAATGAGGACACCAAATGTGGTAAGAACTGGAATTTATGGTGTGCATGTAGATAAAGGATGACGAAGTTCTCAACTGTAGAAGACAGAGGGAAGAAAATGAACCTCCAGTAAGGATCTGTTGCTACCCAGAAGTCACAGATCTGAAGTCATTGCACCTACAGTGGATAACTACCCAGTGTTTCTATCCAGTAACTGCAGAGTGCTTTGTTAACATTGTGTGTTGTGTTTTGACACAAATGCTGAGAGCTGTAAATACCCAAATTGCCTGTGTTAGCACTATTAACATAGGATATTTTAAAGCAGTTACACTTTCTATCAGAATGAAATCTTGCAGAATTGAAAATGGGGTGCTACAGAACCTCAGCCTTTTGTCTTTTAGGCTTCCTGCTGTCTTTTTACATCTGCAGAAGTGTGAAAAATTAGATACCTGCAAATAAATGAAGCATTTTTTAAGCATTTACTTGGGTTCAGTGGGGAGATTCCCCTATTATTGCAAAAGAGCAGATTTTTTTTCTTGGTTTCTTGTTTTAGATTAATCATACACAAAAGGTCAAAATTGATCCATGTGAAACAGGTTCATGTGAATATCACTATTATTTTATTTTATAGATTCCAGAAGATTGTAATAAGATTAGAGGCCTCATTTTCTTATTTTGCAGTGTAGACTATATTTAAGGTTTATTTTACCTATTAGCTGAAATGTGAAAGCAAGTACAGAAAGTATTGGCAAACAACCATAGAGAAGGGCATATGTGCTAGAGAGGCTTGAAATCACTGGTGAATACTCCTCTGCATGCAATCTGTTACATTTCTGTTTAACTGTAGAATGGTTTCAGACCATCATAAAACTTTTTCCAGACTAATTCCTACCTGATCCTAATCTATAAATCAAGGAATTTAATATATTATGAAAGATACCCTCTTGCAAAGCTTTTAAAATGGCATGCTGTTCATCAGTTTAATTATTCTTCTTTCATATGATATCATTTAATTTTATCCTACCTGTCATGGTTTAACCCCAGCCGGCAACCAAGCACCACACAACCGCTCACTCACCTCCCTCACAGTGGGATGGGGAGAGAATCAGAAGGGTAAAAGTGAGAAAACTCATGGGCTGAGATGAAGACAGTTTAAAAGGTAAAGCAAAAGCCACACACGCAAGCAAAGCAAAACAAGGAATCCATTCACCACTTCCCGTGGGCAGGCAGGTGTTCAGCCATCTCCAGGAAAGCAGGGATCCATCATGCCTAACGGTCACTTGGGAAGACAAACACCATGACTCCAAATGTCCCCCCCTTCCTTCTTCTTCCCCCAGCTTTATATACTGAGCATGACGTCACATGGTCTGGAATACCCCTGGGGTCAGTTGGGGTCAGCTGTCCCGGCTGTGTCCCCTCCCAACTCCTTGTGCCCCCCCAGCCTGCTCGCTGGTGGGGTGGGGTGAGGAGCAGAAAAGGCCTTGGCTCTGGGTAAGCACTGCTCAGCAACAACTAAAACATCCCTGTGTTATCAACACCATTTCCAGCACAAATCCAAAACATAGCCCCATACTAGCTACTATGAGGAAAATTAACTCTGTCCCAGCCAAAACCAGCACACTACCCTAGAACATAATGATGAAAACTGCATCCTAAGATTACAGATCTTTGCTTTTTGTTGGCTTTTTAAAAAGCTAGGACTTATTTATCATAAATAAAAGTTTTACTAGAGTAGTGTGGATAAAATCTGGCTCAAAAGACATCAATGTTTGAATAACTTAAGGAAAGCAAAATCAGATATATATATTAGAGAGGTTTTTTTAATACCTGCAGCGTTATTTTACGCATCACAATCAACTACAGCTCAGCCCCATCAGAAGGCAACATTAGGTTCTAGAAAATAAACTATACATGTAAGCATTTCACCAATACTAGAAACAAGTGTAATTGGAATCTAAAACCAGCCAGGGACAAAAGATCAGTTTATTAGAGATTCACTGACTGAAAAAGGCAGGTAAAAATCTTCTGTCTGATACAGATGTACCTCCCAAGCACTACCAGTGAACAACAGACAACATGCTAATCACAAGGAAGAGATGTTTGCATTATTAGACTTATAAAACATGACCATGATCACCAGAAGCTTTGAAGGCTCAGATCATCAATTATTGCACTGTTTGTTCTGTTTGTGTCTCAGGCTAAAAGGAAAGAATCACTCAAGCAAAAATGAGACACATAGAATTGCTGCCTCAGTGACAGTTCAGTTTTAGCATCTCATTATTTATTATTTGTTTTGCTGCGCATATGTGACTTTAAGTTGAATGTACTCATGTATACTCCAAGATGCATACTGTGCAACACTTGTGAAATCATTATGCACATTATTCTGCAACTCCAGACATGAAAGCTGCTTCTTAAAGTTCTGCCAGCTTCTTTCTTAGCTTTTGTTTCCAACTCAAGTAAGAAGTACCAAGGCCACCCATTTTAGGGTTTGGATATCTCTATTTAGATTTGAAATCCAGGTGTTAGCAAGCAGATCTCTAGGAGGAAGATACCTCCATCTGAACAAGTGCACCTTTTGGCACATCTTAGAAAATACTTTTTTTTTTAAGCCCTAACCGATTCATCACTGTATTTCTTTTCTGAAAAGGACCCAACAGCAAGATCTTAACAGTAGTATTTTCCAAATGATAAAATAGTGATCTAAGAAAGTTCAAAAAGGACATACCATTGATAGTAGAAACTTCCTTGATTATGACTACTTCTCAGAATGAACCAAGAAAGATAACATGCAGACGTGAGATTTAACAGTCATATAATATATTTAACCTTTTTGCTAAGGTTATAAAACATATCTTTCACAATATAATGTATATAAACATTATAATATATACTAAATATATAGAAAAACAGTAATAGTGCTCTGGTAGCAGACGTTATCTGTTTTGCTGTCTTCCCTAGATCATGCTGTCTCTTAGCTTGTATCATTGTCTTTAAAGTTATACTTGACTTTGAATACTACAACTTTTTTTTTTCTTTCCAAAACATAGGTCAAACATATTAAGCCTGTAGAAGAAAGTATACGTACCCAACTCTAAGATATGCTTTCTATGATATGTGTTAGAAAGACCAAGAAGTTTATGGGAACTCATGAGAGAGAGACCCTCCACCCTCTCAAAAAGTACATTTTTTAAAAAGCAGGGACTCTTCTTCCCTACTTTTATTAGATGAATGAATGTCTGATTTTGAAGAGTGGGTAGTGATACATCTGTATATAGAATCTTTTTAATTGTCCCGTTCCAGCACTAACAGTCCTTGTTTGAAGAACATTGGAAAAATGCAACTCCTATCATATTCAAATGGTATTCAGGCTCCAAAGTCTGAAGAAAATATTTTCTTGCCTCTAAGTTCCTGTTGTTTCCTTGCAGAAATTTCTTTATAATGAAATTGTAATTTAAAGAAAAGCTATAGTGTTGCAAACATGCAGAAGTGTTACGTTCATTTGGGTTTCATTTCATATCCAGCAATGATATCAAGGTTCTAAATGTTTAATTCTTTAAAATTTTGGGTTCCATGTTTGTTAATTAAATTCTCATTGTACAATTTGAATGATGGATTACATATATCTTTTTATTTATAAATGATGGATTACATATATCTTTTTATTTATAAAATACTTACTATTCCAAATAACACAGACATACTGGTGATCTACTTCTATGTAGTTAAATAAAGATAAGTATTACATTCACTAATAGCCTTACAATTTATTATATATAATGGTTTGATAATACCAAAGATATTACACGTCACTTAAATGTTTAGAAAGAATTCATGCTTTGAAGAGGTATCAAAATTAACTGATATTTTTTATGACAGTTAAGTTAAACTTTTTTGACAATACACTTACATTTCAGTGGTGAATTGGAAAACAATCCTATAATTATCTGAAAGACTATTACTCTTTAATACTCTAAAGTATACCTTTAAAAATGACCTCCTAATATGAATGAAAACTCTATGTGAAATGTGAATCTTCTTACTAATCAGATTTCCTTCTACTTCCTTTCGTTTGAGATAGACACTCAGGTGTATTAGGTGATTATTTTTTATCTATCTCCCATATGCTTTTTGAGGCAAAAGGTAGATTTTTTTTAAATGCACAGAAACAATTGAAACGGTTGAAAAGAATATTGAAAGACCGGTCATACTGATTCGGGTCAAAGTTTCACCTAGTCCTCTGTACCTGCTTCTGCCTGGACCTGCACAGCAACTGGGGTTTCAGGCAGAGCCGTCCTGCTGCTGAGTCCAGGCCAGACGGATAGATCTCAATCACTTATCAAAACCTCTGACTAGTCAATACTGACTGTTAGGAAAAAGACTGAGCTGGCAGGCTGCTCCTCCAGGAGCAGGGTAGGAGTCTTAGACCCAGGGTCACCGGTCGTGTGCTAGTAGAAGCTCACTGGTCTGAAGGGGAAAAACAGACTGGCTATAAATGGATGTCTGGGGAAAAATAACAGGACAAGCATGTGTGCTCAGCATTCCCTTCTTCTACTTTCCCAGGCTGAAAAGCCTCTCAGTTTAGAGGATTTTCTGAGCGTTATGCAGCTTGTCACTGTGGTGTGGTTTATCATTTACAGAAGTGTGAACTTACCAATAACAGAAAGTTTGTAGAGATGTCTGTGACAGTGCTGGATCAAAGAACCCTGCAAAACAGAGAGCAATGCATAAAGAGGAAACTTATCTTTATGTTTATAAAATTGGAAGTTCTAGGGAAAAACACTTCATTTGTAATGGATCACACTTTATTTTGAAGTCATTCTACCCCTGTAGGTTTGGACTAACTTAATAAAATATCATAAATAACCCTTAAATGTGTTATTATACAATGAAATTTAGATTCTTCTCTGAGTAAACTAAGTTTAAAGGTTCATCTACTGTATGTATATCAAAGTAGTAGTAATTCAAGGCATAGTTTATCAGCATCAACTTAAAGCCTTTTTCCTTTTAATAATTGTATATTTGGAAAAAGAAGACCATACAATAGTAGTATAGGATGTACAGGTGATAGTGTCTACCTTTCCATTGAAATGCCATATTTTAATTTTTTTTCTAAATTTGCCAAACAGTCACCCCGGATAAGGTTTGAAAAAAACAACATTTAGAGAAGATGGGTTTGTTCATCTCTTAAACATTTTCTGAGAAACTCCAGCTCCTCACAGTTTTGCTATATGTACTTGTAGTTTTGTGGTGAGAGTCAGCGTGGAAAAAGACATGTGATTTTCACCATCCATATATAAATGCACTCAAATCCAGCCAGTGGCTAAATTTGTGAAAAATCTCAGTTCATAGAAATTTTGCAGAGAAAAGTTCTTAAAGTTTGTCTGTACATGGAGAACTTTTGTATTCACTTTCTAAATGGACAGTTTCACAACACTCCTGAAGATAAATTTAAAGTCATGACAGGAAAAGAAAAATTGACAAAGCAAACCCAGAAAAGATCTAGGGGGCTTGCTGGTAAACAGGAAGTTGCCTTTGTGCAGCTTTCATACAAAATTACTGTTCTCTCTTGTTTACCTTTAAGCACATAATCAATGCATCTGGGTACACTAGGTCAGACAGGAGAGACTAATCATGCTCTGTAGCCAAAATTTTCAGTGGTGTTTGGGACTGAGATGGTTGTTTCCAGCAGCTGAAAGTGACATTTCTGAGTTTTGGCAGACAGCTTTTTTCATTATACAGTCACAAAGGGACCCAAGTTTCCAAATAGGAATGGGAAATAATTATGCAGAGAAGGCAATATGCTGTTCCTCATTTTAAAAGACACAAAAGTGAGAAAGAAACCATGGTGATGAGGGGCTATAGGCAAGAAAATTAAACTGGTGCAAAATCAAAAAATATTTAAAAGCAGGAAGAGTGTCTGTGATCCTATGGATAGCTGTTTCACTCGCCAAAGTATTCAACTTCTCTGCGTTAAATAGTTGCTAAATTACCTGAAAACTCTTCCTAACTAGAAATGGGCAAGCACTATAATTTGGAGCAGATTTGTAATAGCATACTTGGGCACTAATAATGCCTCCCTACTCTGAGTGAACCTTGTGGATATCATTACTTCCTACTTATCATTTTGCTGAAGAGTTGCTGCTGAAACATTTTAATGACATTTTATCATGCTTCACAATTCCCCTCCAGCATGCAGTATGAGGAAAACACAAAAGAAGTAGTGAAAAAGAGTGGGTAGGAACTGCAAAGAACAAACCCAAAATATATTGAATTTTACTATTTAGGATTCTACACTACTTAATTTTGCTTAGTCTATTTTGTGCATTGCCTTACATAGCTAGTTGACTTTTAATTGTCCAGCCAGCAAGCGGACAAATAAAACATTTTGTGTCAGAGCTTTGTAAATAAATACTTGTTCTTGGTTTGCAAAAAAATTAAAAAAAACCCACATATAACCTGAGAATCACAGAACAGTTGAGGTTGGAAGGTATCTCTGGAGATCATCTTGTCCAACCTCCCTCATTCAAGCAGAACCCTGGAAGAAGTATATTCTGCTCTCCCCTCATAAAAGTGTTCAAACCCATTTCAGTGACTTACTAGAACAGTACTGTAAGCAGCTAGATTTGACTTAGGGGTACTACCAGTGTCTCTTATGGACTGAGTGGTCTTTTCATCACTCTTAAAATTTTTTTGAGCTAATGAGTATAATTGATTAAGGAAGTGAACCCAGCACATTCCTAGTATGTCAAATGTCTTCATTTGAATTCCCTTTCTCTAACTCATTAAATATTTAAGTAGTACCTGCAAGATAGAGCAAATAGGTCAGCATGAGCAAATGAGATGAATGTGTCCTTACAGTACAATATAGTGGACAGAACATATTGATGAAGACTCGGAAGGGCCTGAGGTTTTCCATGTTGCGTGTGAGAGATCTAATCATTGGATGGTTAAATAAATGACAAACTACCATCAGTAAAATAAAACTATCATGTAGTATTTATTAGACTCTGAAAATGAAATGTTTGGGAAGTTCTTTTGCTCGTGTTTCAAATTTAAGTGCTGTGTCACTTCTGTTTCCTCTGAACTTGACCAGTAAATTTGAATTGAATATGCTGAATAAGTCCATTGCCTTGATTGTGTTTTGAAGCAGAGGTATATTTTACTCAGAAGCTATGTTCTTCTCTAATGAAAAGTTTATTCATGTATTTTTTAAATTATGCACTACTGTTACCATCATAATTTATTGTTATTCCCCACCTGCATTATTTTTTGGTTACTCTTAGAGGTGTGATTTCAAGTGTACAGAGGTAAGCTAAAGGAAGGCCTCTGCTATGGTTTTACTAGGCCTGAGTAGTTTCACAGTTTCAGCTGATATCCTTCAAGAACAATAGTGTCACTCACTCACAGTGATAGAAATAATAGTGCAGATAGAAATAATAGAAACTTGAGATCAGTTTCGCTTCTGGTTAAGTTCTGTGAATCTGCAACATTGAGCTGGACATTTCATAAGAACAATTAATATTTCTGCATAGATTTAGTAAATATCACTTTGGTATAGTTGTCTGACATTTCTATTCGCATTCTTGACTATAAGCAGTCCATACAGAAGTATAGCCGAGGAATGGAAGAGAATTAAACCTTTCTTAAATATATCCATTTGTTCATTTAGGGGTCTCTAAATATCAGTATTGCACTGATGTGAATTTTGATCAAGTGCTCTTTTGCAAACATTTTACTGCCGTATTTTGCTGTCCCTTCTTTAGCCCATATGCCAGTTTGAATTCTAGCTTTGCAGAGCACATATTTCTGTGACTTACCCCAACAGAAAAAGGTCTTTACTCTGCCAGTAGGGCAATTATACCATTTGTTTTTTTAATTTATTTCTGCAACAACAAAAATGAAAGAAAATATGTCAACTAGCAAAATAGGTTCTGATAGTCTAGGATGCAGGCTAAGAGACAGCACACACTAATCTTCAGTGTTGTGTTTCTGTTAGATTTACGTGAATTCTGAGCTTATAAATCACTCTTACAGCTTATTAGAAAGTAAAGCATGGTATTCTCAGGTCATCATATGGGCACAACTTCACAGGGAACACAAGCTATTCAGTAAATACACTGACTTTTGCAAACTGTAAATCATCTGTGAGCCACTACTGTTCTACTAATTACAGTAAGAAGCTGTGCTCATTAGCTGTTCTCATCTGGTTCACTGCACGAGCTAAATAGTCCGTAAATGAGCCAGCAATTATTGCTGTATTACTGCTACCAGCTCTGTTCATATCAAAATATCTTCCTCCAAATGTTGTGCTTCTTGGTATTATCACGTTAGGAATTTCACAATTTCATGTTGCAGCGGTTAATTGGGAGATTGTTCTTGGAAGATGGAGGAGCTTCTAAAACTTCTGTAAATGACTGGCTGTCATAAGTATCTTCAGCCTATTTATGACAACTTCTTAAACCAGGCAACTACATGAATACATAAATATTGTTCTTAATGAGCTAAGAAGGAAAATGCACACCTTGCCATTTATCCTCAGTTCTTCTTCTAATAGTAACCTTTAGTTAGGTACTAGATTTAAACATTTAATTATGAAGGGGAAGCTTTATGGATTTGGTAGCATTCATAGGCAGTGTGATAAATTAGTTATATAAGAGTTGTTAGTAGTATATATACTGCATTAGTAAAAGAGGAAATATGAACTTACTGTTGTATTCCCACTGGCATCTTCTACAGCAAGATTTTTAAGGCAATAACCTGTGTGCCAAATACAGCCTGTATGACCCATCCAAATGTCCTGCAGATGAATTTTCAGAGAGGGAAGTGTGCTTTAGACTCAGAGGGATAGGTAGGGGATATGAGCTTCCCTGCTCTTACCTCCAGTCTCACACATATACTAAGCTGTAAACACTCGTCCGCTGTTGGTTTGGGTACATCATCCTCTGTTTTCTGACTTGCTCTCATTTTAAAAATTCTGAAGTTTCTTGCTGTAGAATTTATATTGAGTCTGCTTATGTTGGTCAAAAGGCCACCCATTCGATCTCCCCATTTTTTATCAATGAAGTTCAGACTTTGTTCTTTTTACTGCCTGTGTGGTTCAGGAAAGTTTTGCCACAATACATAATTAGAACCATTTTTCACATGGGGCAATTTCTGATGTTGCTGAGAGAGAAAGCATTCAAAGAGGAAATAAATATTGATATTAAAGATATGGCCTATCTCTCAGAAAGTCGAAAAGGCATGCACTAGAAGCAATTCCTAAACTACAGCATATTTCATGAACTTTGTAAACTTGAGGATTTAAATAACGTGATAATAGCAGGGTAAAAACAGTAGTTACAATTTCCAAGATGTTTCTATAAAAATGTATGAAGTTGCGAAAGTATCTGTCCTTTAATATGTGAGAATTGCTCTATACAACTTCAAACACCACAAGCACCATTAATTCAACTCAACTGGCAGACACAAATGGCTTTTGCTTCTTAGTTCTGGGCTTAATCCTGCTGGGCCAAGGCTTAGGAAGCTAGGAGCATTGACACAATAAAGCTGAGACTACCATGAGTAACTGGATAATTACAGTTACGTATTTTCAAAACTATCTCCAGGATTGTGGTGTGCTTCCCTGAGGTGCCTTTATAGTGCATGATCAGTGACACCTTTCCCTACCTGGAAGGTAGGGACTGCCAGGCGGTGGCTGCTGTCCTCCTGTGGCTGCTTCTTTAGGCACCAGGAACACCTCAGGTGCAGCATGAGACAGGATTCTTCCAAAGGACCTTTTGGTGAGTGAAGAGGAAACGGGAGAAGAGCATCAGGCGGTGGTCATTCGGAAAAGGAAGGAGAAAGAAAGTATTTTGAAATATAGTGGTGGAAATACTCAGACTACTGAGGTTTCCAGGATTCCTGGTTTATTAGAATATTTATTCTCTTTTTTTACATTTTGGCAGCTATCAGCCAAGTAAGCCAAAGGAAGATCATTAATTATGGTTGTGGTAACTGCACTACTCTTAGGCATCATTTTAATTGAGGATTACAGTGAAAAAAAACAACATCCTACACAATATATATATTCCTAATACGATTATCCTGCACTTGCAATAGAATTATATGCTATACATATTCTGAAGCCACAGAGTCCCATTACAAATAGGAGAACAGGTGGAAATGGTTCTCTTGGACAGCATTCAAGTGTATCCTATGTCTAATATTGGTTATATTGCCCTAATCCCCAAACCTTCTGCTCCATTAAAACACAGCAAGACTGACAGACTGGGGATCAATAGTTGCCATCATTTCTTTCTGTGATGATCATAAGTGGTTGTCAAGTGTCAGAAAATCAAACTTTTGTCTTTCAGATACTTTTGAGGCTTGTAAAACTGTTTTCATCCTGCATTACAATGAAAGTAAACCCTTCCAGAAATAGCATGAAAAATGTAATGTGAGAGGAAGAGGTGTAATGCAGAGGAAACAGAAGCCCAGAATTTAGGGCACCTTGCTGGATACGGGAGTCCTTATGGAAAAATCTCGTACTTAACTCTCCGGAAGAAATTACATATGTATGAAATCATGTACATTATATTGAAGATTATATTTTTAAATTTAAAGCTTTGGGCTTAGTGAAACACAGTTTTCTGATTAAAAACATGTTGTCAAAATATTCTGAAACAGCTCTGGCTAGGACATCTTCTTATCAGGTGATTGTCCTGGACTTGTTAGACATTATTACCCCTAACGTGGTGTGTTGACCCTGGCTGGATGCCAGGTGCCCACCAAAGCCGTGCTATCACTCCCCCTCCACAGCTGGACAGGGGAGAGAAAAATATAACAAAAGGCTCATGGGTTGAGATAAGGACAGGGAGATCACTCACCAATTACTGTCACAGGCAAAGCAGACTGGAGTTGGGAAGATAATTAATTTAGTTTATTACCAATCAAATTAGAGTAGGATAATGAGAAATAAAACCAAATCTTAAAGACACCTTCTCCCCACCACTCCCTTCTTCCTGGGCTTAACTTCACTCCCGATTTTCCCTACCTACCCCCACCAGCAGCACAGAGGGACAGGGAATGGGGGTTGTGGTCAGTTCATCACACGCTGTCTCTGCCGATCCTTCCTCCTCAGGGGCAGGACTCCTCACTCTTCCCCTGCTCCAGCGTGGGGTCCCTCCCACGGGAGACAGTCCTCCACAAACTTCTCCAGTGTGAGTCCTGCCCACGGGCTGCAGTTCTTCACAAACTGCTCCAGCATGGGTCCCTTCCACAGGCTGCAGTCCTTCAGGAACAGATTGCTCCAGTGTGGGTCTCTCACGGGGTCACAAGTCCTGCCAGAAAACCTGCTCCAGCGTGGGATCCTCTCTCCATGGATCTGCAGGTCCTGCCAGAAGCCTGCTCCAGCGTGGGCTTCCCACAGGGTCACAGCCTCCTTTGGACACACACCTGCTCCTGCATGGGGTCTTCCACGGGCTGCAGGTGGATATCTGCTCCACCGTGGACCTCCCTGGGCTGCAGGGGGACAGCCTGCCTCACCATGGTCTTCCCCACAGGCTGCAGGGGAATCTCTGCTCCGACGCCTGGAGCACCTCCTCCCCCTCCTTCCTCACCATCCTGGGGGTCTGCAGGGTTGTTTCTTTCTCCTATTGTCACTCCTTTCTCCAGCTGCAGGGGTTCATTTGCACAGCAACTTTTCCCCTTCTTAAATATGTTATCCCAGAGGTGCTACCACTATCGCTGATGGGCTCGGCCTTGGCCGGCAGCAGGTCCATCTTAGAGCCGGCTGGTATTGGCTCTGTCGGACATAGAGGAAGCTTCCAGCAGCTTCTCACAGAAGCCACCCCTGTAGCACCCCAGCTACCAAAACCTTGCCACGCAAACCCAATACAAAAGTAAACTATCACAAACTACTAGCATCTTTGACTAAGTAGCCTGATTTTTCTTTAAGATGGAGTTGTTGGCATGAAGGGATAAGATAGCTTTGAAATAATTTATCCTTCTTTCTCAGATGAAAAAAGCCAGATGCCATGTAGTACTCACATTGACATCTTTTTTAAAATGTGAATCAGAAAAGCAACTGTGGTGAATGTATTATGTAAATGTTGTTCTTTGAGAACTTAGGATACACAATTTATACAATGAGGAGTTTTAACCTGTTTTTTAAAAGCACATAACACCCTTAACTAACTGCTGTTCAGCAGAAAAACTAAAGCACAACTGGTGCATATCAATGTAAAGGGTATCTTCAGCCAGTAAGTAGTCATCTATTTCGATAAAAGGCCCTTTGGATTTAGCAACCTTTACACTCATTATTGATTTTAATGAACATAGTTCATTTTAATGGAAAAGAATCCAGTGTGGATGGTCCTTCCTTTTGTTGTCATTGTTACATGCAGCAACAAACAAATCAAGGGAAGAGGGATACAAAATCAGGGCTGCAGTAAAGCAAAAGGTCATACGCTGACGTTTCATGTTGATTCTGGAGAATTATTAGCTGCACAGTGACTGGCACACTTAACAGTACCTTCATGATTCATTTGCCAGTCACTCCACAATTATTCCAGGTGCTGCTGGGGAAATGACTCTCAAGTTTTATAGGAGTAATCAGCATATAAATGTTGGCAGGATAAAACCTCCAACACAGGCTTCAGGTGCAGCACTCAAAGCAGATGGAAACACTTCAGTTGGTTCTTAAAAGGGGTGGTTATATCTTGGCTGGAAAAAAAATTGTTCTGGTGGAACCTTGGTTTTTATCCTAGTCTTATCTGAAAAATGGAACAGAAAGTAGAACTTAAGAAACTTTTTAGTATTCAAAAATAAAGAACTGATTTTTTCTAAACTAAGTCCTGTCTGTTAGGAGCAAATAAGAAATCAGAACAAAGGATGTTGGAGTTCAGGGGTGTGTGTATTATTTTTATTTTTATTTAAAGGAGTGCCCTGTCTGATCTAATTGCTTTTCTTCAGTAAAATAATCAGTGATGCTAATGTGGCTCAGGTCAAGGGAGTACAGACAGCAGAGTGTTGTTTAAGGCATTTCTTGGCATTTCTGAAAGGTTCTAATTCTCTTCCAAAAGGGCTGAGTCAGTTTTAAAAGATAACATAATAAATACAATACAGTCGGTCAGGCTACTTTACAAATGTCATTGACATAAAAATATAACAACTTCAGAGCAAGGTGTTTTCTAGGACTTAATGATCAAAAATCAGGATGAAGGACTTAATTAGTAAAGTTGTCAGAAATGTTTGGTTGAAAATTTTCCTCTCAAACTGTTAGAAAGAAAACGCAGTTTGACCTAAATGAAATTTTATACCTGGAAAGTACTTCTTTCACAAGATTTTTTATGAAAATGCCTGATACCCAAAACATTGGAAATGTGGAAAATGGTATTTTGATTCTATATGCTTCTTCCCTATTCAGTGAAAGCTCCAATACATTGTCTCATTTTTCTTTATGATATTGATTATGAATCTGAATTGGATCAACCGAGGTAGACATTGCTTCACTTCACAGTATAGAATGACTTAGAAGAGAGTACAAGCACCTAAAAGCAACTTAGAAATTAAATCCTTTTTGCTTTCAGTTTTTCTCCAAAAATCAACACTTGCCCAATTGGCTCTAAAAATTATTTATACAAATTAACCTTATTTAATTATGTAACACCACGAAATAACATAATGCCACTATTCCTCAAATAGGATTTTAAGGTAGCTATAGATCAAAGAAACATTGGTTTGTTTTGCTAAACTGTAATTAATTAATGCATATTCTTTTCAGCCAGTGAATCTTAGGCTTAGTTTGGAAATTAATTTCCATTTTCTTTTTAAAAAGCATCTGAATGAGTCTATTTTTAAGTATATGTCATTGTGTCCTTGGATCATCCTTCTTGTATTAAGGGGAGAGGATGCATCCATGGGGTTCTGCACTGAATAGGCACTAGGAACTTTATGTAACACAATAGCATTGCCCAACTACTACTAGAAACCACAGTATCAGAGAAAAAACTTGAGAGGAATGTATTTACTGACAAATGAAAAATTGAACTGGACAGAATAGGATGAGTAAAAGAGAGAATAGTTCTAAAATCTCTCTACGGCATAGGTGACCTGGTCCAGTAGGCCTGAGGTCTTCTCTTCCCTACAAGGACTGAAAAAAAATTGGGATTTTGTGTCTTTCTAAAGCTTTATATCACTCATTTGTTATCTGCGTCATGCTAACTACTTCACTAATTATAAAATAATATAACCTAGAGTTCGGTAATGTAGAGATTCTGTGAGAGAGCACATTTAAGCTCCTGGGCAGTCTTGGGGTTCACACTGTTTCCTGTACCAATATTGGTTTTGTAGCTGTGGCAGTATTTGATAGGACAGACACAAATTCAGTATCTTGAGTGCTGCTCAGGCTCGCTAATCTTAGAAGCACAAGGGATCCACAGACTGGATCAGCAACTTGGTGACCATCCATGCAACAGCATTCAGGAAGACTCTAACCATATACACTGATGTTTTTCAAACACAGAAAAGTGGTATCAGAGGAATGCATTTTGCATTTGGCTTAAAGACTTTAAAGGAGATGGCTATTCCAATTTATTTTTAAAAAATAGTCTGAGATGCAAATTGAGTACCAAAACCTTCTCACTGTCAAGGCACAACTGTCAACACTGTGACTGGCAGTTCTATGGAACACAGCTGTCCTAAGATTAAACACTGTAAGAAGATTTCTTGGGCATAACCTGGACAAACTTTGCTTCAACAGACTTTCATTTCCCATACCATTCTGTATTCTCCATTGGTCACTTGAGAAAAACCTTCATTTTTCTATGAAAAAAATATGAATATTTTTACATTTTCAGTTCTGAAGATGAGCACTCCGAAAGCTTTTCATGTGGCTGCTTACACAACTGTGAAGTTATGAAAGCCAGGATAGCCTGTCTGTATGGATGCAGTCATCTAAACACATCAATATGCCACAGCAATAAGAACCCTGTTAGAAGGCAGTTACTTCCTCACAGTTGTGCTTCTGTGCGGAGTTAAAGGACAGGTGGGAGCTTTGCAGTTACAATGCAATGTGTAGATGGGAAAAAAATGTGAACCACAGTGAAGGTCCATTATAAACTTAGTATATGAGAACTTTGAGACAATGCATTTGTGTGACTTTTCAGTTCCTACAAATGGTATTGCTTCTGAAACCGAATGGATTTACAGTACTGCTGGAAGCATCTACAATTATAAGCTCTGAGAATTTGTCAACAATGAGAAAAACTGCTAATTATTCATTCTCATTTTCATTACAGGTCCCAGTAGGGGAAAAAAGTTCAGCTGGAGAAGGATTAAGAACCTAGGGTGTTATTTCAAAATGCTTGGAAAGATTGTGGAAGTAGAACATGAAGCTGGTGTTGATGAGGAGACACTATGAGACTGCTTGTTAGCGTATGATGAAAACTGCCTTATATGTTCAAAGTTCACATCACTAATTAATACACAGTTTAAGTGCCAAAACAGATGACGCCAAGTAATCTTCAGGCTTTCTACACTCTGAAGCCGATCAGATTACTGTAGGTTGAATTAAACATGTCAAAACAATGACTTTTTTTAATGAAATGACATTACCTTGTCATCTTGATTTGCTCATGCGGTAGCAGAGCTTAGTCATTTGGATCAAATTTATGTGGTCTTTTTTCCTCTAAGGTATTTCAGGCATGGAATACTACTAGTGTCTTTGAATCCACTTGTCGTTTCACAGAGATCTTCAGGGACATTAAGGGTATGGGGCTAACACGAATTATTTGTAAGTTTTCTGAAGTACTTATCTAATATGAAACCTTGTAAGCGTTCTAGAAAAAATTCAGCCCATTGTTTTTGCCTGTGTATGTGTATCATTCAGTGACATTCTCTCTTCTAGTTCTAGCAGCTACAGTACAGAGTTGCTTCCATGACCTCTCCAAGACCCAAGGACAAGAAAGAACATCTTGTCATTAAGATGGTCTTCTATGAAATCTCCTTAGGAAACTTTGGAAAACTTCCTTTGCATTTACCAGATTTGTAAAGAAATCAGTGAAGTGTTCTAGATTACCAGATAGTTTCCCAATTAATATAATTATTTACTACTAATATGGCATTTTAGATACATAAGTAAATGGTCTCGTTATATTTAAAGTACAACCTTTTCTAGTTATGTAGTAATGAATCTTTCAGATTACTAAATGAAGATTTCACTAGGTATAAATTATTTTCAAATAAATTTATGAAAAGAAGCCTGTGATATTTCTAAACATTTTGTAATAAATAAATATTTTCTACAACTATATATATTTCCCTAAAATTAAGTAATGGCTTTAGAGGAGAGCTTTATCACTTTTTTTTGTGTACAGGAGCCACCATCACTAGTTGTAGTCACTAATATCCCTGGCCATGACCAGCTCTTACTTCTGTATTGGGAAAAATGGCTTGTGTGTTATGTACCATACTTTGGCAGCTGCTGCTATAGAGATTCTATAGAAGCAGCAAATTCACTATCAATATTTTTAGTCCTGATAGGGTATTTTATTTCTGACAGGACTGAGTAGTCTAGATAGGACTAATTAGTTTTTCATCTTGGTAGGATATGTGTACTTCAGAACAAACAACTACTGGGATAAGGAATTATATAAATTGGAACTACCTTTCACATCAAAACACTACCTGTGTTTTCATTTTGAAATTTATGGAGGAAAACATCTCCATAAAAAGCTTGAAAGGAGGCACTTATTTTTAAAACAGTATAGAGCATAACCTCTTGATGACATTCAGCTGTGAAACAATTGCTCTAGAAGAGAATGGGACTATAAGGCATTTTCAGAGTAACATCCATGAAGTGCTGCAAAAGCATTTTAATTTTTAAAAGTTTAATCATCATCTTTAAAATCTTAAGTTCAAATACAATTTTTATTTTTCATGTGGAAGCGATAAATGCAGTTAGTACAGAAAGGAAGCCTCTCCTAAACTAAATGATATGATGCATTGTGAGGTCAGAGAGGGATGGGAAATAGGCATTTGCCTTTACATTAACTTCCAACAGAAAAGTTCTGCACTATAATGATAGCGCACTAGAATATACATAATGTATTCACATATACACAAAGTTTCTGCTCTTGATCTTCTGAAAGAAAAAAAAACCAGTATCGAATAACAAAGTCACTTCCTAGTGCTAGCAATATTGCTCGGGAATGGAAAAATGTTGCTTAGTTGAGAAAATCAGGTATTTATTTCTGCTCATATGAAATATAGGTAGGTCAGTTTAGATCGACGATTCAAATGGGCTGAATACTGCCTGCTGTTATGGAGGGCTGAAATAATATGGCGTGCCATGAGCAAGGAAACATATGGTTGGTTTTGAATGTTCATCCTGACTGACCAAAACTGAAAATGAAATTTAGAGTTTCTCAAACTCTGTGACCTGCAAAAAGTAGCAAGAGTATGGGGGGCAACTACTGCTCAGAGCTTCTTCCACGGTGGAAAACCAGCATCCCAAAGTACGCTAGTGAAAAAAAACAAGTCTAGGATGTGTTTACAGACTCCTGTCTCTCAGAGACATCCCTTTAGTATTAATTTCTGGCAAGGATCGTTTTTTTCAGTCTGTGGCAAGAACTCTCCATGAGCTGTTAACCTCATGTTAGGTCAGCGTAAGTTGTTAGGCAAGTGTTTAATTGTAAAATGGCAAGGTGGACTGCAGATTTTCAACAAATTTCTAAAAATGTGTTTCCTGATGCATAATTAATTTATGTGCTGAAGAGTGCTTACAATTGAACATCACAATAGTGAAGCTGTTGACCAACAGTCAGTTGTCCACATGTGACTGACAACTCTTCTTGCTAACTAGACTTCAAATGAGAGCCTAAAAAAGTGTTTATCAAGGTGACAGCAATCAAATAAGAGACTAAGAGGTGCCTTTAATGTTAAATCAGGAAGACTGAAGATCTTTCTGAACAGCATAATGAACGAAAAACAGAGGTACTTTAAAATAGACAGCCCAAAGGATAATGGATTTTGCCACTATAAGTGGGAATACTAGCATTCTGTCAGATATTGAGATTGGCATATTCTGCTTTTTTCAGAGTGCTTATAAACCAGCATCTAATTCTGAAACATAATTAAAGTCAGAGAGCAAAGATATTGAGCTGTTTTTTAAAAATACTTGACATTTACTAGTGTATAGCTTCTCTCATCAGGATTGCTTTCCTCAAAATGTTTGCAAGCTATACAGGAGCAGAAACATTGAAATGCACCAACATCTAAGTGACAGGAGCCAACTAACTTAGGGAGCAACAACATGAGCGTTAAGAAGCTTCAAAACATAAGCACAAATTACAAGCAACTTTTTAAATACCCATCAAAAATATATAGAAATTTGTGCAAAATGGAATGCAAAAGATACATAAGCAAGACCAATTAAATTCAAATTTTCAAAGACATGTATTACCTCTGCAAAAATTCAGATCTGTGTGTCCCTGCCACTTTTCCCAAGGAATAGCATTGTCCTTTACTTAATCTCAGAGCCTCAGCAGGACAGCAGGAGAGATGGATCCTGACTGAGAAGACAACTCCTCTATTCAATCTTATGACTTGTCAAAAGGATGGGCAGGTCTGTCACATGATCCAGCTTGGACCACAAGTTTTATTATGCAGTCTTATGCACTGAATGTGCATCCTGGGTGCTGTTTTTGCTGTTTTATTTAAAAACTTGTCACCTTACTGAAGAAATTATTGATAAAATTATCACCATTTCTGTGGCAGTAAGACTTTGAAGGAGCAAGAAAGAACAACTTCAGATTTAGAATGAATATTTTAGCAAGATACAGTAGAAGTATGTATCATGTGGGTGTTGCTACTGATTAACTTAGCTTGGAGTATTGTTTCTGAACTAATCTGAAGTGGAAGGGAAAAATGGGTAGTCATCTGTGTGAAAGTGTAGGGATTTTGTTTTGTATAGCTATTCGAAGAAGCCCTTGAAAAAGAAAGAAAAAAAGAACAAGTAATATATTAGACATATTAGGTGACTTTGATCTTCAGTTTTGGGGAATGATTTGTGTTGATATTCTTATGTTGCTTGCATATATGCACATGTACTGCCTGATCTGATTTCTGTCTCGTTCAATCCTATCTACACTGGAGGAAAGCTAATCTGATAGTGGCATTGTTCAGACTTTGCCCTTCCCTTGATTCCATTAATTGTTATTTCTGTAATAACACAAGAATTCAGTATGCCATATCAGCAATACTGTGTTTTAAATTTTAGGGAAATTAATATTTTATCATCTGCCTCACTGATCTATGAATAACAGTTCTTCTCCACTGTTGTGTTATACTCTTCTCAAGTGTGTCATATAAGATGCCGGTTGCTCAATATTTTGTATGCTGTGCAAATTTATGGGTAACCTAAATCAACAAGGTTGTGCTGTGTTGCAGTTGTACTAGAGATGGTCATTGTAGGTCCCTTCCCACTTTCCTTTCCTTTCCTTTCCTTTCCTTTCCTTTCCTTTCCTCTCCTCTCCTCTCCTCTCCTCTCCTCTCCTCTCCTCTCCTCTCCTCATGTAGTGTTTTTAAGACTGCTATTAGGCATAAGAACACAGGATATCATAAAATTAGTGGATTATCAGACAACACACAGCAAGATATGACAGAAAGTGGACATCCTGGAATTATTTTTTCTCTACCCGCTGGTGGTTATGCATTACCACTGCTTAGAAGCTTTCCCTCAGAGGTGGTTTTCTCATATGATTTTGCACAAACACCCAGGAACAGGAAGGATCTTAATTTTTCCAGATGGAATTCCTTCTACCTAAAGCATTTCCCTTTGAAGAGTAGATGGGAGAATGAAAATAATTTGAGAGTGTAGTGAGGCCAGAAAGGTATACTGTTTTCCAACCAGAACTCCAGGTCCTGTGATAATACACCCTTTATAATTTTTTGTGAAATGCCATATCAAATGTTTTGATTTATTCTCCTATCTGGGTCCATTCTCTCATAACACTGGTCAAGCACTGTTGCAGGTGAAAAATGACAATGAGGGAATCTTCTGTGTTCAGTAAGAAGTGTCCCTTTTCTATGATCTTCTTGTTCCAAAGAGTTTTGGTAGTTAAAAAAATAATAGACTAGGATACTGAAAGTACCTAGTGAACCTAGTAAGTACCCACTGAACTAAACTGCCTGGTTTTCTCACTGGCCAGAGTATTGATACTTCGGATGCATCAGTTGTTCTTAGGAAAGATCACATCAAATTATACATGAATTAGTCTACATTACAACCAATATTTCTCAGTTTAAGCTTTATATAGACAATTTACTTGAAGACTGCATCACTTATATGCCACCGCCACCACCACCACCTGTCAGTAGATTGCATTACATAGACTGCGAGAAAATTTCGGTAAACTCTTACTATTTAGTTACCTACAAAGGCTACAGTCCATGTGAAATATCCTGAGATCCTCAAGAAAATTTGTGTAGGACCAAGTAAGGAATAAATAGGCCATCTAGAGAAGTCTGACTGGGAAACTGATTACACTTAATCTCTTCAGCAGTTAAATTTAAGAGCAGTTTATCTGCAACTGACTGTAAGTCTAACTAGTAATGGACCATCCATTAGGAGTGTAAGTAAAGCCCTCCAGTTGCTCAACATGCACTTACAGGGCCTGGAATAGTTCTGATTTGAGTGCCTCTTGTACCTGTGCCTCTGGCCTCCTGTCATTTCATCCTCAGTTCCCACTCAGCTTCTGACCAAGGGTCCTCTTGACAGGTACATTCTTGACTTTTTCCTTTCTTGGTTGTATTGTGCATCTTTGAAGAGGGAGACTATAATAATAAAAGACACAGAACAGGAGTGTCTCTTTTTGATATCATGTTTTCTACCACTCCATGTTTTGCAGGTCTTTCACTTAAATGACATAAGGCCCAATCAGTGGAGAGTGTAGACTGTATTATTTGATCATTATATGAGTATTATTTGAGCATAAAAGTTGGTTTCCCAAGGAAGCAAAATTATCAGAAGAAGAAAGACATCCACTGCTTACTGCAGATCGTTGACATGGATATTTGCTGATATCACTAAAAGTCAGCAAAAGGCAACTGGTGTTAGACAGGAAATAATCACTATGCAAATGGATTATAACACACTCCCACGGTATTTCTCCTGGCATTTTACTGAAGTTTCTCTAAACATTCTTGTGCTAACCAAGGATTTATAAGAAAGCCAATTCATACTTACTTAAAAAAATTACATGTTTGAGCCAATAGAACAGTATGTTTTTCAAATTAGCTTAAATGTAGCTCATATTAAACTATAATATAAAGTATCTTTCCACGTTGTTTGCAAGCAAACACATCTCTCCTGGATGTTAACATACTTCAGGTCACCAACACTTGACAGAAGGTGGATAATACTGTAGCATGGACACAGTGTCCTATCAGTGATGAAAGAAACTTATTGTGAGCTTATGCTGCTGCCAAAGAAAGTAAGAATTCTAGCTTTTTTTATATAACATAGTATAATATCATGTGTAAACTTATAGACTCTAATATATAGGTTTGGATGAAACTTGGATGTTGCATACATCAACCAAACCATGGAAGAAGTGATGATGGAGAAAAAACAGACAATCAGCTTACTAGATGAGATTCTTTTTCGTAACAGGAAAAATAAATCATCTGCTTTATTTACTTACCGGTAAGTTTGATAATGTTTTGCTCAGTTCCTTATTATTAGGGTTTACATTACACTCGCCTTCTGGGAGGCTTTTGTTAGAACAACATCCCAAATGTAAATAACATCTTGCTATAGTAAAGCCAGAAGTACAGATGATGTATTACTGCTTAAACCAATATAGCATATATAGGTCCTGTCTTTCAAAAACTCGACCGCTCAGATCTATTGACTCAAATAATTTAATAGACTCCCACCTCCCTCTTTTTCTCCAGCAGACAGAAGGCAAAGCACAATAATAAAAAGGACAGCCTATGTCCTTTGCCAAAGCATATTTTTTACTTTTGAGAATTGCTCCTCTCTACTTAGTAGTTGTGGAATACCCATGTTTTCTCTCTTGTTAGGCTTTGCTGGCAAAGGTGCTGTAACTGCATTGCAAAAAGTAGAGCATAGAGACATCATTGGTTCCAGAAATAATATTACCTGTCAGGTCTCTGATATTAAATTGAGTAGTTGCTTGAGGGTATCTTTTACAGAGCAAGTACAATGCTACAGGAAGTTTTTCTTGTGTTTGACTAAACACTTTTTTCCTAAGTGAGCTCTGTACCCTTTTGTCATTTTTTAAAGATGCCTCCATCCTTTCTACTAAGAAGGAGTAAGTATGCTCTTAAATTCTTGAAGTAACTTTAAAATTCTCCCCTGTTATTAGGCTGTTTTGATATCTGAGGGGAGAAATAATATTTTAAGTCACAGCAACTTGTATTACTTACAAATTCTAACATTGTTAATTAGAACCTGTCTAGAGTAGGGAAAAAATTCTGGCATACCCATACAGAATAGTAATGTAGTCACTTTCTCATTGATTTAAGCCCTCGGTCATGGTAATTACATATTGGACAAGTCTCCCAGGGAACATCGCTCACACTGTTTTTAACCGGACATAACCTTGGGAACACTTGTGCTTGTCAAGCTGGGTGGAATTCAACAGACTCCAGAGATATCTCTAATTCTACCCTCTCTAACAAAGTGTTAGAAAGCAGACAGTATATTTAATATTGTTTCTTGTATTTAATTTAATATAATTTCTTCCTTCTATTAACAAGGTGTCATTTTAAAGGTAAATGACACATAAAATGAAAAATGTAAGCCTTGCATATATGCTCAGCTGTTAGGAAGTATAATATAATTAGGGATATAAGCAAAACAACACCTTGGTACAGTTTCCCTCCAGCTTCCTAAAGCCTCCCTGAGAGACTCTACCTATGTCCTTTATTTCAAGGCCTTTCAACTCTAACTCTGTTGATCCACTCCAACTTTTGCTTTCTGCTTCTATAATGAAGTAACACATAGCAACCTAGGATATTGAGTTCCTGCTACTTGTGACTGCACAAACCAGAGAACAAGCAAAGAAGTGTCCACGGGTTATGACACCTCATATTTTTCTCTGGTTTTGTTGGGAATTTCAATATTCCAGCATGCAGTGTTGATAGAGGAGAGCAATCTCTTCAGCAGTACTGCCTGAAGAAACCACATTATTCTACCAGCCTTCCACATTCATAGATTAAAGAATGCTCTGCCTCCATCCGCAGCATGCATTGTTTCATTCACCTGGAAATTCATAACCATAAATGCTAGTAATAAATAGGAAAGGAATTACATAAATTGCCATATCTATCCTTTTGTCATATGTGGTCATAGTCTTCATTTTCTTTCTTATAACATAAGTGAGGAACAGTTCATTGAATGTAGCCTACAGGATGACTCCATCTGACTGCTACCTTTGTTTCTGAGGTATTAAGAAACAGCTAAACAGTGAATGAACACTAACAGCCTAATGCTTCCCACATTGACCATGTATGGCCAAGCATTTAGAGGCAGAAATAGTTATACTGAAACTGCTTAGTCCATGAGAGAATGCCATACTAGAACTCAGCCTTCTTTGCAAGAAAGATGGATCGCCTTGTTTTGTGAGATGAAGTGATTTGGTTTTTATGGTTGGTAAAGTTTTTTTAATGTATTTCTGTTTCCTCTACTCTCTTTTCACATTATATTGGAACTTAGGGATTTCAGTTTACTTTGGCCCACATTTTGGTTATAAATAATTTCATTCTAATTGGAAACTGTCAGCTGGTACAGCTGCAGGAGTCTGAACAATAGCAGCTCATCTCTGAGAGTCAGTGTCATGTATCGTAATTCTGGGGCTTATTTTCTTTACTAAATAAAAACGGGCAGTTCACATCTCACAGCTATTGCTTCACCTCTCTGCTAACTCAGACAGGCATTGTTCTGTGATTTATACTGAGGCACACTTTCTCAGTTTCTTTCACAACCGCCTTGTCTAAAGACTTGTTAAAAATGAAAGCTTGGATGCCAAGTAGCCAATTAGCTTGTCCACATACCCATGATGTCATCTTGCCTTCCAAAAGGCTGTTCGCAATCCTTTGGATGGAGAACAGCTCCTATCATGGGAGGTCCCATTCCACTGAAAGTCTGCATCACATAGCATATTTTGCTGCTGCTAAATATAAACAGCCTGCACTTTTTAGAGGTACTGGAAACATGTCCATATCTCTTCTAGGGCTCAATGTTACAAATTTTTTTCAACACATTAACTTTAGCATGACTCTACATTCATCCAAGACATACTGTCCCAGCTGCTAGAAAACCTTAGTAAAGACAACCAAAATTACTCCTTTAGTTTTGCGTAGTTAATTAAACAGTAATTTAAAACTAAAATGTAGTCTGGTGACTTTCCACTATAGCTGATAATATAATCTGCTAGACCCACAGTGTATACATATGTTCTCTCTACTTAGAGGATTCCTGTAAGAAGCCAAGTTAAATGCTCTAAATACTAGTGATTGTGTTTCTCTTCAGTATGCATGTGCAGCTCCTATAAATTGTAATGGGTGCTATGTGCAGTTATCATGGGCAGAATATAACTAATATTTTTTAAAAACAGCCCCTCATTGGCATTTGCTTACATTTACACACATGGACACATAAGATTGGATTCTTATAGGCAATCGTTTTAACGTTACTTAGGCTGGCATTGTCTCTAAAGTAATTTCTGGTGAAAATTATTATAATGGGGGAGGGGAACCTGATTTTTTTTTTATACTCTACAACTAATTCTTGAACATATACAGCTATGTCTCACACACTTATGAACTGTAATTCATCTGTGAGTCTCTTTGCATCTGAAAAAGAACTTAATTCAATCAGTCCCTTGTGTTTGCACCCTCAGTAAGTTTGCAGATGACACCAAGCTGGGTGGGAGTATTGATCTGCTCGAGGGTAGGGAGGCTCTACAGAGAGATCTGGACAGGCTGGATCGATGGGCTGAGGCCAGTTGTATGAGGTTCAACAAGGCCAAGTGCCGAGTCCTGCACTTGGGTCACAGCAACCCCATGCAGTGCTACAGGCTTGGGGAAAAGCGGCTGGAAAACTGCCCAGCAGAAAAGGACCTGGGGGTGCTGGTTGACAGCCAGCTGAATATGAGCCATCAGTGTGCCCAGGTGGTCAAGAAGGCCAATGGCATCCTGGCCTGTATCAGAAATAGTGTGGCCAGCAGGAGCAGGGAAGTGATCGTCCCCCTGTACTGGGCACTGGTGAGGCTGCACCTTGAGTGCTGTGTTCAGTTTTGGGCCCCTTGCTACAGGAAAGACATTGAGGTGCTGGAGTACGTCCAGAGAAGGGCAACGAAGCTGGCGGAGGGTCTAAAGAACAAGTTCTATGAGGTGTGGCTGAGGGAACTGGGGTTGTTTAGTCTGGAGAAGAGGAGGCTGAGGGGAGACCTTATCGCTCTCTACAACTACCTGAAAGGAGGTTGTAGCGAGGTGGGTGTCAGCCTCTTTTCCCAAGTAAGAAGTGATAGGACAAGAGGAAATGGCCTCAAGTTGCATCCAGGGAGGTTTAGATTGGCTATTTGGAAAAATTTTTTCACCAAAAGGGTTGCCAAACATTGGAACAGGCTCCCCAGGGAAGTGATTGAGTCACCACCCCGGAGGTATTTAAAAGACGTGCAAACATGGTACTTAGGGACACGGCTTAGTGGTGGACTTGGCAGTGTTAGGCTAATGGTTGGACTCAATGATCTTAAGGGTCTTTTCCAACCTAAATGATTCTATGGATCCATGATTATTCCAAGACCTACTTGTCTCAGTTTCTCTTTTTCAGGTACACAATACAATAATACTAAATAGCTAGCTCTTTCCACTACTCCACTGTATCCTTCCTTCATATACATACATTTGCTGTCACACTGCTAGTACATTTTGAATATCCCCCTCTGCCCTAATGGGTACATGTGCCCTGTAGAATTACTGGTTACTTTTACTCCAACTGTGGTTTTGGGCACATAAATGTGTAAGTAGGGTTTAAGTGTTCTCAAGATGTTCAGAGGAAAAAAAAATTCAATTTTTCTCTCAATCCCATGCAGCATTGCTGGCTTTTGTTTAGTTCCTTTCTGTACATATATGGAGTGACTGTGGTTGTTTACCCCTTGTGCAGCCCTTTTCTGCACATGTACACATTTCACAAATGTGCCATAGCTTGGTGAAAGAATACAACAGAAATAATTGTGTGAACATGAAAAATCCTAAATTTGACTGTTTTTATGGAAACACTATTCAATAGATGTTGTACTTGTAATAAAAGTGCAGAGTGCTACCCAAATAACTATTTAAATAACTTCTGAAAGAACATTACAGCTGGTTAAATAATGAATGTATATATTCATGAACAACATATGAATACAAAACTATTTTGATCATATTTGCAGACCACTGAGACAAATTGTGCCATTTGAATGTCCAATTTGGAAGCTTGAATACCACATGCAAAATAAAGTACTTTTGAATATTCATAGTCCTCCATTTATTAATTCCTGATTAAATTAATCTTAAAAAGTGAGATTGCTTCATAGAGCATAAAACCCATATTTCCTCTACCACTGGTTACCCACACACCTGCCAATATTTCAACTAACAATTTGTGTGAACTTTTATCATGTTTAGTATTTGCAAAGTATTAATTTACTAGTTCTAAAAAAAAAAGGTATCTAGATGCCTATGCTACAGCAAATATTGTGGTTCTTGGCCTGATGCTCTGAAAGATAAGCAAGTTACTTCTAGGTAGTGCACATTCTTCTCACCTGGTATTCAGAAAACTGCCTGACACTGTATTTGTTAAGAACCTTATTCTTTAAGTTTAACTTATTGCTACATTTTTTTAAAATATGCAAACAGTTACAGTAGTTTTATACACAAAACCACAGGTATCATTTCTAGCTGTCAAAATTCCAGGGGCCTGCGGTGGTGCTGAATTGAACTGATGTCCTGTGCTGACATCTAGTGGGAGCTGCAAATCACAATACTCACTGGTTTAAGTAATTGGAGCCTTGGCTTCCAAAATTATGAAGTTGTGAACACCAAAAATCGACATTTGGAATATTTTTCTTTTAAAAAAAAAAAGGTTTTACAGGCATTCTACAAAATCTGTATCTTAAGCAGATGTGTGAGTGGATGAAGTTTATATTTGTTATCCTTGAGGTCTTAGATGTCACCATAGAAAAAGAACAAAAAGGTTATTTAGGCCAGATTTAACAGACAGATGGTCACTCACCTCTTCTATGAGATGTTTCTTTTCTGTGTCAGCTCCCCTGTTTTCTCTACTTAATACTGTCTCTAAAAATAATCTTTAGAAATAAAATATCATTAGTTATATTTTATTAACAAATAATTAGTTTTATAAGTTATTTATATAAATCACTTTTACTTTATATAAACAATGTTTGTGTCTAAATCTATCAACAAATTTAAGATCAAATTGCAATCTAAATTACTTAAATCAGGTTTAAGTAATTTTTATTTTTAACCAGCAGCCCAAACTAATTTGGCTGTGTTTGATAGCTTGTTCATAAAGTATGACTCTGGATTTGGGTTCCATACTTTGCTATCCCCCCAGCAGATGATGTGAAATGAAAAGGCTTTGAAAAATCCAACAAGGTAAACACAATTCCACCTCACACTAAGCAGATTATTCATGTGAGGAAGAGCCTTTATTTTGCTCCATTTTCCTTCCACCCTCTCTCCACTCTTAACACAGTAAGCCAATTCCTAGGAGAAAAATCTCTTTAAAACACGCACGCTACTGTAATGCAGAACAGGCTCATAGGAACATGAACAAATAAGCCTTTCCTTTGCTTAACAAAAGAAAGCCCGTTAGTGTCAGGCATCATCATGTCTGTAAAAACTATTGTAGCCGGTTGCCTACGTAGCAATTTTCTAAAAATACATATCTCAGCCTCCTCTCAGACGTATTCCTGAGTTTTGTACTTGGCTGTCTGGAGAGTTGTTTGTTATTCAGCATACTTGTAAAACAGGGTCTGTTAAATATGAAGAAACTGCCATTTTGCTTCTGTAATATTACATTGCAAAATGAAAAGGTTTTAATTTTTATGAACAGTTCTGTAACAGATATTTTTCTGTGACAGACATTCTGTGAGACTGCAGCAGAAGTGGTTGAGCAGAGATGAATAACATACCTGAAAAATAGTCTAGGATTATATTAATCTTTTTCAGTGTCCACCATTTGGAAACCATGGGAATTTTCTTAAAATGCAAATTACCTTCAAGACCAAAACTCTTGAAATGTGATTCCAGTTCACAGAATAGCTACGAATTGTGGAGACTTAAGCAGTGTCAGAAATCTTCCCATAAATTGACAATCTAATGAAATGGAGATTTTAATTCCATTAGAGCACAGATAATTTTTAAATCACAAATGAGCAAGAAAATATATGGAAGACAGAATGGAGAGGGAGAGGAGCAAGACAGTCACTGGAGAATAATTCTGCTTCTGCTTCTCTGTGGTGAGATCTTTCAACACAATGCGAAACCACAGAAAATACACTCTCTGTAGTGACGGGTCACGTGCTGTAATATCTTTGAGCTACCTGTTATTTGGCTCTGAGTACTGTCTGAGAAAAGGAACTTTACACCAAGTTATTGTTATTCATTATAATAAATTTCAGAGTACTGGAATCATGTAATAATGATGTGAGTGTAAGAATGTTTTTTTGCAATTTAGAAAAAATTAAGTTAAAACAAGAAAGCCAGTAATACTGAGCTCTAATTTGGAAGAGAATAGAAAACCAGATTAATTTAAGGGTCAAGTATGTATACTAAATCTACATCATTAAGATAAAACCTCTAGAAAATATTGTCAGTAATTTGAACAGATTCCCTGATTCTTTCTTGCCATCAGGGATGGTCTAGAAAGATTATCTAAGAATGATGAAAATAATTTTGCTCGGGTTTGCATTCTCAGCTTATATATTTAAAGCATTTGTTTTTCCAATACAAAGATAAACTGATGCAGAATCAGAGAAATCTAAGAAATAGAAATGTACTCAGCACATTTCTTTGGCATAGGATACATAAAGGATTTTTCCTGAAGCACATTTCTTTTTGTCAAGTTTGGTTCAAAAATTCTCTTTTCATGGCATTTCCATCATTTCCCTCAGGAAATCACTCCACTGGGTAGCATACAATTTTGTCAGGGAAGTTTTCTTATGATTAGCCTAAATATTTTCTCTCTTCCTCTGGCTAATTAGCTTTAGCTACCTTTCCATGGATTTTATCACTCAGCTAGCAGTAGTGTGGCCTACATACTATGGTTGTTCAAGTTAATACATTTCTCTTGACTAAACACCATGCAAGTGTCAGTTCATGAGAAGTATCAGAGTCGGGAAAACCCTTTGTATCTTCTGCTTCCACTAGTTAGAACGTTTGAGAGGTACAAAGTTCTTAATTTTTGTGTTTCTCAGTAGTAAGGTGCTGTAGTCTGTATTGCGAGAAGGAGCACCTGCCCCACCTGCTTAACAGAAAACAGTCTGAAGGGTCTAGGATGAAACTGGGGAGAACACCGTTTTCCACATACTCAGTTTTGCTGCTGTATGGTGCCACAAACTCCCTCCAAGTTCCCATCTTGTGAATGTAATGTTTGGGATCAATCAGGGGTATAGGCCTCAAGTTACAAGGAAGCTGTGGTGCTGCTCGTGTTTGTGTCACGGCATAACTCATGGAGGCCAAAGGCTGAAGGTGTGACTCTTGATGTGCCAACTGTTAGAGTTGACAGAGATCAAAGTGAAGAAAGGACAGAGGGAACCTCCATTCTTTTGTACAGGAATTCAGTGGCACCCCAGAGAACATACTGAAGAGACAGCGCATAGCTGGGTGACCACTGGGTGACAATGCTGTGTTCTTACTCAGGGCTGTGGTACCAGACTGCTCCAACTGTTAGTCTGCTCTACAAAATCAGTGTATACAAGATTATTAGCTCTGGAGGCATATATATGCACATATGAGAACTTGCTGTGTAAATGCACAGCATGTTTGAGGCATCCTGGGAAAAATTCAGCACAAACATAGGTGAACTTACTGTGTATGTGCTGTAGATCTGATCTATTTAGGATATATTCAATTCACTGTGGAAACAGTATGGCCTTTATGCATATATGCACTGGCCATTCATTATATACCTGGAAATCCAGTAGATCACCATCTAAATGGGTAAAGTGCAAGGTTAAAAGCAGAAGTCTATTGCCAAAATTGGTATAACTGGCAGATTTTTTTCCTTCTTTTGCATTTATTCTTCATGGACCTGATTGTTTTTGCGTGCTTTTTCTCTTGTCAAAGATTCATCTGTGCATATTAGTTCTGTGAAGTGACTCTTAACATGAGCTTTCTCACCTGGATGGACGATTGCATCTCCAGCTTTAAACTGTATCTTATTGAATCATGAACCATAATTTTACTAGTGGTTAGTTATCTTGCCATGTGTCCCATAGTGAAGTGATGCCTTCTGTACTTAAAAGTGGTACAAATGACCCAGGTGTTTTAAATATATTTTAGATAAAATTTATTGGCTTTACTGCTTAGCATATCATCCCTTTTATAACTATTTGGAAAGATGCAATGGAATATTTGATAAAGCAAGATTTATATAATGAAGACATTTTTTACATACCAAGGCTGAAGATTAGGTATATGAATTGACGATTAACATTTATGACTTCCACAGATTAAATAAAAATATAAATGTCTTTTAAGATCTAAGCAATCATTTAGAAGCCTTAATAAAACGTGTCATCAGGCTCAAATTAGATTACACATAACGGGAAGCTACAGTTATGATATTTTCCTTACATATCTAAAGAAGACATGAACAGAAGTGAAACAGCTGGAGAGGAAAATGAAATGTGTATTTTCTCTCAAGTGAAGGAATATATAAAAGGTTTCCATTTATCTATCTGTCTATCTATCATATAGCAATATTAGTGTCTTCAGAGATAAAGGTGAAGCTTCTTTCCTGGGAGAAAGGAACATATTTTCAATGTCATGGATAGAATTTCCTAAGAAAGATGTGAAAATATTAATCATAATTAAATTTTCAAAAAGTATGTAAAGAACTTGGAACATAATATCCCATTTTTAGTAAGAACCGTAAGAAACACAGTAATATTTTGGGTTTGGACCATTTTGAGACTAAAGGCAGAACTAATCAAGGCAGAAAAAGGAAATTTGCAAAGGTGCTTTTATTTCACATGTATAGTGAAATGGCACATCATATGCTTAAAATTAAGCATATACCAATGAGTCATGGATCCTGACCTGTAATCAAAGGTATTCCCAAACGCTTAAAAAATGCAGCATCCATAGAAGGGCATCCATTCTGATCCATCCTTTTCAGTTCATTTTCAATAGTATCTATGGACATCGGCAATTCAGTATTCTTTTTGCTTTAGGAGACAGGAAAATACACCAGTACTATATTAAGAAGCAATATTGTTGATCTTAATGTGTACTTTAAACCAATGATAAATTTTTAGCAATAACAATTTCACTGTTAAGAGCATCACAACAGTAATTTCCTATGTGTGTGTGTCTTCTCTCTGGTTTCTGTTAGGGTTCCACTATGGCATTACAATTGTTTGGTTTGCCCTTTTCTGCACAGTTGCAGGGAGACATCCTTTCTTCTCAGTACCTAAGGAAAGAGAAATGCCATCCACAGATTTCATAGGTCTTATGTGATATTTTTTGTTAAATTATCTGCATGTTTTTCCTTTCAAAATAAGAAGGCAGGAACATCCTACTTAGTTGAACTTATTTTAAAAAGTATGCAAACAAAATAAGTTACTTAAAAGACATAAAATAAGTCAATCGCAAACTAGCATACAGTTAACAAATATATGATGACTATACAGCTAAATATTAGCAGATTGGTGCACAAGATTGTTCTTGTCTGTCTCAAGTGTTGCACACAGTGATTGAGTGAACACATACTAATTTTGCATTAGACACATTAAGGTGTCCTACTCTCTGAGAAATCAACCAGAAATAAAATTAAAATGCAGACCTTAGTTGCCTTCACCATCTTTTTAATGAGCACAAACTCCAGAAAGTGTCTTCAAAATACAAATACACAAAGCCACGTCTCCTGTCAGTGTACTATGCCAGTAATTTGCCCAGAATGAAAAGCAAAGAATTTAAGGCCTAAAGACTTCTTCATGTTAAGAAGGCCTGAAATGTTTATCATGCATGTTTTGCTTTTTAAAATCATCCTTGCTTTTTCAGTTGATGAATGTGAAGTCTACTTTTTCTTGTAGGGCCATGGGGGTGACAGAGTTGGGTTTTAAAGGCCAACTCTTGCTGCTGCAAACTGTAACCCAAACTGCACTTATACCTGCATGAAATTGAGTATGTAAGTAGTAACATTGATACCAGCATGGCTACTTTTTGTTTAAAATAAATTATTGCACCAATTAAGGAAGAGACTATAGCATTCTCTCAACAGAACCGAAGTATCATGCCTTCTTTCAGGATCAGGGAATATGAAGAATGCAACAAATAAAGGTTTTTCTTTCAACTGTTTATTAGACATTTATCATAAATGCTAACAAAGTTGAATTAAATAGTAAGGGTCTTTAAAAAGTCTACTGGTACATTCCTTTACTCAGTTTGACAGCTTCAACTAAAATTTTTTGCTTTATTGTCCTGGTATCTGTCCTAAATTCCTGTTCATTCCAACCAAAGCTTAGGGGGGCTAGCCAGCTCAACAAAATGAATGCAGCCATTCCCCTGAGGTATGTGACATGGCATGCCATCCCTAAGAGTGGAGACATCTACCTGTACCACATGCTGGAACACCTGAAGGTGAGACTTACATACATTCAACATTTTTGGCACAAATGCTGATTCTCCTTCATTAACTCTTACCTCCCTACATAGGATCTTCACAGCCTGTGCGAGAATGTACTGAATCTGTCATCCTCTAAGTGGCACGGAGTCCCTGCTGTGCTATCATGCCACCCAAGAAAAGAATGTGTAAGATTAGACAGTGAACCACAGAAGCTCTAGTTGACTGAAGGTCCAACAAGGTTGTCTGACTGTCATCATATAGAAAATTGAATCTGGCTCTTAGTAAACTTTCCTTCTCAGTAATGTCCATCTTGCTATTGTCTTGGGTATCTCTGGACACACTTCTCTACTTGGAAATACTTATAGAAATGAAAAATGCCCTTTCTGATGTATCTGAGAGCACTTTCTGGTTTTCCCACTTGCTTAAACCTAAATGCCAAAGTAAAACCCCATTAAATTAACACAGGAAGGAAAGCTACTGTTCAGACTCATCCTCATCACCTTCATCATAGTAAAGACATCTTTCAAAAACAATGGTCATGAATAGTCCGTCACAAAATACCCTAACAGGTACCATTGCCAGGTACAAGGTTACAGAAGAACCTTTAAAACCCAATTAATATTTTTCTATCCAATTCTGCTCCCAAGGTCATGGCTCTAAGATTATATCTTATTCTATCAGAGACAAGGTTCACCCAAGCTAGTCTCTGATTTCCAATACACAGACTTGGGTAACAGGCTTTTACTTTTTTGCTTCTTCTGGAAGAAGATGAAAAACACTCCTTTTCCTAATGCACCTCTGATGGCCAGAAATACAGCTAAAAACTATCACACTTGCTAGTCTCAAGCTTGTCTGCAAACAGGTAGCTGTCAAGATCATGAATTACCTGTGACTTCCGGCTTGCCAGACTCAGCATCTTTCAGTGTTGTGCTATGTCACTGAAATGTTGAAATGAAAATGGAAAAGGATAACCTGGTCAGAAAACCATTAGCCCATAAACCTGTAACTTAACACATTGAAATTGAAGGAATGAGCTGACAGGAACAGGACTAAATATGACACTTTGTAAGACACATACCAGATCTTGGTCATGACTGAATTAAATGAATAATGTACCACAGCTGTGTACCACTTGTGTCATTTACGAATTAGTAAATTACTGGGACAATAAGAATGATAAATCAGCCTACATTCATCTGGCCCTTTTTAACTATCAAACCAAGAGAGAAGACCCATGCATCTTGGGTTGGTAACTTCTGAACACACCAACAACTTTCCTGTGGTCCTAATCTTCTAGAACAGGGGAGAGCACATTAGGGATTCTAACACCTTATGGCTTTATATTATGGATTGAAGGTCCTATCTGGTAGGACATCACTCCCTACAAAACCTGCTGGGCATAAAAACAGCCATGTATTACCAATTGTGCAGTAGACTGTAATAAGGTTAACCACAGGTTCATGTGTTTAATTTGCATTCTGGGTCCAAATTCCATGCATCTCAGACCTAGACTTTTCCTTCAATATACCTTGAAAAATATTACATCATTTTGTCTGTTTTCTAACTAAATGCATCATATGAATTAAAAAAAGACCAATAACCATTAAATGACTGATAAAGACGACTGATAACTGTATTTTGGGGGAGGAGTGGTCCCTACGTGCCCTGGGTTCTGCCTGATTCTTACTCCTTTCCTTTCTTCTCTCACACAATTGGTACCTTTCCTTTTAACAATATACTGGAGATGCCAAACCAGAGATAGATTTAGGTATTTAAGATTTGCCTAGAACACCAGGTTGGCTCAAATAACAGGTTTCAGACTCTGCTTCTTTGCCAAAAGTAGCAAAAGAGCCTAATAATCTCTGCCTCCTACCTGCACATTCAGATAATGTCAATATGGCTGTTCCTCAGCCCCTGAAGCAGAAGTAATCATCAAAAACAAACATCTTTTCTAGTCCTTTAATAGTAGAAAGAGAAATCACTGCTCACTCTGTCTCTTATCCTATCTCGTAGCCTCAGATGTATAGTTTTATCTTTAGCGTTAGGGAACTAAAATCAGTTAACACTGCTGAGAAGTCTTGAGCTGGCTCTGAGTCACTTCTGCCAACCTCTCTGAATTCTGTTCAGCAAGTCCCCACTGACAGTAAGCCTATTCTTTTAGAAGCACTACAGACCCCAGAGTAGGAAGATGAAACTGCAGTGATGATGTGATACATTTAAAATAAACTTCCTTTGCTTGTCCCGTCCTTTTGCTTCTTTCCTAACTTGGGTTCAGAATGTTTCTTCCCAAGTTTTCCTTTGATCCAACAGGCACGAGGAAATGCCTGGAACTTTGAATTGCTCATTGACACTGCCACCAGTACCTGGGCTGCAGGAAGGTTGCTGTTGAATTACAGCTGCTCCTACCCACAGTAATCAAACCAGGGAATATAAAGAATTCAGTCCTAGCTAGTCTCAAGAGACTAGTAGAAAACTCTACTCATGTCCTGGGCTGGTGCCACATCATGCAGTGCTGGGTGACCAGCAAGTGAGTTCCTGCATCCCAGGAGAAAGCCACATGTGAGCTCTGCAGTTTCTATAAGGAGTTAACAAGCTCTTTCAGCATGTCATCTGATCCTTTTCCAGGCTCCCTAGTGGCGTCCTGCTCCTACTCCAGCTGCTGTGTTGAGCCATCTGAGTACCCTTCCCATGTGGTGACCTCCCATTTAGTTACATGCCTTAATACTTGTCTTCTTGTTGACTTGATCACTCCTACCAGATCTAAATCTGGACTGAATTCTGGCTCATAAACTTTACTGTTGACTTCTTTGAGACAAAAAAATAGCCACTCAAAGGTTCTCAAGGAGGTAGAGCTGAGGTAATATATCCAGGATATTTTAACCTTTATGTCTTTGCCTGGGTCCAGCCAAATCCTGTAACTAACTTCAAAGGGAGGTGAGAATTATCCATAAGTCATAAAGCTTTCAGGAAAAGCAGAGGAGACAATTCCATAGTTTTTTCCATAAAATATAGCTGAAAATATAGCTGGGGAGGGGGAATGTTCCTCAGGTTTTCTTTATATCATATACAGAAAAGTCAAAACAAATAAAAGTGTGCATTTTTTTTTTTCTTTTAACTGGTCACCTATAAACTACAATTTTATTTTTAATCCTCTTCTGTTTAAACAGCAGACCTATTTTTATGTAGTACTTCTGTTGGCAATTTTCCTCCAAGTGCTTTGAATGTGTTCATAATAAGAGCGTTAGTTTAGTGATTGCTGCACTAATGTGATGTAAGGAATGAAAAGAATGATTCATTTCTTATTCTAAAGCTTTAAATACAAATTAACACCCAAAAAAAAAAAGCCCCACTAATCTTCTTTGGGGGGGATTTAGATGTTACAGCATTACACAGACTACTTAAAAGCAATAAAAGAAATAACCTTAGAAAATTAAGCAAAATGAATTTTCAATTAGTTTCAGAAACCACGACATGCATTTTGAAAGGAAAGAGTAAAATGCAACTTTGTTCAGTATAAATTGAAATTGCCTTTTGTGCTTAATATAGTTCACTTATAATTAGCTGAAGATTTTGTTCTGGTTTGAAACAAAGTTCCATCTTGAGATTACTATGTACTGTGTACACAGAACTTTTATCAAGAAAGGCTGGTGCTGCAGGGTTTGCTTTGACAGCCTTTATCATAGCTTTATAGAAATGAAAAGTGAAAGAACACAGCTGGTTTTAACAATGGGGCATGTTCAACATTAGACCAAAACACATTAGATATTGCAAAATATTGCACATTATATTTATAGCTCCATGCAAGTTTTTGAAATTCATGCTGATGCTGCTCTAATCCAGCTTCTTAGAACAATCTGTCCCCTAATGATGGAATTAGATTTCACTTTGAGAAACTGCTTTTTAAAACGGTGGCAGGAGGGTCCAATTCAGAACACTGATAACAAAATAATGAATTTAAGCATATTCTAAAAACACTTTGTGGTGCAATTTGAAGGTCTCTCTCAGACTCTGAAACTACATTTGCAGTGCTCTGTCATTAAGCCTTACTGGTTTTGAAAATGCCATTCTGAGAACTTCCTGGCATCCAGCCATGAGATCCTTTGAATTATAGTAAAAACATTTAGGATGAGATTGCCTAAATATATTTAAACAGCAGGTCCAACATTTAAGCACCACTGAAAGCTTCAGAAACCCCACTCTGCTTCATCATCCTTGATCTAAATTTCATAAATTCTTCCAAACATACACAAGGTCACTTAAATCTTGAGGTCCCCAATCAGTGTAACACATAAACCTTTGCAAAAAGATTAATCAGTCAGGCAGTTTTGTTTTGGTTTGGGACACAGAGCCCTTTTTTAGCTACCCAGAGCACACCACATCAAAGACAGCAGAAAAGAGCATTATTTTTCTATCAGGCTACTGGTTACGGCCTTCACCAAATTTATGAGAAATTAAGAATCTAATTTCAGCTCTCCCTGTTGAAAAGACAACTTCAACACAGATCTATCTTCTATGGAACCATTCTTAATGTAATAAAAAAGAGAGAATTGTTCACAGAAGAAAGCAGCTGTATGACACTAAATGAGATGCTTTGAAGTAGATCAGTGCATGAAGTAGTTTAAGCAATAATCCTTAAATCACTACAGTCAGTGACTCAAATTTAAAACATTCTGATCTTTATTTTCTAAACTCCTCTAATTTATGTATTTATAACTATGAGGCTAAAGTAAAAATGAAGGACTATACCATTGCCAGTGAGAAGGGTCATTTAAGTATAAATTTGTCCCCTAAGAACTCTTGGACAATGGAAATGATGGAAATGGTAGATGAAGATACTACAGCCTCAGAGAACAATACCATTCTCTTTCTGTCCTTCCCTGCCTTTTCCAGAACTTTCACAAAGCTATTAACTCCAGTGTTTTGGGACTGTATTAGACCTGTGACGTGAAAGAAAGGAATTGCCACCTTCCTAAGACGTATGGCAGTCTCAAAGGATGGCATACCCCAACAGAAAAAGTATTCTCAGGCCTCTGGAAGGAATTAGAAATGTTAGGGAAGGGATTCTGAGATGGTCAGTCTGTTTACACATAAAATAATGGCAGAGAAAATTGCTACATTTCACTACCTTATCTGCAGATGTGTAGCATTCAGTACTGGAAAATCACAGATCAGGTTTAAGGGAAGAAGCCTAGCAGCACTTTATTTTGTATGTTCCAGATGAGGTAACTGTATGAAACATTAAAAAGGTTCAGTTAGAAATGCCTCTCTTCTTGAAGGTGTGGTTCAGTTTGACCACATCTGCTGTAAATGATTCTCCATTGTCTTTGGTGGCAAGATGCAGGTGTGGCTAATGCCCACAGAGCTAACAAAACCCTTCTTCTCCTGCTGCACAGTAAGGGCTGATCCCTTCTGCTCCCCCCATAGAAGTCTCCTGAGAACAGTTCCCAGCCCATCCCATGCACCATGCCTGCGCTTGGCAAGAAAGCCAGCTGATCCAGGCCAAAAATACACCAAACAGTTAAACGATGTGGATGATCACACGAGAATGCCAGAACTCAAGCCCTGAATGGTTTAGTTAATTAGTATAGATTTAGCCATTGCTTACGTAAGAGATTATAGATAGGGCTGCTTCTGATTTACTATAGAAGTGAAAGCATATTGATACCTAATGTGGAACAGGTTGCTCTTTATGATGTTTGGAAGAGATTGCAATCTGCTGCTGCAAAATCAAACTCATTCCAGACTGAATGTTTTGATCTCATTGTATGTGATCAAAAAAATTCAGTGAAAATAATTTTCAGTGAAAAATTGAGATAATACTCCTGTTTTTCAGTATTATTGCTTATATTTGTAGTCAAGCTTTGAATCCATTATTGTGAGCTTGACAATAAACAACAGCTGAGACTGAAATAACAAGATTAATATTTATAAATGCTATAAAGTATCTTTGTCTACCCAGTGGTATGCTGAATGTAGTTTCAACATCAGAAGGCAATCCTAGGTCATTAAGAATAAAATGATTAATATTTTCTATATGTAAGGAATACATTGCATTGCTGAGCTGTGGATTGCCACCTTCACGTGCTCCAGTTTGATTCTACTGATGTTAGCAACTCACATGACATGCATCTTTAACTGCATTACTTCATCATGTTTTATTAAAGTTCAGATGGAGAAAATCTGTTTTCACTTCCGTTGGTTTTCATTTTCTGAAGACCAGTCTTGTCTTGGCAGAGACATTATGCTGAACTGTGTCTGATGATAATACTTCATTTAGGTGTAGTACTTTACATTTATGGATGCAAAATCAGAGCCCTAAACGTCTTCAGGATTGACTTGGCAGTAACAATATTGTTGTTCTGCATAAAAGGAGCATCACTTACTCACTGATTGTGGGGGGAAAATAATTTATTTTCCCTGGGTTTTTTGTTGGTTTTGGTTTGGTTCTTTTTTTTGTCTTAACTTGCAGAACAAAACACATTGCATAATAAATTAGGCTGATGATAAAATTCTAAATGAATGTATGTTGCAAATAAATTATTATATGGCCATTTTATATCTTAGTTATATGCATCCTTTTAGGCTTTGGTTATACATAAAACATTACATTGGCTAGTCACATCCCATAACCATTTTTTCTGGCTTAAGCATTTATGAAGACCAAAGCAAAGCATGAGGTGGAAATACAGTTAATGACCCTAATATCAGGAGTCTACTTAACAGAATACAAGAAATACAGATGCAACACACTGTTTGATATGGTCAGATGTAAAACTGATGAAAGCAAATGTGGCATTTTAATAATAAATTTGATTGGATTGGGATTTTACCCAAAGTTCTTTCTCCCTACTTCGGAGTTAACAGTACCTGCCTGTCATGTTTGGTGTCTAGAAAATGACATTCTATGCTAATCAAGCAAAGAAGCTTCTTGAAGTGTGACTGTGGTAGAACAGAGCAGAACAGTAACAGCAATTAAAAAGGCTGATATACGGAGAAATTGCAGCAACCTTTATTGTACATCAGCAAGCATTTCTACAAGTTTCCTACCACAGAAAATGAGGGGCATATGTGTTCTTCTAGTTTCCTAACAACTGCGTCTACAAGTGTGGTTCATGACTGCGAATGTGAAGACATGCCCACCAACAAAGGCTGCAAAACATCGTTTCAAGTCAGTGTAGTTGTCAGATATATGATAATGTTGTCATTTAATGATACAAGAGCATATGAACTTTGAAGTCCAAAACATCAAAGTTATGAGTATACACAAAAGATCTGAAATGCTACTGTATACACACTCTAACTCTCAAGATGGCATTAATAATTTACTTAAAGTGTTTCATTACATAATTCAAATGGAAAGAAATATGTGAAATATCAACTCATTGCAAATATAAACATAAAAGCATTGAGATGGTACAAGTTTATGATTTTTTTTTTCAAATCAAAGCTACAAAAGAAACAAGAAATTTAAGTAGCTGACCTCTGAATAATACTCCTTTATATTAAAATATTAGGTACACTAACAACAATTTTACTGAAAAAAATGTTGAATTTTGTTGGAGATTTTTGAAATATGAAATATTTATATGAATAGAAATCCACATAGTTTGACAGTCATGGGTATATAGAATTTACCACTATGAGACAACGCCATTGATCAGTTTGCTGAAAGAACTGAATTATCATTTAGATTGCGGAATATTAAAGTGTATAAATGAAGTAAATAATGCATTACAAATGCGCAACTGAATCCAATAAGCCTATGACATTCTGGCTAATGTTCAATCTCTCTTAGCCAAACTTGGATAAATAAATAAATGGACTTTGAAGTGGGCCTTATAAGCCAAAACAGGAGGCCTCGAATTTGTTAAGATACACACCCAAGACATGCCCTGCTGGGGTCAGGCTGGTAAGTTTGTCCATCCAGAACAGTATTCTGTCTCCAGCGACAGCAACGGGAGGTGATATTTACTGAAAGCAAGTGAGCCTGGCCACTTCCTGCAGTCCATCCCCTTTCAGCTCCCCAGCATCCAGAGTTGTTTCAGGGGGTGCTCGAGGGTACATTCCTGCCTGTTTTCATTAGTATTTGTTTATGTACCTTTGTCTGTGAATTTACTTAATTCTCTTTGGGATTAGACTTTTGTACTTAGAAAAGATCCGAGTTATCCTCACTGAGGCACTTCATGTTTACACTAAGTTGCTCAGCTGATCTTAACTTCTGCCAATAGAAGGAACAAAGAGAAAAACATTTGCCTAACATAGCCAAGTCAAGACCAATTATTGAGTAACTTAGCAAATAAATTATTAGATTGTACCTGCAAACAAATGGAGAACCAGTGCACTTAACACATCAGCAAGGGTGTATGTTACTACATTACTAGGCAAAAAACGTATAATGATCCAGAACTGTGAGAGGATGCTATACTGTTAGACCTTGCAGTCAACAAAGGAAGTCGTAACAGACAGAGGATTACATACAACCTTACATAAAATACTGATGGAAAACTACTTGAGTGATGATGAACAGAAATTAAAAAAAAACAAAACCAACTATTATCTCCTTGAGTGAGTTTAATGAAAGTGGAATTCAGTTTGATGAAAAATATTAGTATAGATGACAAAGTATGATTCAACGTAGGTCAAAAATGCAGGAAGCTCAGTTTATTTCACATCTCAGTTTCAGCTTCAAAAATTGTGCTGCTTAGTAAAACAAACTGGTATAATCAATAAATACCTTCCAGTTAGCTGTAAGAAAGTGCTGATGAATGTAGAGGTTGTTTAAATATGTTTTTACTTTCCCTGGATACCTATCAGATATGACTTTAAGCAAGAGCATATGTGTGTGAATGAGACAAAGATCCTTTTCTGCTGTTGGAACAGACCTGTTCTTCCATAATTTTATGTCAACAGTTTTCAGGAAAAGAAAACTGTTGAATTAGCTCAAAATAGCAGAATTAATGTAGATTCTGCCATCAGCAGTTGATGTAGAACTAGCTAATTTCCAATTTGGGGTATGTTGGTATGCCTGTAACACTAAGGGTTTTGAAGGTGGGACGTTGTCATGTTTTTGTCAACATTGCATAAGTTGATGTCTTTGTTAATAATGTATATTTTTATTATCTATATATTTATATAATGATATATGTTATTTTATTACATTGTGTACTATATATTTATATATTGATAATTCTAAAACAAGACTTACTAATGGGGTAAGGAAAATGGTTCCTACTTCTATAACCTTTCCGTAAAACATATGAAGTAGAAAAATATGTTCAACAAGTGAGTCAGGCATCCACAGGAGCAATTTTGTTTAAGTGATTTGGTGAAACCAAGATACTTGCTATTTCACCATCAGTATACCATATTCGGTAAAGACTATTCGAACAGGAAATGATAAGAAAAGTTGTGATCCTAGTCTATAAATTTTCCATTTCTTTGCCTCCTGTGAGAGATTAATCTTACTCACAACACCTTTGTGCAATAGGAAGACAGTGAACTACAGGCAACAAAGTAGTATTAACGTAAACTTTAAATGTACGTGCAGATATGATGTAGGACAGGGCTGGATTCAGAAATTAAAACTCATTATCACTTTAGACAAAAATTATTGGGTATTTGCATAGAATATTTCATTCCATTACTTGAAAAGGATTGCTTCATCATCTTTAAAATATTGTGAGCCACTCATTTTTCATTTTTAAAAATATTTTTTTAACCTTTTTGCTTATGTTTATTATATTCCTTCTAGAAACTACAGTCTTACAGTCTTGCATTTTCTGTTCCTGAGATTTCTTTTAACTTTTACAGCACAATCTCTATGTAGACAAAACCTCCCTCAAGCCTACATTAAACCACTCAGTTACTAATTACAGAATGAGTTTGATGATATTTAAAATATATCAGTTCTCTTTAACTCTGTGAAGCTCATTGGTAAAACACACACAATAAAACCACTTTGTAATTAATTGTATGACATATTTCTTAATTTCTCCCTCTTTTGCCTTTTTTTCACTTGCATTCTAGTTTGCTGATAAAAATAACAGATTCCAAGTTTGCAAATTGTAATAGCTTGTTTTCCAATCATAAGAAAGACATTCTTACCAGTTCTAATGTATCTTGTACTATGTGTGAAAGCATCAGATCGATGGCCTCAAAATCTGACTTTTTCCACTACCAAAGGACAGGGGTGGTGGGAAGAGGGGGAATTTGAAATTCTCTGCATTCTCTTACAAGTGTTAAATCACAATGCATTGGCAAACAATGCTTTAAAGGACAAGCTCACAGCCTTTGATTCTTGGCAATCTGTTGTTTAAAAGACCATTGAATTATGCTTAAAGCCTTGAAAAATGAAATAAAGAAATTGAGCAATGATTGCATAACAGTAGTACTGCCCATATGCACCTGAAAGTTCAGGACCTGTGGAAAAGATAATGGAAGGAAACTGCACAGGTTATTTCAGTCCTTGGCTTTTCCATTAAAAATGTGTTTGATCTGTATCTCCAAAATTTCATAGTTCATTAATGGTAAGTTAGAGCACATACAGAATTGGAAATGTTTTTTCTGTTAAATATCAGCAAGCCTTTCCTGCAAACAACAGCACGTCTGTTATTAGCTGTCCTTTGTACCATTCAAATTTGTTGTATTAAAGGATTAATCACCATTTATGCCCTTGATTTGCCTTTCTACAGTAGATTTTCAGACTAACACAGCTTTACCGTAACACAGAGTCCTACTGCAAAAAGAACTAAGGCTGCCTTCCTACATATTCCTCCAGCTCTGCAGAACAGGATCAGTCACTGTACAGAAGGGCTGGGATGTACTGTTATTCTATAGGCCTGAAGTTGTATAGGCCATTTTTATTAGGTACTGTTAATAATAAGCCATTAGCTTAACAGAGAGATACTTAATCTTCAAAAATTCTCAAACTTTTTTAAGTCAGTTGAGAAAATTTTTCATTCACGTATTTTGTTGTCTGTAGACAATTTTGTACCTAATGTCACGAAGGTTGTACAATATCACTAATCCTGCCAGTAGAGTCAATGGTGTTTATGAACACATTTTTAAAAAACCCAAAGCAGTAAATAAAGATAGTGAATGCCATGCCTGTGAATATTTTGGATTAAGGAGAGTTGGGTAAATTGTCCTCAGTTCTCACCCCAGTTTTCTGTGGTAGGGTTTTTTTAATGCCTAAGTTCTTCTTCTAGTGTATGTATACCAAAGATAGGGTCTGGTAGGGGAGACTTTGGGGGAGGGAGTAATCATCCGTATAATCCTTGTTATTATATCTAAAGTGATAGTTGAGGGCTAGGAGCTGAAACAATATTTTATGAAAGTATCATGTTGAAGTTTTTGCAGGTTTCAAAATATTTAAATATGTAAATTTCAATGAAGAGACTTCAGATTTTTTGATAGCCTAATGATTTTAAGCATCTCATTTCTAGTCAAACACTGACAAAAGATGTTCAGATTGCAGTGTGAGATGGTTTCTATGGTTACAGTTGTTTCCTAGCATTTTAGTGACATCTTTTGTGAGCATTGGCTGCTTCACTTATTTGTCACTAATGTATGTGTAGAACTATAGTTAATAGCCTTGGGCGGACAATTTTTTTTTCTCTGAATGGTGGTATTGTTTTTTAGCAGCATTTTTCAATAAGGTGACAATGCACTAGAATACTAATGGTATGTATGGTATTTTAAGATGTCAAGTTTTCAATAAAATGGTAATGAAAATTTTGCATTTCATTTAATAGCTAAATATTCATGAATTTTTCACAGCATGATCAAATGAGCAAAAAAATAAACTGTATAATGTGTAATACTAAACATCATAAATTTAACTTCTTTTCATAGAATCTATTCAAGACTTTTTAGTAACTAGCTCTTTTTAGATTTAAACCAGCTGTAAAAAAGGTATATAAAAAGAAAACTTTCAATTAATTTAAAATATTTTGAAATATCTTGTTTATATTGTAGTGTGAATGAAACATACATTATGAATAATACCCTACATGTGCAGAAAAACTGTTATGACCAAAGACTGGGCACTTATGTGTGATAAATGAGGGTAAACAATTATATATTCAGAATCAAAGACCACTCTAAGTCAGAGACTATTTTGTTAAAAATATCTGGATTTATTTAATCACAGTGTTAAAGTGTGAATTATGATCAGCTAAGAAGAAATATGTGCAGCATTATAATATGTAGAGCATAGTACTATCAATTCCTCAGCATATTAAGAGTTTGGTTCTGTTTCTGTGTTAGACAGTAGGTGTTTGCTGTTGTGTTTAACAGAAGCAGAATTAGGTTATCAGGTGAGTTAATTCCCTGTATTGCCAGTGCCAGTAACCATATGTGCAGTGATTTATGACATGATTTCCCCCTTTAGTCTGTACTTACAAAGCTCTCTTTTGCTGAAAGGTAGCCACTCTATGCTGGGCATTTTTTGTCAGCCAAGTCAGTATTTTAAATGTAGATTTTTAAAATGCAAGTATAAAATGCATTATTCAGCAGCAACACAGTAAAGGAACACTGGGCTAAGGGTTGTTTCTCCTCTGCATATGAGGGAGCTTCCTATGGATTCAATTCCAAATCATAAGAACCTGTACCATAATGTACCATCAACTCCATCACTGTTGCATGATTGCAAGGCATATTTTTCCTTACCTTTAATTTCTTTTTTTTTTTTACAGGTTGGTGTGTTATTTCAAGTTATTCATTCTACGTGTCTTTCCCTACAAAAATAGTACAAGTAAATATACATACAGCATCATATCTCCCAAAAGATATGCTTAGAATACAGACATGCTCTAGAGCAAAGGAATGTATAGTCAGTTTGCTCTGTTACCCACTTGTCAGTCAGGCTGAATTCAAGACCTACAGCAAAATACATTAATAAATGTCTGGAACAACTTAGGCAAAATAAAAGCAGCGGACAGACAGATCAACTATATATGCATGTAGGTGACAGAGTAATGTGCATTCTCTGTGTAGAAGAAGAAGACGCACTAATGCCAGGAAGAAGTCAACCATCCTTGTATAGGGCATCTATTCTCACTTCCATGACATAGTCAAGACAGCTGAAGGGCCACAAAAAGCTGAAAGCCTCTGGTTACATGGTGATTGCTTCTGACCAAACTGTTTACTCTAAGCTACCCTCCAGACTCATTACATGCAGCTGAACTGGACTCTTTACACAGATATGGCCTGTGACCACAACAAAAAAATCATCATGTTAACATGATTTTGTTTTTAATATGCCTGAAGAAAGACAAAACAAGTAGAAAGATCAAACCTTTAATCTAATTTTGATCCTGGCTTCCTTCCTGACCTTTGGGAAATTGTTAAATTTTTCATCTTACAGGGTTTTTTGTATATTTGCTTAGTCTCTTTTTTCTGTCTCTTTTTAGGGAACTGTTATTTATTAAGATGGCTAATTGACCGAGACTTTGATTTGAGTGGTAGAATTATCCAAAGGTCTCTTGCTAATTTGATCCTAATAGCAACTGTTTCAGGTTTAGCAGTAAAGCAATTAGATCACATTCCTATTAAATATGTCTACCCAAGTGACTCAAAAATTCTAAGCAGAGGAATCAAATTCAGTATCTACAGATAGGATTGGCTATATGTCTTCTTCCTTAAAATATCCACATCAGTATGCAGCTTAAGCCACACAGTGGCTTGTGCCAATTTAAAAGGATCGCTAAAGTATTAGGGTTTTTTATGTAATTGTCATCTGATAACTACACCTTCTAATTTCTAACAAAAATGGAGTAAGAATGCCTCTTAATGATTATAACTGCAAGAGAAGAAAGCTCACTTCCTACATGCTGTAAAAGGCCAGATCTTCATGAGTTACACTCTAATATCCTATGTATGCATGCCATTTTGATTTCCTGTTCTGCATACCAAAAGAACTGACTAAACACCATAGAATAAATACCGCAAACAAACTGTACTTCACAGGATTATTGGCTAACTGATTTTGGATTTGACATACATTCCTCATTAACCTCTTCATTCAAAGATCTTCTTGTTCTATAACAAGCTCTCTTCACAAGTTTTATCTTGGACTAGAAGTATAATGCTCCATTATTGTTAAAACAGTTCAGTTCACTTTTAACTACTCAATAACCTGGATAATGAGAGGCATGGGAGGAAACTTAAAATCTAGGAGTAAATGTAATGTAACTGGGACGTAAGTGCATTGTACTTGCATATAAGATATGCACACTGTCATTGGTAGAAGCTTAACTATAAGCTGTCAACCATGTCACTAAAGTTACTTTAAAAGAAAAAGGGTTGTCTTTTAAGAGTGCTTTAAGAAGTGTACAAACCTAAAATGAAAAATCCACCTTCCAGCAGAGGCAGCACTGGTTTGGCTTTTTATATATAATATAGCAAGTGCTGTAATGAGGTGTAAGTTTCCAGCTGCAGATCAAAGCATCTTAGAAAACAAGAGTTAATGGTGCATTATTTTATTGAGCATACTGCATTGTATCACTGAGCACAAAATTTATATCAGGTTTTTGACTGAATATTCCTTCAGCAAGAGGCATGTTGTCCAAATGTCCCTGCAAGGATTTCCTCTGTAGAAGCATATGCATATTGATGAAGTGTATGCTGACAATATATTATTTGTTGACCTAAGAATAAATTTAAACAAGCATGTAACCTTTTCTTTTTTACAGTTCTGGAAGTTATCTTAGTCCTTTGCATCCAGATTGTACTGAGAGTGCCATACTTCGGATATCTGTTGCTCCAGTAGTTCATAGGATGTCCAGGTTGCCACTCAACTTACAAAATGTTGAGTACAAGTAAAGGTGCAATGTTAAGTCTTGAAGTGATTTTTGTGGGTTTTTTTAATGTCTCAAAGCACAGCCTGACCCTAAACTGATGCACATCATATATTATGTAGACATAGCCTACCGCATGCCACAACACGGCTCCTTCTTTTAAGGTGTTTTTCTTCCAGGTGTTTTTCCTGGGAATACAGTGAAAGTATAAGTGTAATTAAACTGAAGACAAGCTTCTGTTAAAATTGAAAAATACTGCCTCCTCCTCCTCCAAGCTGCTCTTTGGAGAGAGAGAAATCTTTCTTGAGAATTTATATTAAAGCTTCACATCAGACAAATGAAGTTTTTGTTGCTGGGAAGATCAACCAGCTGCTCCAGCTCATTATACTTCTTAGAGAAGCAGGTGGTATGCGGTGGTTCCTAAAGATCAAAGAATCCCCAAACTGCTGAAGCTGCACTTTTTAAGCATTCTGATTGAAGAACAGGCCTTCTTTGTTGCCTATTTTCTGTGTCTTCAGAGGTGTGTCTAAGGTACCACCACAGCAGATGCTGTCAGGGAGCAGCAAGGGCTGCTGCTCTCTGTGGAACAGGCCACAGGGCCCAGTTGTATGGGGGACAGGGCTGGTGCCTCAGCAGCCAGGGCCCAGCCCCACAGGACCAGGGCAGGGCAGAACCAAAGATGGCAGCTAGAGTCCAGATCATCAGGTAAATGTGTGCTGACAAGGCAGCTCCAAGGTCAAGCCAGGAAGTCAATCCACAGGTCACGGTCAGGATCAGGGCTGGCAAGGGTGACTTGGGTCAGGTACAGCCCAGTGTTACCTAGGTAGGCCCAGGCCTCCAGCAGTCCTACAGCACTGCTCAGGCAAGAAATGGAGGCACAGGCCTGAGTTTAAATGGAGCTTCTGGGCCCATGGGCAGAAGGTGTGCGTGGAGATGCCAGGTGAGTCTACTCAGGGCCATCAAGGCCTGTCACAGTGTGCTCAGGGCCCTGACAGAGGCTTCTCCTTATCTGCACTGGGTGAGCATTCAGAAGGGTATCATGTCACATGCTGGTCCCTATGCACAGTAAGAATTCAGACTGCTCTCTTTAGGATAGGCTAAAAACAACCCTCAAATTACACACAACCTCAGCAGAAAGAAGGAAAGCTGATGCACTTAGTGTAAGATTGAACATTTGAATGGTCTATGTACATGAAACCCCACATCTTCCATGTCACAAAATGTCTTGCAACCCCAGCAACTCTGTTACAGCCATACCAGTCACAGCAGTATTAGGCATGAACTCTGTGCTGTACGAAATGTAAAGTAAGAAGTATATTTAAGATCTCTTCAAAAATATTTTATTTTCTTACTGTTGTTCACAGTAACTGCACTTTGGTCATAGAATAATATTTACAAATCTGTATTTCTTTATATATATTGGTTTTTTTAAGAACATCAGTAGCTCTTTTTATCTGAAGCAGTGTCCTTTCCTATTCAGCAATAATATCTTGCATTTTATAAATGTTTAATGACAGTAACTATTGTACTACCAAAGCTGGTGGTAGACAGCCTATGGAATTTTGTAAGATGCAAGTGATACCTGAAAGTATAGTCAGTGCTTAAAAAAGATTGCAGGTTAGTCAAAAAATCTTGGAATAAACTACGGAAAATCATGAAATCTTTCTAGAAAGTTGTGTTTCTCAAATGTGCTGCAAGTCCTGCTTCTGCCAAGGATTATTTTTAAAAGGCAGCTCTCTACTAATGGAAAGGCCTTCCATGATGCTGTGCCTGCTACTGACTGCTAAGGGATTTTTTTTTCCTATTCACTATTCATAGTAGATTTTGAGTTGTTTTTGTGCCCATGAAACTGAAGACTAACAGTCTCTGGAGCCAAGCATAGTCTCTTTGTTGGGTAGAAATAAAGCCTACAGGAGAGGATGGATGTGCTCAGCGTCCCAGCAAGTGGCTTGAGATGAAGTGATATTGGCAGGATTCAGACTGAAATTATTACAAAACATGAATGCCACATGTGCAACTGCTGCCTAGCTGTTTCTGTGCTTCTCTCCTTTTGTTAAAAAGTGCTATCTTAAAAAAATAGTAATAACCTTGATCTTGTGCCATTGCTATCTGAAAATTGCAGGGTCTTATAGATCCCAGAATGAAGGATCAAGGGGGAAAATGATTGTTCTGCCAAACATGAAGCTTTTGTAATGATAGTATTGTGTATTGCTTCCACAGAACAAGACTCCCATTTAGCTTAGCTTGTAAACTAGCCTTACCTAGAAGTTTGGTGACATGCTGTCTCCTTCCCAAAACAATCTGAAAAACTATTAACAATGGTTATTATCCAAGTCTGGCAGTTATTAATAGTAGATTGGCATATTTTCAGTTTTATTCATTTGGGTTGTGCTAATGCAAAGTTATATGGGATTTCCTTTACGTTAGATAATCACACTAAATTTCATGATATTAAAATGAAGAAAAGCACTGTCTCAAGCCAGTTGCAGGCAGGCTCCCTTAATCCTGCCAATACTTCTCAATCCTAGTTGTACTATGCCTTTTAGTCAGTCCCGGGTTTGTCAACAAGAAATCATGCCAGCTGAGTGGTAGTTTTGTGATAAGAACAGTTGGAAATTAGTATGAGATCATTTTCACCTTAGAAAGAGTTTGAATCTAGTTTCAAAAGTGAAAAGCTGGTATTTACATCATTTTGTCTTGTTCCCCTTTCGTGAAATAATGTCAGGGTCTTCTACTATAACCTTCATTTTTCCCAGTATCATGTGCCACTCTATTTTTGTGAGTACAAGAATAAGATCATTATAAGCATGTTAATCTCAGGGTCATGAAAGCTAAATTAAATTCTTGACTTTGCCAGAAATGTTTTAGTAGCAGTGCAGATGAGAGAAGATGAAAATATCTTAGTAGATATCCTATGGTCTGAAATTAGAAGCAAGGACATTACTGAAGCCCAATTGCATTCCTTGATCCAATGAATTGGATTCATTACTGAACTGGCATCATTATTGAAGCCCAATCGCATTCCTTAATCCTGATACTCTTCAGAATGAACAGCTACTATTATTTCTTTGGTCTTTGGTAATGTTACTCATTTTGGAATTACTGCCCATGCATCCTTGCAAAATCTCGATTATGATCACACACTCAGACATGACCCTCTAATAAACTCCTGTTCTAGGACAAGCCTGGTAGTTGTTCTAGAAAATACATTTTCTTGGCATTGCTCCAGAAAGCCAGGCATTTGGAACTCGGCCTCTCAGTCCAACCCATTTAACGTCCTACTCCTTCTAATGTAATAATATCCTTCAAAAGATCACAACAAACATAAGCACTGAAACTCTTCTGTTAATTAGATTTCAGTTTCAGTTTCTCCACCATTTTGTGTTCTTAATCTTGCTTAGTCTTTTCTCTCTGAAGATGGCTTCTCTCCTAGCACACTCTTTTTTGAGTTGTGCCTTCCTCATAGGGACCAGATGGAATCATTGTGGTAGCCAGATTCCCTTTAATACTTTCTTTCCATTTCTTGGCTTATGTAAAATATAGCCAGTCTCAGTCTGTAGTGTAGTGCCATGCAGGCACTGTACTCAGCTACTGTCTAGCAATAGTTAATAGAATCTGAAGAAGCGAAATTTCTGTAATTCTGTCCCTTCATGTATTGGCTTAACCAATACAACAGTATATTGCCTTGATTCTGAATCACCACAAATCAGGATGAGTTGTAGTCTGTTAATTTTCAAATGCTGCAGAATCATTAAGTGAATGCAAAATGCTTGGGTTTTTAGCCTGTCATTTGTGGGGAAAAATAAGAACCAGATTACTGACAATACCATCAAAAATCTAGGGTAGCATTTTTCACCTTTATTCTTGTTAAGTGGTGAGAATATATTTTTGTAATTTTTAAATCCTGTCCTTAGAGCAATGAATGTGATCATGCTGACATGTGAATAGGGTATTTACTAAATGAATTATTTTAGCTTTTATACAGTATAAAGAATTAAGAATCATGTTTCGTCTTTTTCTCTAAAACTTACTGGTGATTTACAAGCACGTATTGAAAACAAAAGTTAGAACACTGTTGGGTTTACAGCAGCTGTTTGGTGATCATGCTAATTTTTCTTCATCTTTAAAGACTGTGACCAATCTAGAGCAAGTTTACAGAGATGTGTTGGAGGTTTATAGTTTTCTTCATGACCTGCTTTGGATTAATCTTGTTTGCATATTTCCAAAACCTATGTTTAGAGGAAAATTTTGGTCACAGCTTTCTATTGGAAATTTTTGTTAGTAAGAACCTGCTTTTTCCTTCTTTTCCTCTAATACATTAATTACAAATTGCTTTTTTATAATTTACTATTTTAAAAATTATAATCTGAAATATATTGGACCCTGTTACCCCTTTGGACTCTAATGGTAACCACAGACTCATTTTTTTAATTATTTCTACCTAATTCTAAGTTTAGACCATAGTTATAAACTTACAGTTTCATCTGACTCAATTACCTGTGCTATAATAAGTTATTTTACATTCTAATGTTGCAGTATATCTAAGAGTAGTTCCTATTTCTTTATAGCTCTTGCTAAATTTTGTGTTCATGACTCTGCTTCATTCCCCTCAATTTTGCCTCTACTGATGGTACAGAAATGACTCAGAGTCCATCTTTTAAATTGAAAACAAGGATAATTTACATCATTGACAATACTAGCACAATGTGATTTTAAATTATTCTATGTTTTCTATAAAGTGGTTGTAGAGAGATGATGTAGAATATCAAATGCTAAGGCAGACATTTTAGATGTATTTTATCACAGTTTCCAATTTAAATTGCATATACAATACATAGCATTACTGGAACACAGTTGTGGTCTGAAAGGCCAGTTTGGTATTGTTCATGCAGCATTGGAACAATGAGGATGCATAGTTTTGGGTGTGAAGAGCAAAATCACTGCATCTATTTAGTATATGAATGAATTTACAGTTGTAATTTTGAGTGAGGAGGTCTTCTACAGGGACGTTTGCAGCAAATATGAAGAAAATGAGAAATACTGACTTTCATTTCTGTAGCGTTTTTCAAAGTGTTTGTATTGAATAATTTTCAATTTTTTGACAAGTCATGAGAAATGTTTATTACAGTAGCACATATTTTAGATAGGTTTTATCCAGGGGGTAAGATCATATAGTTCATTTTACAGAGGGGACAATGAAGGGACAAAGGGCCTGTCTGATGTTGATATGATGTTGATTTTCATATAGTAAGTCATGTGTAGAATAGAGAATATAGAATTAAAAAAAAAGACAGAATTTGAATTATTAAATTATGTGCATTTTGAAGAGTCTATCATTTAATTTCCCATGATCTACACAGACATTTTACCAAAGGACAGTTATTCCTGACATGGTATAGCTTAAAAGCTGCAGTAGCCATAGCTCATTTTTAATCAGCATTTCTATTTTGGGTTTTCAGAAACTATTTTATTAGTATTTTTATGTATCATGGTAGATTTCTAAAATAATAACTTGTAAGAAAAATATCTTTACGTCCACAGAGAGCTGACCATTATCAGAGCAGTCTTTCCTTTTTCTTTCTGCTCACTGAGCTGAGGAGGTGAACATACTTAAGATCACTAAATACTACTTTTCATGCAAGCAGCTGCTAGCTGCCACATCAGAATTATGGGAATTTGGATGTAAGGTTGCCAGAGAAGTTGTGGCATGTCTGTGCCTGCATATGTTAAAAAATTTGACTGGATATGTAACTTAGAAGTTGGATCTGACTTCAAAGTTGACCCTGCTTTGAGCAGAGGATTGGAATAGATGACCTCCAGAGATCCCTTTCAACCTAGACTATTTTATGATTCTGAGTATGAATGATTACTATGGAAGGAGATATCTTCTGACAAAATAATCTCAAAATAGTCTCAAATTTCTTGTTCAAATTTTCTAATTCTAAAAATTCTAGTTCTGCTTTCAGAATTTGGGTGATACTTAATAACCGTATAATGCATAATACTCAGTAGTAAATATAATCTTAGTCAGGTCAGCATTACAGTGCACTTAATTTTTTGAAACATTTTTTCCTACCTTCTGACCAAGTTTAAGATTTTACAATCTTGTAACCCTATAGGGGGAAGATCAAAGTACTTGCTGATTTTTGTCTTGTGTAATTGATGGTATAGTGACTTTATGATGAGGTTCCTTTCAGATATAAGCTTTGCCAAGAATGTTTTATCCAGTGAATTTTGAATACCTATGTATTCACAGAAAATATGCCCAATAGGAAAGCAAATATAGATAAACCAAATTCATGTTTAAATGTGGGTAAATATTCTCAGGCACATATCCTCTGCTTATTCCATTTGTGTAAATGAAGAGTTGCCTTAATATTCCCAGCAAGATGTCAATTCTAGATCTTCAAAGTAGATGTAATGTAGATGACTGGTTATCATAAGGATAGCATTTTATCAGAGCGTAGGAGTAAAAACAGCTCTATTATACTGGACCATTTATTTCTTTTTAGCTAACACTTCCCTATAAGACACTTACATTGCTGAATTCTATATTAAGGTAACTGAGTGACAGTTTGAATTTTAAAAAAAAATGTTATAAACTGTACAAAGGGGTTTTCGGTTTTCTTTTAAAAGTGCTTATGGTTATGTCCTAACAGCATTCAAATTCAAGAGAAGCTGTTACTGTCATCCTCTCAAACTGCAAGCATGGATTCTATTTTTTTTGAGGGATATGACTCATTTTCCAACAGCCTTAGATTACAAATCCATATTTTCTGAGAAACTGGAGTCTATTTGTATATTGGACACAGTGGCCAGGTATTGTTCTTCAGAACAGTTAGAAATCTAGAATTACTCCATGGTGGAGTTCAGTACAGGTCACTCAAAATTTAGGCCAGTGTTTGAACCAGTATCTGTAAAACTTTTCTTATAGGGATGGAAGGTCTGTGAAAGCTGATGCATAGACTAATGCACATTTTTCTTGGCAGAGAAAGATCTGTCTTCTACTCCATAACAGCCTCTTTGTAATTTGCAATATTTTGATTTTATCCTTCTTCTCTATCTTCATAGTATGATTTTTTTCAGCAAAAATGAATGCTTTGAAAATATAGCTCACTTAATTGAGCAACCTTCAGTCTATGTTATTCAAAGTGTTTTTCAATTCAGATAGCGTGTGAGTGTTTTCTACTAATCAACTTTCAGAAAGGACAAAATTTGTTTTGTATTTCTCCTCTTTTTAAACTGAAGTGCCAAATTATAAAGCATGACAGGTCTCAGAAACTGATAGTCCCAGGAATGGGAACTGTGGCAGGAACTCTTCCACTATGTATTGTAGTAAATAATCTGTTTTCATTTAATTTTTGCCTGTGTATTTCAGTGCAGCATCTTTCAGGCTGGGCTGTTGTAGGAATGCCTTTAGGAAACAGCTAGACTCCTTTTTTTTTAATTTTATTTGCTGAAATAGCTGAGGATAGGAAAGTTGCTGTAATTGCAATGTTTTTGTCCACTTGTGGAAGTCTGTAAAAAGTTTGACATTTTCTGTAGTATATTATTATTCTTCATCATGTAGATTCAGTAAATTTGTTGTTACAGGACTGTTCCAGAATTCATTGATAATGCTGGTAATGCTTCTTTCTCTGAAGAGAGAAAAGAGCATTTAACCATGTATTTAAAGAAACCCTTCAATAAATAATTTCATGGTCTGTAAAAGCACTATATTAAGGAAAAAAAGGAATAAAAATCAAACAATTTGAAACTTTTTCCATGCAAGTTGGTACCCAGTTCTGGGAGCATTCAGTAATTCTAACTGTTTAATACTGCAGAGAGTTGTGCTTAGAAAATCAGTATGAGTTACCATTTTTCATATTACAAAATAATTGTTTATCATATGCATAAAGAATTATTTATCATATGTTTATGCATGTCAATTTATTTTTGCAATTTTGATTAACCTCCACCATCAGAAGGTAAAAATGCTTTTGCCAAGTGGTGGCCAGTTTACTTCATGGGATTTTTTTCTTTAGTCATTTCCAGATAACACACAGAAGAATAAATTGTTAAAGTATTGATGGTTGATTAAAGTATTTTTACATATGCTTTTTATTTTTTGACTCATCCATATGATAATTTTTTTCTGTTCTCCACAGAGATGCCACACAATCAATGTCACGATTTTTCAGCAGTATCATTGTGATAAGCAAAAGATGGTTAAAGTCACCATTCCAGGCCAGGCAGTAAGAAGAAACAAGGTAAACTCTATTACCTCCACTTACTCTCTACTATAAGGATGTTTCTTATTCAAAGGTTAACCTAATCTGTTATACCTCACAGTCATTCAAATAATGATTTTTCATAATACATAAATCTATAAATGAAATAGTTAACAGTCTGTAACACTAATAGTTTTATTCTGAATACTTTATGATTCTTCACGAATTTCTTCTTCCACTTTCATTAGCTATTTTCCTGTTCATTCTTTAAACACAAAATACTTCACAGAAGACTTTATTGATGTCATTTTACCCATGTTTACACAGCATCGTTCTCAGAGAAATGAAAATTACGTAAGGATCTAAGTACTACAGCTGCTTAAGTAGTTATGTTACTGTTTCCTAACTTGAACTGCAGTAACTTCTGCAGATCCAGTGCCAAGATCTGGTCACAAAACATGATGCTAATACTGTAGGAGCAAGATGCTGACTTCATTATTCCAGTTCAATATCTATGCTTTTTCTTTTTGCATTAAGTTAAAAAATCATTGAGATGAAACTGTGTATTAGATCCTTTGCTTTCATTTTTCCCACCAAAAAATAAAGGTGGCCATTTATTTAAAACCCTGCATAATAAATATCTTTAAAAGGTAAACAAATATTGTAACCCTCAATGGACGGTTTTGCAAAGTCTGAAATAGATGTGAGTAAGAAACTTGACTGATTCAAAGACGAAGTAGGTTCAGGAAATGCTCCAGACTTCAGAAATTAGTTTAACTATAGAAAAGATCTTTGAAAGCAAAGATCTTCAGATAAAGGTGATTATGTATGTAAGACTATACTGGTGACTAGAATCAAATAAGAAACAGCAGATTTTCAGCCCTGCAACTTAGCCCTGCAGGCTTTCTAGAAAGTGATATTGCTATTATGGACTGGCAGAAATGCATTCTCAAAGTTCAGATAGCATGGATATTGCACTTTTGAGTCTGTTTTCCCATAAAGACCTGTCTGCAAGAAAGGATAGTGTTTCAAGGATACTCTGTCTTGCACTGTGAAAATAGTGATGAAAGTACTTCCCTTATTGTGTCATTATAACACATAACTGGTGAGCCTTACTGCAGCCTAAAGACTCGCATGTTCACATCAAAATGTTCTTTGTATTTTTGTTTGAGAAAATTGTTCAATATTTGTGTATTGATGGTCATGAACTGTACATTTTTAATTGATACATTTGAAAGATTTTTAGAAATGAGGACCTAAAATTGGATCTTTCAGGTATTTAAGTTTGAATCCTTTTTGCATTATATTTTGCCTATTTAGCTGATAATGTAAAAACTGAAATACGGTACTTACTATTTCATTCTTATTTTAGAAAAATTTTGAAATCCCACAATGTTCCATAGTAGGAAATACGTAGAAATGTAATAAGTAGGACAATAGATACTGGTTCCCAGTAGGGAAAGGAGCAGCCCTAACACGAATGGAAGAAAGAAGAGGTAAAAGGACTCATGGGATGTGAAAGAAGTGCACTAGTCACAGTGCACTATGACTGAGCACTGGATGGATTACAGCTCTGTTAGTTCTTCTATCTGTCCATCCCATTAAATCTGCACCTAATAAAGATGAAGTAAAATAAAGGGACCTGATTTCCAGAAGAAATCAGAATTTTCTGAAAATTTGGCCTATTATAAGAAGTATCAACCTCCATTTGAAAAAAGACATTAAAAATTTTTGTCTTGGCTTTTTTGAGCCTGAAAACAACATTAAGCCAAAATATTAATTAATTTTAAGAGGAGATTATTTGTGAACTCAGCAGTTAATCTCCATTCTTCCTTGGCTGCTAATTTGCATGTCTTGAGTCATATTGCCTGTGTAAATTAGTGGTATGAGGAAGACTAAACTAATGTCTCAGGAGTTGCCATTGACAAATGAGTCTTCCTAAGGCTCATTTGAAAGTTATGTGGCCATATACTGGCTTTGGCACCAGTTGTTGAAAAGGGCTGCTGTCCTTTTTCAAATGCCTGTGAAAGCAATGCAGTCAAGTGACAAAGTACACAAAAATTAGTACTTTGAAAATTCTAATTTAAGGTCTAGAAGTATATACGAAGACACTATAGCAAAACTTAAGTCTTTGTACTGGCACACTAAAAAAGATGGGAAACTCTTTATGTGCCTCGATTCAGTTTGGAATGGCAAATACTGTAATGCCATAATGATAGTTATTTGGGTGAAGGTGTTTGCTGTCAGGGTCCCTAAATGATATTTGGAAGTACATCTTTGTAATAATTTTGCACATCAGAGAGATTGGTAAACTCCTAAACTTGATTTAGATTGAAGATAAAGACAAAGTGTGGTAGATAAAAGGAGTAGCCAACACAAAATGTGACAGTATTTGAGGGCAACAGAGTGAGAAATAAATGAGAAACTTAAGTCAGTTGCTTTGTGGATTTCTTAAGCACTAATTTTATTTGGACATACTTAGAATTCCTTGTTTATTTTCTGAATTCTTTTTTTTCTAATGCCTATTTAAATAATAATTGTTTGTATAACTGCATATCAAAACAATATAAATATTAGTAACAGCCTGATTTATATTAAGAAATTTGGGAATAGACTATCCAGTTACATTACAAAAATTTGAAGTATGATTCTCTCCTTTCTGTAAGGTTTTTTGCCTGAGCGAACAGTAATTTTTCTTAGTCATCACACAGTCATGTTCTCTTTGGTACTGATACTCTGAAATATCAAGAAATCTGCAGGTTTCCATTCCAGTTATCATTAATGCTAGGATAGAAAAAATGGGGAGGACACAATACTTTAAAAAATACATAATTGTTTTGGCTGCTACTTGAATAAACTTGGAAACATGTTAACCTTGCATCAGCAAAATGTGCTACTAAAATGACTAAATTATTTGTAAAACTATATGTATTTGACATTGATAATATGGGTGTCACATACATTAGATTCATTAGTCTACTAATTATATGATCCTATTTCATCTAAATTATAAACACCTCTCAATCACTCTCTAATGAACAGAACAGCCTTTGGGATTCTTGATGCTGTTATTACAGCAGTGTCAAGTCCTAGACTAAGGTTCTACAGTTTTCCTCTGCAGCTGAAGTCCCTTGATTTTAAGGATTTACAGTATTCAGAAGCAAGTGAATTCAAACATAGGTGTAATAGAGATTAATAAAAAGCCTGAATTTTGCAAAATGTTGAAAATATTTTTCTTTCTATGACAGTTAGCATAGACAGTGGGACTAAAGGTTGGTGGACAGGGTCCTGTTACAAACATACAGTTCAACTTTGCTATTTTTTAAGTGCTATGAGCTATATTACTTGCTAACTGTATCAGATAAATCTAAAATAGTCCAGCTATGTGATATTATCTATGTTTCGTATTTAATAGCACAATAGATCTAGTTAGTTTTAATCAAAAAGCATCATTTACTAAAACAAATATAACATAAAAATGTCTTCTCAATAAATCTGAGTGGTCATGTATTCAGAATAATGTATATAACATGGTGACTGTGTAGGCACCATATTTCCATATAAATAAAATTTTTGGTGTGACTGAAGATTTTTTTTATTTGTTTTCTACAAAAGAATTTATTTCTTAGGCTTCCTCTTTACTCAAGAAGTGAGAAAACTTAGTGGAAATTCTAAGGCAGCTGAAACCTTTTAAAAATATATCATCAGAGGTTATTTCTAAAAATTAATCAGAAATTACAGGAAATACTAATTTTTATCACTTTCCTTTGCAGCATGTGAATCATTCTTACTATGTCTCCTAAATCCACAAAGCCTAGTAACTATCTGGGGGTTTAGCCTGGGGTTTTACATACACTTCATTAAATCTGCATGCACAATTATAATATAGTGAGCCTTGAAATTTTAAGAGTCTTATCATGTAAATTCCTTTTTAAATATTTAAATAAGTGAGATTAGCTGAGGCTCTGTCCCCAAGCTGTTTTCACTAAACAGTTTCATATATGGCTTTTCTGGAATAGCAATACAGAATCTAATAGCAGTTGCCTCATTTTCATTTTAAGTCATAAGCAGTCAGAATGCTTTGAACTACTTCCATTAGAGGAGAGAAATTATTTGTTAGAGCTTGTTCATTTACAAAGAATTTACAAAATCTTCTTTCCATGAACACAGCAGGAATCAAGTAACTGGAGACAATTTGTTTTCTCACATTTCTCAGCACTTTCCCAGGATTCCTCTCCTCAGAGAGATTTCCACTCTTTCTTTTGCTTCAGGGGCATTTTACTTTTATGTCTTTATGGCATTTTGACTGTTTCTCTGACTTTATTTGTCTTTTCCTAGGTGATTTGTACACAGATACACCCACATTCACTTACTAGCACCAAAGAAACTCCTTACTCTTCAGTGTCCAAGCAGCCTTATATTTCAGTGAGGCATCAATTTTTCTATGTTTCTTATTCAAAAAAGAAGTAGTAACAGCTTGCGACATCTATCCTGAATAAAGAGTGACTGTCAGCTTTATCATACTAATTCTCTCCCCCAAATAAAGCCTTATGTGTTGTCTGGGGACGAACTGTTTATGTAGTTCTTTTAAAAACTGTTGAGATAATAAAATACCTTTCACACAGAATTCCTAGCAAAAATCAAATGTGTACACAAAGGTCTTAAAGAAGTACAGTGCTTAAGTCATTTTGTTCCTCCACTGATGAGCTGTGTGAAGAATTTTAACCCATACTCAAAGTCTATGTCACCTTTTGAAGTTTTATTCATGTTCCTCCTAATAATTTTTTGTTCCCTCGACTGACAGGAAGGGTCTAACAGAAAAGGATCACCAATAATGCATTGTATTTGCCAACAGAACCCAGCAGAGTCTGTTTAGAATGTCGCAGTAAGAAAGACAATGGAGAGTGGACATAACAAAGTGCCTTCTATTTACAGGGATCATAACTTGTAATATACAGTTTCAACATTGAGATAGACTGCAGTAAGCCTGAAGGATTTCTGATACTTTAACAAAAACTTTGAATGATTCCAAGAGCTTGAGATGTCTAGCTTTGAACAAGTAATCATTGATTAACAGGGAAAAGTTACTTTGTCCCTGAAATATTCATACAAATTGCCACATATTGTGTCAGCATCTCTTGTCTAGAGCAGTGAAGTTCACAACTGTTAAGAAGATCCCTTAACTGAGTAGATAACAAAGGGCAGAATAATTTATTTTTCATTCATGTTTTGTGTCCTAAGTAAATTTCAGACATAATCCAGTGAAGACCAGTGATTTACAAGAAGTTTTCTTCCTGAGAATATGAATCAGAAATAAAGAAAACAAACTTAATTAACAGAAATAAAGATGAAGGAAATTATTTGTATAACTTGTGAGTCACTATGCTGTACCTGCTATTGTGAAAACCATATCACATAGCATGCAATTAACAGTTTTCTCTGTCTAGCCACCAAGATAGGCAGAGACGTAACAGGCTGACCAATTTATTATAACAGGTCTTTTTAGACTGGACTGACTGCAGAAAAGACTGATTGCAGAAAAAATTACAGAGGATGTTGCAGATGACATTAATATATAGATGCTACATACGCTAGCATTTTCCCAAGTCTTTATTCATGCTGAATATTACATATCTCTCAGTATAGGGGACTCCATAGGCAGCCATAGAAAAGGATTGAGCAGGCTGTCAGAATTTTTCAGATAACACATGGATAGACCATGGCAGTTAATTTTGCCCAATTTTCAGGGCATTTTTGTCATTTTCAGGCTGCCAAAGGCATGTGTAAACTGGCTTTCAGTGCCATTATTCATCCTCTTGCTGATCAAGAAAGAAACCACATTTTATTATTACACTATATAGGGACTCACTCCTAAATAGACTAGTTTGGGTGTGTTCACAGCAGATCATTCCTGCTTGCTCACTGAAGTAGTTGTAACTCTCCCTGTTTCTTCGTACCATATCTGAGAGTATTATATTCATGAATCGAACCTCACTTCTTGTGCAGCTGAGAAATAAACATGCAGAACAGTATCTGTTGGAGCAGGACGCAGATCTACTGAGTCGTAGTCCAGAATAGTATCAGTCAGAACTTTCTTCCTTCTGTATACATTGAAGCCTTCCTCCCTCAGTTTTTGATCCACAAAATCTGCATAAACATGACTTTAGAGGTTTTACAGATCTGTAAAGAAAATCCCAGACCTTCAATATATGGCATTGTTTATATAATATATGGTACTCTTTCCTCAGGTTCCTTATAGGTGTAACTTCTTGCCTTAGTATCTTACTGCCAGTTACCAAAATACTAGACATGCCAACTTGTGAATGATATCTAGAAAGCTCATAGTCAGTAAGTGTCCCATGACTTTTTTACAAAAGCATCAATTTTGGATGAAGGTCAGCTGGAATTTTGCCTGCCTCACACTTCTTTTGTATTTTAAATTATTCTTCATGATGTTCAGTCTTAAATTATCATGTGGTTTACTCAGCACTTCTTGAAACTGCTATATTTCACACTAGTATCTCTAACATAGCAGGTGAACTGATCCCTGTTATGTTCTATATGAATACTACCTTTCCTTGCATTTCAAAAATATAAATTCCTTAGTTTCTAAAATAATAGCTATGGGTTTCTTCTGCTGAGATATTATTATTATTTGTTTTTAAGTCTATTTTGAATTATGCGCTAGATAGATTAATCTGCATTCTAATCTTGTTTATATGAGTTCATATGCTCATGCCCTTTAGAAAGAGGACATTGTGCACACTTTCAAATGTGTGACGTGTGTGAGAAAGCACAGAAGCCAAGCAACAATGAGGTAAAATGAAGAGAATAGACTTCTTAGCATTGCAAGTACCATCTGTTCTGTAGAAACGCATCCTCTGTGTTGGCATTGCCACAGTGGTATGACATGTGTTATTACTTTTAATCATACTTTGTGCTGAAGAAAATTCTGGTTACATGACAGATTCAGAGGTTGTAGAGTCCCTCAGAGTTAGTGCCTAGAAATCCAAAACTGCTTAGATAGTTCAATATTTTTGTTTCTGAAATATAATGACCTGTGTAAAATTATGCCACTGGGGACCAAGCTACTAGGGCACATATTATTACATTTGTATATAAGATGAAGAAATCACATAGTATTTCCATGGCAAAGATTACTTTTTCATAATATTCTGGAAAATTTTATGCTGAAGAATTTGTCATCACTTTCATAGGGTAGAATTGTGGGGTTTTACAGGATAATACTAGACAGAAAAAATGACGGAAGGTTTCCTGTCCTGACTCAGACTTTTTTGCCAGATTTACTAATAACAACAATGCTTTGTTTCTCAAAACAAGGAAACAGTTCAAAGCCATTACGTAAACCAGTCCTTACTGAGATGTCTGTTGTGAGGTCCTTGCATATGTAAGAAGGAGAAACTTACAGACCTAAACAATGTTCTTTATGCGCCATAATAACTTTGTATAATACACAAAAACAGGTGTCCAATTCTTCCTTATTGCTAGCCACTGTCAGCTAATGTAGATGCAAGATGTTGTCCTTATGCATTAAATAGAGACACAGGCCATAGCTAACACGGATTGTCTTTTTTACAGTTACTGAAGTATTAATAACCACCAGTCCTAGAATCACACATTCTAGTTCTGTTTGCAATGACAACCAAATGATGTCATATTTCTCTCTTGATTAGACCTCTCTTTTATATCATCGGTGACAGTGACCTTTCAAGCATAGACGTGCGGGGATATGTAACTTCTGGTTATGTGTTGTCAGGAGACTGTTGCTAATATCTGGAGCACAAGGTTTTCTGAAACAAGAGAAACAGCCTTTTGGTCTTCTGTTACATTCAAACAGCATGGCATCTAACTCATGTTATACAGTTATGATGGCCAAAACTACAGAAGCTTGGCAATTCACTTAGGAACTTAAGTACTTTTTGGATGAAAACTGAATATCAGAGAACTATTTTATTTGATAAAACATTTAAATCAGTGCTGTTTTGAATATATTCCCAAAATATATTTTCCATGGCTATTTTTCCACATAATATTTGTTTGGTAAAATTCTGTTCAATATTTCTGTTTAAATGTGGGGGTTTTTAACATTCTAATTTGACTTGTCAAAAGTCTTCTCAGTAGATGCCTATGGTGTATTCTTTAAAAGTCTTCAGTGTCCTTTAGTATTCTAGACCATATAGAGTTAATCATAACATACAATTTTAGTTTTATAATATTGATTGCAAATGATTAATTAAAGAAAATTAGATTATCTAAGTTTTTGTAATCATTTTCACTTGTTACTACAAGAAGCTAATAAAACTGCTCTGAATACATGCTTTCATAGTTTTCATGAGTCACTTGGGAAAGGACATTGTTGATTAACATTTGCATTTAGGATTTTGTCTTGCACTTTATTAAATCTGAAAAAAATGGGTTTGTAATATATTTATGTATTCTGTTCTAACTCAGTCTTCAGAGGGGTGGATATTAGAAATGCTGTAGTTTGTATGCATATTAGAGCAGATGTCAATGAACTTGTGCCACTAAAAAAGCTACATAACTTGTGCAAATCAAAATGTGTTCATCACAGTCACTTAATATAACAGCAGATATAGCATATGCCAAGATACATTAAACATGTATTCCTTTGAAAAAAACCCCAATGTTCTGCATTCTTTTAATTCTGTTTTCATCATTCCCTTTGAAATCCCTAGAATTTTTATCCTGAAGAAAATAATAATATAACACACTATTATCTGTATGATTAGTCACATCATTCTAGTCTTTGGGAGACAAAAGAGGGAAGTACTAAAATCTACTGATTTTTAAACACCAAATATATTGATTTCTTTCACTTAGGAATCTCAAAAACTAACAAATACAGCAATATTAAATATCTATTAATAAGTAAATAAATAGATAAATAAATAAACAAAATGTCATTTTCTATCATTGTCTTTCCCAAACTATTTTCAACAGGTGCGCTGAGTTGTGAGTCCTATACAAATATCAGGAAATGGTAACAGAGAGGATGGTATGCCACAATTTTGAGAAAAACATGGGCTAAGTCCTCCATTGCAATACTAACTTTAATTCTAGACTGAACAGAAAATGAAAATGTTTCTAAACACAGAGATATTCAACTGGTTCAGGACCCTCTCATTTTTATTGTATGGCTTTCAAATAAGTTCTTATGAGGCTTAGTAGCCGCAACTGAAATTTACTGGAAAATAAGTTAAATATTGCAAGCTACAGACATATGTGAACACATCTGAACCTTTTCAATGGTGGCTATATCACTGGACTTCTAGAAGTGACATATTTTGTTTTTAAATAAATTGCCTTTTACCTAGTTGTAGAGATTTATGCTTTTAGAGGTTACAGAAGCAGGTTCTAGACTCCCTTCTTATGTACAAATTAAGTACTACATAACTCCAAAATGTGAAGTCTGTTCTTTTGGTGGCAAAAAAGTTCTTTCTTAATCTTCCAGAGTTCCCTCACCAGTTTACTCTGCTGTAACAATCTACTGATTAAGAAAAGCACACAGTCCATGAAACTCTAAGGGACGTTTACAGGAAAAACATTCCTACATTTTGATTCTTACTCAAAATGAACGACTGCTCATCCTGGTTTCAGAAGTTTCAGAAACTGGCACTGGGAAATAGGACCTCTCATTCCTCATGGTGGCTTAATATTACGTCAGAAAGGAAGCACTTGATTAAACAATCAATACCTCTACACTTTCACTTGCTCCTTTAGCTGAACGGTTTGCACAGAGTGCAAATATTAGGTGCCCAGCTTGACCTGCAACCTTCCCTGAAGTCAGGCCACCACATTATGTACTAGCTGTAGCTTTGATGTACTCCTCATAGGCTTTCCCAAAATGCATGTATTACAATTATTCAGTCCAGAGGCTGTACATCTCCCTGTGCTGTCTGTTTCCTCCAGCAGTGCTTGAAAATGTGCTATTATTGAAAGAGTTAAAAAAAATCCCCTTGGAAAAGCTAATTATTGCATGCAGATACTTCTTTGTGTGATCAAGGAGGGGACAATTTAATAGGCTCTGTAATACAACCAAGAACAAAATTGCTTTAAAGGAAGTCTCTTGTTGAGTGACAACTCTGTTGCCTGAGCCAATTAGGTCCCAATAAAGAGTGTTGAATTGGCTCCTGCTTTCTCATTAATTATGTTCTGTCACAGACATGGGGCTTGATTTAGCAATTTTGTATTACATTAAGATACTGAAAGGAATGGAACAAATGGCTCACTCTGATAATAGGCATTCTATACACGGTGTGACATTTACTATCCAGCTGTCCATAAGGCAGCCTAGCACTTCAGTTCAGGGGTTTATTTGTCATTGCTTCAAAGGGACACTCAGCTTTTCACAAAAAAGAAACAGAGAGGCTAATAGATAGGACAAAATGTACTGCTGATATGCTTTATTAGAGATAGGATGCTAGGGTTTTGCTAACAAGCTCATCCGTTGGGACTAAGCCGAGTTTGCTGTCAATCATCCTACACACAAAAGCACACTAGTTAACAAGGAGAAATGAATTACAGACACTTATTCCTGCCTGTGGGATCACAAATACACCAATCTGTGAAAGAGGCACAAACTCAGAAGACAAACTACATATTTGTCAATAACCTCCTAGAAAGAACCCTAGTAATTCTTTGAAGACCTTTGATTTAGCTTCCCTCTAAAATACATGTATAGGAAATGTTTTAGTTACCATGACATTTTTCCTTTGTTACTTGTACAATTTTTCATCACATTAAAAACACAAAACTGAGGAGGTCTGCAAATGTTGTGCTAGGTATATACACTGCTTTTTATACCAAGCCACAGGGGGCAGCTGCTGTTGTAATATTCATTAACAGCAACAGAAAATTAAATCTTACAAACTTTAGGTTCAGGCTACCTTGCGTCACTGTGTACAGCATAATCTATATGCCAATTTATGTCTTATATAATAATTAAAGTAGCAGGCTGTGCTTATTTTCTTACCCTCCATTGTATATTTTCAGGGGGAATTTTGATCTATTGCTTGTATTACACTTGCAGATTCAGATTCAATGTGTATAAGTAAATTTGTTTATATATGCAAGTAAATATTATTAATTTATACATATATGCACATGTGTGAATTTAGACTTAACTATTTGACCCTGATTTCATCTTCTTGTCAAAGCACTGCCATTTATAACATAACATGTCCAGTGTAACTGACTCCATATAGAAATAAGAATCCTTAGGAAACTGGGAATTTATTTTGCAAAATGTTAGTTTCATTTGAAAAACAATCCAAGATCAAAATCTAGATATGAAAGAGCAAAGAGGAAAAAAAAATTAATGTGAGTTATTGCAAAAAGAAAACTAAGGTTCATTTTCCAGACAGAAATGCGTAGTCAATACAGGCTTTACTGGTGTGTGTGTGTATAATCCTTGCCATCAAAGTCTTATCTAAACTTAAGCGATGATTTCCACAGTTTTCCACGTTTGGAGGATTTTCTGCAACAATATTTGTTGTTTCAGAGGTATGAAATAGTATTTCTGAGACTTTACTCTTAGCCAGTGACATTACCTATTTGGGAATACCTTATTTTACCCTATTTTGATATAGATACCCTGCAGATAAGTCCTTCATTACCTCTTCTGATGCACACGGATCACCCTGAGAGATTAGAAGGGGTGGGGTGGGATTGGGATGTTAATTCCAGAGCACTGGGTAAAGTCCCAGGTGCTACAGATCTGCAAGCACAGGGAAAAGCTAGCAACGTCTTCTCAGAACTGTCAGGGTTTGGTGCTCTTCCACCAAAATAAAAAAAGCTCCTTTAAGCTTCCTTCTTCCTTTGCACTTGCTAACGCTGCAGGCTGGGACTGTGAAGGAGTTACCCTCTAAGAAACTGCCAGAAGTGAAGCTAAGATGTGCTGTTGGCTCTTGAATAATTGAGGAAACAGTATACAGATTTCTCCCAGTGACCCACTCAGGGCTGGTTAGTGTGTATGAGCTGGTTTATTGGCAATGCTGGCAGAGGAATGTAGGGAGGCTTTTCCCTCTGAAAAAGCTGGATAAGAGACTTGAGAACCCTCGTGTTAGTTAATTGGAAAAAAAAAAACCCAGTTCCCAATCCTTAAGAGAAGTATTAGTGTACTAGATATAGGAAGGAGGGTTTGTAGATTGGTAGGCAAGACTATATGCATTTCATGAGTTAGATAGAAAGTTCTCAGATGAGTTAAGCTGCCAGCTAATTAAACCACTTCTTCCAAAGCATAAGGTTCTTCCTGAATGTCTAAGGCTGTGAGTCTCTGCACAGCATCCATTCCCCCCAACAAACATCTTCCAAGGAACTCCCAACACTTTCTTACTTTTTGCTTCTCCTTTACAGCCCTTCAAAATAATCTGAGAAGTTAATATAATCATCACCCACTGCAATGGACAGTACAGGCTAAAGAAACAAACTCCTAACCGGTTAGTTCTCTAACACTACTTCTGACCCATAAAGGGCAGTTAGAACCTGGTTTTGTTTTGTAGCATTGCTATTATTCTGTCTTGCTTTCCCACTCATTAATTAAGTGGTCTGCTATTTCTGTGATGATTTTACAACTTAGAAAGGAAAGCAAACATGCTACAAAACATACTTCAGTATTACTGTTATCAGCCTCACCATCCTTGTCTCCTGTTGTGTAGGTGGTGAGAATCATCTATCCCCATTATCTTGTCAGGTCTCGTGCTTGCCTTAATTTCAAAATGGCTGCATCTTTTCCAGGTTATAGATATTTTTATTCAAAATTTCCATTAATTCCTTTTATTGCTATAATTGTCTCCAAATTCCTTTTCTAAATAAAAATGAAGCATTAGAAATGTGTAACTTGGAAAAGGAACATATCCAGAGTCATTGTCAATTGAGATTCAATAGCTTCAAAAGCAGCTGTATTTGAAAAGCATTAGCCATGTACAGCTAGAGAGCTTCTGTGCAAAATAACTTGACCCAGACAGTAATATGGGTCATATTGAATTTTTTTTTAAACATTAACAAAAAATGAAGAGTTCTTACCTAGGTTTCCTAGATCTTGAAAAAGTTTTCCCTCTTCAAATACAGAATCACTTTGATATAAAAGTCGTAATTCTCCAGTCCAGTGAACACAGGATCTGAAGGGTTGGAGCAATCACATTGAAATTAACCTTTTTCTGAAACAGACTTACAGCACTAGGTCTAGATAGTACTAGTCTGGCATGGGTCACAAATTAGGCTTGAGATTGCTTTTGCTTGCACCCAGAGGTAATGAGCCCCTGAAGAGCACTTGTAGTAGTAGTAGTGTCCTATCTATACTCCCTCAGTGAAATATAATTGTGAGACAAACACCCTCTTCCAAGATGTGGTTGCAAATAAGAGTGAAGTAAGCCAATTATTAGAAATCGCCACTATCCAAGATTTCTCCACAACATACTGCTAAGAGATTTATTTATATGGAAGATGGCAAGTGGGCTATACTAGCTGATGACAAAATTGCTACTTATAGTTCCTGCTTTAGGAAGACAGTTTCCATATGTTCTGTGCATAGCGAATGGTGGAGAGATTCTTTCAGAGGGTAACTCAGAGGACTGTTAGGAATTCTCAAAGGGGTCAAGCTCTCTCCGTTGACTATGCAAGGAAATTGATGGAGAATGACTTCCTGATTTAGAAGACTGCAGGTACAAAGTGTGGCCTTCTATTTATCTTCCAGGGCAGATTTAATAATTTTAATGATTTTCCAGGAAACATGACAGCAGAGTTTGGTTTTTTTTCATATAAGTTCTTATATTGTATTCAAATGGATCTTTAAAAAGTTCTGTCTCTCTTCCTTGGAGAATGTACTTTAGATTGCTGTGGTATCATAAGAATCTTCAAAACAAATGTGCTTTTATCTGAGAAACTAGTTCATCTGGTATATTTCAGTTGGATTTTTGCTGATTTTGTGGTGGTAGGTACATTGATCTGTGGTCCTCATACAAATCATAGTTTTTAAATTGCTATGATAATAATTACGATGATCCCAAAGCAAGCGATATGGGTGCAGGAATTTGGGGGAAAAGCAGTGATTCTTTGAGTTTTGATGGAAATCATTTTGAGGGAATCTATGTTTCAAGTCATCTGTACAACATAGACTCACAGATAAAATTATTTAAAATCTATTCCTCAAAAAGAGACTATGAAAAAGTTATACTGTGGTGCTAGGTTGGCAAACAAAACCTAAAAGGTGTTCATTACTGGAGATAAAGTTGCTGTGTGATGACAGATGTAAGGCTGACAGTATGTCCAAGCTGAAACTCTTAAGTATCCAAGAAAAACTATGGTTGCATCTTTGTACAGACTACTTGTATATAACTTGGGGACGTTCATTGTAACTGTGTCCTGGTTTCAGCTGGGATAGAGTTAATTGTCTTCCTAGTAGCTGGTAGAGTGCTATGTTTTTGAGTTTAGTATGAGAATAATGTTGATAACACACTGATGCTTTCATTTGTTGCTAAGTAGTGTTTATAAGTCAAGGTTCATCTTCTCATGCCCAGCCAGCAAGAAGGCTGGAGGGGCACAAGAAGTTGGCACAGGACACAGCCAGGGCACCTGACCCAAATTGGCCAACAGGGTATTCCATACCATGTGACATCATGTCTAGTATATAAAGTGGGAGGAGTGGGGGTGGGAGGATCACCGCTCAGGATTAACTGGGTGTCAATCGGCGGGTGATGAGCAATGGCATTGTGCGTCACTTGCATATTCCAATCCTTTTATTATTACTATTGTCATTTTATTAGTGTTATCATTATCATTATTGGTTTCTTCTTTTCTGTTCTATTAAACTGTTCTTAACTCAACCCATGAGTTTTACTTTTTTTTCCCATTCTCTTCCCCACCCCACGGGGTGGGGGGGAAGTGAGTGAGCAGCTGCATGGTAGTTAGTTGCTGGCTGGGGTTAAACCACAACTAACTGGTATGTTACTAATGAGGTGATTTACATAGTGGTATTCTCAGATACAGTCTTTTTTGTCTTGGAGGAAGGTGGCTTTTTGGATGACAGTAAGTTTAAGGATGGTTTTGACAGTGCTAGTACTTTGTCAGTGAGAGTTCTGAGGCTGGATACTACAAGACTCCTTCAGGGACCACTCTTTGGGGAGCACATAAAAAATATACAGGGAGTGGTCAAAAGCAGGATAAGCTTTTGAGATTCTTCTTGGAACTGATGAACCACTTCCGCTAACATGAATATGCTGAATCAACTTCAACCAGGATAGCTCAAAGGCATGTTATTTAAATATATAACTAGAAATGAATTGCCACCAGTCTAGAATTTATTCCTGACTGATTAATCACACTTCTGCTTAATCTTCTTTTTACATTTTTGGTTTGTGCTTCACTTGTCCTCTACTGTAGCTTAAAGAAAAAGTGATTTTACCAAGGAACTTTCTAGTTGGTTTTCATCTCAGGAAACAAAAATCCTATGCAACTCTCTAAGCTAATGCATGATCATGCAGACCACATCTGAAGGCCAAGTACTGCCAAGCTTAGAATATCCATTTCTGTGCCCTGACAATTGAAATCTTCCTTCTTCACAATGAACCTCATTTATTTCAGTATTGCACAAGGAAGCAAATTCCTATTGATGATAAGCATTAAACAGTAAGCTTTGAGTTTGCCTTAATATTCCCTCAATCCTTTCCTCTCTCTTCAGTTTACAGTTATGAGTCCTCCTCAGCAGCTGTTGGTATTTTCCTTTGCATATTTGCCTTGTTGGTTCAAAGTAATTTCATCATATTTTTTAAATTAAATGTATTTTTCATTTTAATTGGATGTAGATTCAGCATTTTTCTTCTTGTCTATAATGTCCATTTCTACTAATATATAAGCTTGCAAACTTTATCATCTTAAAACTGTATCTAAAAAAAATAAATAAAATGAGTACACAGTTTTACTTTTATTGCAATCAACCTGATGCATGATGTTGTCTTTCATCTGGGAAATGCTGAAAGACACTTATAAAAAACAATTAGCATGCATCTTGGGAAGGAATCTGAAGAATCAGAGTAAGATCTCAGTTAGAAGTTTGTCTGAGAGGTTACCAAGACCATCTGCAGCACTGTCACTGAACACAAGGCACAAGACCAGGAAATCCAGATATTTGCAAGATTAAATACTTAGGAACTCTGATAAAAAACTAATTATCTTCTGTCTTCATAAGCCATAGTCACAAAAGATGACATGTTGGGAACAGTTTCATATCCACAGATGCCCAGTGACAGGTAGTATTCTGATCTAAAATAGCTTTCCAATTATACCACATTTTTTGACAAATACTGTTTTCTGCTTTACAGAAGTTCAGACAAATGTTCGATGTTCCTGATGCTTCTGTAGTCTAAAACCAGTTGAACTTTGACCTCACCAGTAGAATATTAAGTATCACTGACACATAAATCAGTGTTTCCTTGAGATATTTTAAATATAAATTTGTCCTTTTTCTTGGAAATAAATGATATTCAGCCTGATTGCAGGTTTTATCACTTTTGTGCACTGTTACGAACATTCTTTTCAAAATCCAAAATGATTTTACATTTATAATATAACTATCTTTTCTTTCTTTTTTCCCTATGCTGGTTTCTGTGCTGGTTCTTCTGTGACTATTTCAGAACTCTGCTTAAATCAGGAAATTTTAGATGATGGCTAAAATTCTTTCATCCTTTTTCTCCAGAGACCTGGAAAATGTAATGTAACTATGATGTAGAGATAGTCTATGAATGTTATTAAATGATCCCTGAAATCTCACAGGCCTTACTGCTTTACTGTTGAGCTTAGAGATTTTAGAGGAAAGGAAATGTCTTGCAGTCTCCACTGACTTCAAGGAGGATGTGGCCAAGCATTGTAAGGCATGCTAAAACTAATATATGAATGTAAATATCTGAAATCAGTCAGGCCTGAGTTATGGACCATTGTCTGCTATTAATACACATGGAATCCAATGATTATCAAATGGTTGCAGTTGACCTGTTTTGGAGCAAGATTCTAATGACTAATTAAAATATCCATGAAAAGTAAGTTAATTTTCCTGTTTAATTTTTTTTTTAATTCAATACAAACATTGAGTCTGGGAAAATCAAATAGTTCTGTCTTGCTAGTTTTCCTATTTCAGATTTTAAACTCAGGCAATTCATTTTTAGTGGAAGTAGTAAGAATAAGATAGAATAAGGTATCTTTTCTTATACATCCAAGTAATCATAAAGTTATTAAGACACAAAAATTTGGCACAAATGTTGAAGTAGACGGTGTTGGAATGTTATACATGAGAAATGAAAGGTGTGCCCCAATTGCAGAATAGCATTTCAGATATGGAATCTGTCTGACAGCATTCTTAGGTTGGCTTGGCCATATCATAGAATCTCAAGGAAAATAATAATGCATAGAAAATAGTAGCTAATTACAGTTTTTGTTTATGAACTGATTCTATGAAACACGTTAGGTTGTATATCTTCTCTACAACTGCATTATGCTAATTAGCTAATAACACATCTTCCAAATGATTTTTAAATAGCTCTGTTTAGATTCTGACTCATACAAGTAGCAAGCTGTTACTTTTTTTTGCATGAGCTACAGTGACTGATTAAAAATTATGTGCATGACTCAAAAAGAAAAGTTCAGGGTTTATATAATCATAAAAAATGCTTAGGCAGTCCAGCTGAAATAAAAAATGCAAAAGGGTTGCCATTATTACAGGAGTGAACAAAATCAGATTTATATTCTTTCTGTTTAAGTATATGAAAACAGGTCCTACAGTTTTAACTTGATGCATACTAGAGAAAATTAGTACACACTCTAAAATACATATTATTGTTTTATAGTTAGTATAATCTATAAAAAGGCAAAAAATAAAGACACATTTCTGTAACTGTTTTAAGCCAGAATTTTCACTTGGAATTTTCTGGTTTACTCCCCACCATGAATCGGTTACCCAAGAACTGTGAATGTGTTCAGATTGCCAGTGTAAGACTACAAAAAAAACTTATGAAGTAGAGACGAAAGCAAAACATCTTGAAAAAAAGAAGTATGACATGTCATAGAGCTTTAGCCACTTGAAACAGTTTGTTAGAAAAATAGCCCAGTTGTTTGAATCACTTAAGGAGATATCAGAAGCAAATCAATAAAGAACTTTGTATATTAATTTTTTATTTAAAAGCATTCTTGTCACTATAAGTTATAAAATGAAAAAGAGAAAGAAATCCCTGCAGATTCAGCTTTTTCTAAACATTGCCCAAGAATATAAGACGTAGTAGGAGTAGAGATCTAAAAGAACTCAAAGTACTCAAAGAAATAGAAATAATGCCAATATCTTATGCATTATAATTGGTGCTTTAAATAATCAGTATTGAATTCCAGTCATTAATACTGATTTCCCTTTTAGTATGACAGTGTGCTTATAAACATGTTTCTCAAAATCAACCTACACAGAAATTGGAATATTCTAACCTATAATGATCACATTATATCCTCATTTTGCAAATTTGTTTACTGAAAGATAAGTAAAGGGATCAAAAGTGCTTGCACAGTTAACAAGAAGGTTCACTTTCATTTTCTTCAGTCATCTAGGAGTGTTGTGAATCAATACTGTTTTGGTAATCCTTCTGAGATCATAATTTTCATGTTTTACAGCATTTTGACTCCAAGGTAGTACCCACATCAGAAAAAATCAATATTTCTTCTTCTAAATAAACCTACATTTATAGATATTGCTGAGAAATTTCTGATTAAGAATTCTAATTTACCAATCCTAAGCATTTACATGATTTTATGGGCACATATGCAGCACTTATTATGCTACCCTTGTCTGCACAGAATTTTCCTTTAGAGCAGACTTGGCTGACAAACTCTTTCTGAATCTCATATGCTGGGTTAAGTTCAGAAATTCTATTGATCACTGGTTTACTCTTACTATCTTGATTGAGCAAATACAGGCAATGAACAGTTTTGATGCAATACTGTAGTATTACTTAGTAGAATGATCTCATCCTCATTCTGTGTTTTCTTCCTGTCTGCATGGAAAGGGCAAGACAGAAAAAGATAATGATAAATTACCCCTTCTATGAAGTGTCCTTCTAAACCTCTTGAAAGTGCTTCATTTTTTTTCCTTTTTCAAGAACTATTAAAAGTATTCTAAAACTGCAAGCAAAATTTCCATCAAAGAACTGGCCATTTCATGGCTTTCTATTTCTGTAGTCTACATCATATTTTAAATTCCAAGACAGTAGGAAATGTCTGGATAAGCTTTTAGTGAAAGTTAAAATATATATAATTTTTTTTTAATCTGTACTTCGATACCCAATATTGAATTAAGTTTTTTCATGGTGAGCACACTAATGATGAAACTTCAGTTGACATTTAAAAATTAATTTAAATAGTCTGCTAATGCCCCTTTCCTCCATACATTTTAATTAATGACAGGTCCATAGAAAATATGGAGAGCTAAGTGTCAGTGCCAGAATCCTAATGTCCTTCTTCCCACACAAGCAAATCGCTGGGCCAGAGAACCACATTCCTATTTCCATGCTCTTCTAGATCCATTGAATGTTGTATTCTTTCCTGTATGGCAGCACAACTTTAGGAAGGTTGGAACATATGCCCTAATAAATCTGATCAAAAGCTAAGCTATCTGTTGCAGAGCTTTTAACATTGGTGTACTTTCATATTTAGGAGCCAGTGGTACACTGTTTCCACATTAGATGTACAACTTCAGTTCATGTTCTGATATTCTGCTCTAGGTAGACAAATCTGCTCTGAGCATCTTAGCAGAACTTGTGGAAGCATATTTCTGGGGGAGTGCCAAAGATTTTCTGGCAGCTCAAGGAAATTATGGATAGATAGAGGAACTTACCATAATTCTTTGGAAAACTTCTAAGAAGTGAACAGATACTGACAACACATGCTAGACCTTTTCTCAAGAAGGAAACTAGATAAATGCTCTGATGTGAGCTCTTCCTCCAAACTCAGAGTCTGAAAAGCAGCAGTAACAACACAACTGCAGTATGTCAGCAGAGGCAATCCTGGCAATGAGTATGAGGCAGAGACGAAAGCTGTAGCTGATAGGAGCTATTGCCATAGCAGTTCCCCATCTGTGGTAGGCGCTATGCAGTACTTGACAATGATGTCACCTAAATGGAACATCTTTTTTAGACCTAAACATTGGTCACAGACTGGTGGATCAGAGTCAGATTTTCATTCTAGCATGTGTCTATCCTAGATACATACATTCAAACCGAAGGAAAAAAAGCTTGAATACCTTTTGGCTTAGTGACCTGTAACACTTCAGTGTATTGTAACCACAGCAGTAATACTGTTGCCTGCAAGTGTGACTGTCTAGCTATAAAAGATAGGTATTTCTGAAAATGTGAGAGCTATTGTTGATCATTCTGACATGCTTCACCTCCAATAAGACTAAGGGAGCTTCTGCGTTCCTGAATGTGTAATAGCAGGAAGGGGTAGTAGTTGGTATTTACAGGTCTTTCTTTTGTCTAAGTCTGGCAAACTTCTAGTCTGCATTTATCTTCTTTCCAGGCAAAGGGTGTAATGCCAGAACTTTAAAGGCCACACACAACAGGAATTATTTTCTCAGTTTACTAATGCTCCAGTTCCCATGGGACTGCTGCTTACAATATTTCTCTACTTTGATTGTCAGTTAGGCACTGTGGTCAAGTTACTAGCCCTATGGCTTATATAATAGCGGTCTATTGCAAACTAGGTACACTGTTGAAGCATTTTGTGATCTCCTAAGAGAAAAATAATAGTCAGGATCTAAGTAACAATTGCTTGTGTCTTGATAATTCTTGTTGTTCAAAGGTTTCATTATCTCCTTTCTGATAATGAATGTAAGCTTCATTGTTATCTTCTGAAGTTTGAATTAATTCCTTTTTTTGTCACTTTGCTTTTGCACATTTTACCAGTGACCATATGTGAGTAAGTTATTCTGTTGCAATGAATCCTTTTCTGTGGCTTCGATATTTTTGATTGTCAATGCAAAATAGACAGAAGAAAACAGACAGATTGCAGAAATAGGATTTTAGATGTCAGTGTAATTACTTAACCTCAAATCTGTAAATATCACATCATTTTCCATATATGTTCCATAATCACTTCCTTGTTCTCTCTAGTACTATACTGAACTTTGGGTATTTACTACTGAAACAAGAAGAATCATTTTTGCTTTTCATACACTTTTGTAACAGAAAAGATCCACCGAAGGAGATCTCCAGAACTCTAGATTCCACTGAGCTTCAGCTACCCTGTATAAGAATATTTTGCAGTCCATCTGTGAGAATAAATTATTAATATTTTAAGTAAAATAAACATTTCTCCAAAATTATGAAATTACACATACAAACCAACACAGGTGAAATAATGTAAACACATGCTGCAACATCTCAGTCAATAGCTGAGAATTTGCAAAGTCAATAATGATGTGGACCTGCAGCATGAGCACTCTCTAGTGCAGTTTAAAGAGCGACAGACTGACCCATCCCTTCAAAGAACATGGCTGCCACTAACATCCCCGACTCATGCATGTCTACACTCCCTGAGATAAATCAGTGTTGGTTATATAGGGTATCTTCCTCAGCATTTCATGAGGATGTTTTCTCTGCTTCATTCACCAGTTTAGAACAATCATATGCCTGCATAGCTGGTGCTTCTATGAAAAAGGTTGCTCAGAGATACTGTAGTATGTGCCAGTGAACCTGTTGGGCTCATACATGTTTCTCTTCCGCATCTTCACACAGTTCTTCTGGTCATGAGGCTCCTAGACTGATGGCAACTACAGTGGCTGCTGCCCAGCCTCTAGAGATTTCCATTTCTGCTAAAGATAACGAGGAATGGTAAGCAGAGGGCATATGTTCCATACATTCATTGACTCACAGAGTTTTCCCCAAATGATAAGTGATTCTGTCTCTTTTGGAGATAGTATTCCTCTCCCAGAAAACAGCTGTAGACATCCCACCTATCTAGACGATGATGGTCCCCAAGGTTAGAAGTTTTGTTTTATTTTCAGGAAGTCTGTGATGTGAAGCTTCCACACATCAGAGCAATAGTATCAGAGGTGTCAGCTGAAGACTTCTCCAGCCAGGCAGTCTTCTAGACAGCAATGTCACAACCACCTTAGAATTAGCTCCAGAAGAGATGGCATCTGCTTGTTTCTTGCTGATATTCCTCACTGATAGCAAATGCTGATAGCCTTTTTTTTTTTTTTTTTTTTTTTTTGTGCAAAACAGGGACTTCTCTACTCTGGATCTCATGGAGAACTTCCTTCTTCTGTTTATGACAAACTTTACTAAACACTAGGGAGCTTGAAAACTTGATCTTGGAACAATGGATAACTAGACCTACTCACATTTTAAGATCTAGCAAGACTAAAGGAATCCCAACTATTTGCTTCTTACAGTCTAAAAAGTACCCTGTAGTGAAAATCATAGTGTATTGTTTAGAATATCATGTTCATGAAACTTACAGCTCTTAAGAGTGAACAAAAATTTGTATAACAAGTTAGGGATAGATAGTGTTTGCATAGATTTCTCTATCATTAAGTAGATGGCTGTGAATACTTCATTCTGTTTTGAAGGAACTGTATAGAGCTGTGTTTCCAATAACAAAGTCAGTTTTTTAACACTTTTAATGTCATAAAAGAAATTGCCTCAGTAAAACATGGACAGGAGACACTGTGATCCAGAAGAGGTTTCATCAGAGCACTAAGAACTTTCCATATTCATTTTAAAATAAAATATGTACTTATTTCAACTGCACTGTTTCACAGCAGTGATAGTGTTGCCTACTATGTAACTTAAATATTAAACATGTTTTATGCTCTAAAAATAACAAAAATTAGTTTTAAACCAATATTTTTAAACTTTCCAAAATAAAAATTTCTATAGTGAGAATTAGCTACTTCTTTCCTAGCCAGTTTTTGGTCCTGCTCAATTGGTTAATTTTTTCCCTTCCCATCTCCCAGGTTTAATATTTTTGCCCTTTCAGTTCCAGTCTGCATTAAAAATTTCTATTTTCAGTCTCTGTGTACTGAACTTGAAAATATGTTTTTTCTTTTTTTTTTTTTCCTGGGAATTTGGCTAGCAGATGGAATTTTATTACATTTCCCAAATAATAGCTTTTACCTGATGTCAATAAGAAATTATATGCCATTATCAGCCACTGTAAAATGAGCAAGTGGAATTATTCTTCTAAGCAGTTGTCCTTACCGGTAATATAAATTGCAATTATTGGTTAAATGAATTTTCCCAATTTCAGCTGATCACAGTAAACATCTTTGTTTTAAACTCACATTGGTGGTTAATTTTCATCAGTATATCAGTGTTAATTGAGCCAAAAATACATCTTTCAACTGGATATCAAAAGATAATCACCATTAGGGTGTCTGAAAACATGTAATATTGAAAACTAAGTAATTCTGTATGTCAGGAGCTGTGATTATTATATGAGAACCATACTGTTAGGGTGTCCTTTTTAAAAAACATGACATACCAAATTGCTGAAAACTGGTGTTTACCACTGTAGCATTTCATTCTTACTTGTCATGTTAAATCTTGTCACTTTTTGTTATGTTGTTTCTCATCATATTGCAGTTGGATGTGACACATTCACTTACATGACATGACTCATTGCAACCTGAGAAATCATAGACTGGTTGGAAAAAAAAGTTACTATAGAGGAAGAAGGTTTTCAGAAACCTTTGTGGAATATGTTAGTGACATTGCTTTTTTTCTCTCATAAATGAGTAATCTTTGACACACATTGTACTTCATTCTGATCCCCTACTCTTATCTATTTATTGTGAGAAGTTATTTGTGGTTTGCACCTTTAAAAAAATCTACACAGAGGTTGTATATAGTTATACCTTACAAATTTAAAATACATATAAAATTAACATTATCTTTTGACTTTATGGCCACAATATCATGTTATCCCAGTACCTTTCTGTCATGGATCTAGGTTGGCCTAGTTTTGCAGAATGTGATCTTAGATTCTTAGGAGCGCAAGTTAGGTATACTTGTGTTATTGCTAGCAAATTTTTGTTGAAGCTGTTTCTGGAGTAAATTGTATGTACACTCAGAGAACCTGATAGGCGGACTGTAGCAATTAAGCTGACAGATCACAGAGTTAAAGAATCAGAATGGTTGAGGTTGGAAGAGACCTCTGGAGGTCATCTGGTCTAACTGCCCTGCTCAAGCAGGGCCATCTAGAGCAGGTTGCCCAGGACCATGTCCAAACAGCTTTTGAGTATCTCTGGGGATGGAGATGCCACAATGTCTAGGGACAACCTGTGCCAGTGCTCAGTCACCCTCACAATAAAAGAAGTGTTTTGTTGTGTTCATATGGAACCTCCTGTGTTTCAGTTTGTGCCCATTATCCTGTCACCAGGCACCACTGAAAAGAGCCTGGATCTGTCTTCTTTACACCCTCCCCTCAGGTATTCATATACATTGATTAGATCCACCCAAGCTTCTCCGGGCTAAACTGTCCCAGCTCTCTCAGCCTCTCCCCATAGGAGATATGCTCCAGTCCCTTAACCATCTTAGTGGCCCTTCACTGGACTCTCTTCAGTAGCTCCATGTCTCTCTTGTATTGGGGAGCCCAGAACTGGACACAGTACTCCAGAGGAGGCTTCAACTGTGTTGAATAAAGGAGAAGGATCACCTCCCTCGACCTGCTGGCAACACTCCTCCTCATGCAGTTCAGGATACCATTAACCATCTTTGCCTCAAGGGCACATTGATGGTTCATGTTCAACTTGATGTCCACTGGGAGCCCCAATTCCTTTTCTGCAAAGCTGTTTCCCAGTTGAGTGGGCCCCAGCATAATACTGGTGCATGGGATTGTTCCTCCCCAGGTGCAGGACTTTGCACTTCCCTTTGTTGAACCGGACAATGTCAGTGAGTTCCTGTCAGTCCATTTCTTCAGCCTGTCGAGGTCGCTCTGAATGGCAGCATGACCCTCTGGTGTAATGACCACTCCTCCCAGTTTTGTGTCATCAGCAAACTTGCTGAGGGTACACTCTGCCCCATCATCCAGCTCATTAATGAAGACGTTGAAAAGAATCAGACCTAGTATTGACCCCTGAAGTACATCACGAGTTACTGGCCTCCAACTAGAGTTTGTGCCTCTGACTGCCACTCTCTGGGCCCATCTGTTTAGGCAGTTTTCAGTCCACCTGACTGCCTGCTCATCCAGCACATATTTCATCAGCTTCTTTATGAGGATCTTATGGGAGACAGTGTTGAAAGCCTTACTGAAATCCATGTAGAACAATATCCATTGCTCTCACCTTATCTACCAAGCTAGTCATATGTAACTTCTTGAGTGCATGGAACTTGCAAGTTGCAAAAAAATAAAAGCGATATGACTTACACCATTTCTTTCTCATCAGTAAGGGCCTACATAAGTTCACTGGAGCTTCTTCTGTGAAGCAAGCTGTATAATAACTTTTCCTCTGATCCAAGTTAGTCGTGTAGAAAGCATCACTTATTTCAAAATTTTAAGGTCTGTGGTCCAAATCAGAACTTTTGAGGTTTTAATGTTACCACTGTAATATTGGCAGATAAGTCACAGCATGGCTATGTTGAGCCCATGGAAGTATGCACGCTAGCACCTGAATCTTTTTATGAATGTCAGAAGAGCTCCCTACTTTTTTCATGAATCCCCTGATGCAGCACTCAAAATATAGCCTTAAAAATCTGAACTAGAACTAAAACACTGAAAGTTTCTGCTAAAATTATTAAATGCATTTACTTGCATTTCATTTGCCAAGAATAATGTAGAGAAATTATTTTTCTGGTTTCCATGGGAACACTCTTGTAAATGTATAGAGATTCAAAATGTAAAGAGGCTGGTGAAAAACTTGTGAAAATAAAGTGAGTTTGCAGTTTTTCTTCCTTGATAAATGTATGGAGAATGAAAACCTTTGACAAGAAAAGAGTGAGAGCATATGATTTTCTAGACATATGGGAAACGTGTGCAAACTCAAGAGGCATGAATTATTCCTCTTGAGCAAAAAAAGGCTTAGCAGATGTTAGTGTGCAAGAACCGTGTAAATATTGTGGGGGCTTAAAGAAGGGTAAGTTTAAAAATTCATCAATAGGAATAAAGACACATGAAACTGCAAACTAAATGTTTTTATAAAATTCACAGGTAGTAAGTATTTAACTAGTTACTTTTCTCTGTTTTGTTTGAGCATGTGCCAGTAATTTCCCATGAAAGGTACTGGTCAGCAGGAATATGGGGTATACTCTAGAAAGTGTTGTCATTCTTGATCATTACAATTTATAAAGATTTTACTGTTTTAAGTACGTTAATCTGAGGATCAGACCCAGCTGTTCAGGGGACAGGGCAGGCTGTCAGCTGTAATTGCATCACATGACCAGAAGCACATATGCCCCATTGAGCACTGTTGGTGGAGAGATGGAAAATTAACCCTTCCAGCACATTCTTACCTGCCATCCATGAAACTTGACTAAAATTTGTCTAAGAAGTAGTGAAGTAACTAGGAAGCATTTTGCTCAAAAGGCATGATATATACATTATAAATTAGACTATACAGGAGGGAGTAAAGATTGTTGTTAATCTAAATGAAGATAAAACCCAAATATTATTAAGTAATGCCAATACAGTATAACTCAAAAATATAAGGTCTCTGTCAATTAAATGAATATGGGAATGCACTACATGCATTCATTAACAGAGTAAGAATGAGAAAAAGTAAATTAACTGTCAGTTTTCAGGCTTCCAGTAAACAACACTTCTCACAAGCAGATATTATAGAGAGCCACTACATTGCCCTTAAAAGTGAAATATATTTTACACATATAAATAATAGCATTCTGCTAAATGTAATATGAAAATTCAACCTGGTATATCAGCATTAGATTGAGTGCTGTGCACAAAACTGACATGACTATAAAGACTCCCTAAGGTTAAATTGGGCTCCTGCACTGAAATTCTAATTAGAAATATGAGTGTTCCAACTCTGTGTAAGTGCATGTGTGTTTAATTATTTTCCCTTTTTACCTTACATCTTTCATTATTCCGTGGTCCTTTTCTTCCTCCTTTCTTGCTGTTTTCAAGCAACCCAATCTCCTCACTTAATCTAAGTGTAGGACCTTCCTTTAAGTTGGCATTAATTGACAAGCAGTGTTTAATTATTATTTTTCATCTCTGAAGAGACCTGATATTAACTCACCAAGGGCCCTAGACAGCATCTCAGCCCTTTGACTCATGTGGCACAGCTCTGCCATCTTCTGACATATCTATTCTCTTGTCAGCAAGACAGTCATTTTCCTTAGTGTAATACGAACAATATTTTGTCTATACTTTGTCTTTAGGAACTTCCTACCTATTTAATAGCACACACAACATTTTTAATGGAGGATAGAGTTACTCTGTACCTGAGCGATGTGTTTAAACTGGGTAGGACGGCTGGTTTCTTTATCACACTAAATGACACTTAAGAAACCTTAGTTTCACAAATATGAGTACAATACCTAACCTATCACAAAATATTCTGTTTAGCGTTGTTTTCTAAAAGAGTATATTCATTTCTTAAATTATTAATGTCTAATATTAATTTGTTTCATTTTATTAAAGAAATAATCTGATTTTGTGTGGAGTGATTCCAGTGTAAATTCACTATCTGTAATAAAATATTTTCTGTTCTAAAAGATGTGAATTGTGGTAGAGAAGATGCAGTGTATAAATTTGATTTTGATAAATCAAAATTCCTTATGAGAACTGCTTATAATTTACAATTTTCCTCTCATAGAATCAAATCTTATTAATTTTAAATCAGGAATCTCCCCAATATTCTTAACAAAATTCTAGCACACACACAAAAAAAGTTTTCAAATATTTCTCAACAGGTACAGATTTATTAGTGAAAATTGAATGATCAGTGTGAGTCATCTGGGCTCAGAATGAAATATTAAGAACTAGATTAGTTTTTTGATTGGTCTTGAGATTCATGTTCATCTGCATTGAAAATACATTGAAGTGCAAAAATATTGAAGTGGAACAGAAAAAAACATGTACATGGGTCCTGGAGTAACTAGTTTCCTTTCTTGGGCAAAACTAAATTCTAAGGTCTAAAAACTCCATTTAATTGCTGAATTGTACTTTGTCGAACCTTTGCTTTCTGTAGCATTGATGCACCCTAAGCTTATTCAAAACTTTTTTCTACCTATAAGTTATTTTTTTAGAGCTACCATTTCTTAGGACAGTCCGCCAAATAGAACACATGCACAGCCTTTCTCTATAGCTCTGTTTCTTGTCAGCCCCAATAAAAAAGGAAAAATGCAAGACAGCCTCACCAGCCGCAGAAAAGTCATAACCCCAGCTATCCTTTGGTAAAAGGTCCCCCACTGCTTGTTCTTAACTTATTCCTGGTCTGTTCTGTAAGGGGAACCACGACACGGGTACATAAGAATTCAAAAATATTCAGCAAACCTGTTTAAAAATATATAAATACTAGACAATGCCATAATCAATGCATACTCTATTCTTAAACATTGTTAGAAGGTAACATTAAGCTCCCTAAAACCACAATTAATCTCTGTAAAATATTTAGCTTGCGGAGTCTAATTAATACAGCATAGGACCCAACTAAACACTGTCCTGAAAAAGTCCACAGGTATTTCACCTCAAAAGCTGCAGATGGAATACCAAACAGAAATTTCCTTAGGCCTAGGTATGTGGAAGCTGGGTACTCCATAATGGCTGGAAGTACATCCAGAAGTGTCCTTCACAAATATCACTTCTGTTTAAAATGTTGTGGTGCATGAGTTTGATTTATATCAGTTTGTCTGAACATATGCAGCAGATCTATCCCCTCTTTTTTTTTATTTTCCAATTATGACCATGAACTCCATATTCAGTGGTCTTACATGCACGTTTATTGCTGAAATCAGGAATTTGCTTAGGTTTGGGTAACCCGCATGCAAGTTCTCTGTGATATATGTGATTATTTTTCAAAGATATAGAGCAGACTGGTGGCTGATAATAATTCTTAGAACTTGACCCTGGCTACATTACCATTTATTTTTAGAATCTGTGACCTTTTGGAATAATATTTTTATAAGTGCAATAAGATCCTCTAGTGTGTGAATTAATGTACTGATGGAGCAGAGTTGATTGCACTCAGCCTTTAGCTTCATTCGCAGCAACACATTAGTTGTGAATTAGTGTGCAATAATTCATACCCTGTTGTGTCTTAGGTCTAAATATAACATTTGTTCACGTTTAGAAAAATAACATAATGGCACTAATATTTTCAAATCAAGAAGCCCCCCTTAGTATTTTCATTTCAAATATGTTGTTCTAGCTGCCATATGTTACAATAATAACAGTTTATTAAATAGTGACATAGACTTCAGCCTAGCTTCTATACACATACACATTCCTTCTGTACAGATACTTTCTAAACCAAAGATGCTGGGATCCAGTGACATGAAGGGGCATCCAAGAGTCTCTGGATTGAAACAGTCATACTGTATAGGTCAGTCTACCTTTTATGCATTATTTTTGCTTTAATTATGATTCAAGGGACACTTCATAAAAATAAACCAAAATGTCCTGCTTTCAGCTGGGATAGAGTTAACTGTCTTCCTAGTAGCTGGTACGGTGCTATGTTTTGAGTTCAGTATGTGAAGAATGTTGATAACACTGATGTTTTCAGTTGTTGCTCAGTAGTGTTTAGACTATAGTCAAGAATTTTTCAGCTTCTGATGCCCAGCCAGCGAGAAAGCTGGAGGGGCACAAGAAGTTGGCACAGGACACAGCCAGGGCAGCTGACCCAAACTGGCCAACGGGGTATTCCATACCATGGGACGTCCCATCTAGTATAGGAACTGGGGGGAGTGGGGGCGGGGGATCGCCGCTCGGGGACTAGCTGGGTGTCGATCGGTGGGTGGTGAGCAATTATTATGCTGTTGTCATTTTATTAGTGTTATCATTATCATTATTAGTTTCTTCTTTTCTGTTCTATTAAACCATTCTTATCTCAACCCACGAGTTTTAATTCTTTTCCCAATTTTCTCCCCCATCCCACTGGGGGGGGGGGGGGGGAGGGAGTGGCTGCGTGGTGCTTAGTTGCTGGCTGGGGTTAAACCACGACACAAAATTATTTGGAAAAAACATCTGCATTATTTTTTCAGACAGAGAACACTATGAACAGGCAGGCTAAATATTAGTCACAAGGATCTTTAGACATCTAAACCTAACATTTACGTTTCTAGAATTCTCACGTAATCCTCAAAGTCTTCGTCATTAAAGTCCCCTAGACAAGCAAGCATGGCAAAAAGACACTCAGAGAGGATTTTCTCACAGGTCTGGCTAAAATTCAGGAGACAGGTGAAGTTTCTCATGTCATTGTGGTACTAGCTTCTCTCCTAATGAAGATTTCATCACTCACATGGAATTAATTAGAAATGGCAACACTGAACTGTGCAGAGTGTCATGGTGCCTAAGGCTGGACCAAAGGCCTCTATTCAATTTAGGTCTGACACATAGGCAGTCATTAGTACTGTAGAAAATTGAATCCTGGTGTCTCAGAGACTGACAGCTGCCCTGTCCATTGGACTCTTTGGTATGGTTTTTTTTAGTAAACTACAGTTCTGTTGAGACTGAAAAATTTAAGAAAATAGGAGCAGCTAAAGAACATATGTAGACAATAAAGAAAAGTCAGGAAATCAAAGAGTTCATGCACAGCATCTGGAAAATGGTTCAAAATCAAGACTAGCAGTGATCAAGTGAAATGAACTATCTAATTTGGTTTCTAAAGCTATCCAGCAAGTAGGTTTAGCAAACAGGAGCTCACATGGTAAGTAGTACAGTAACTCTGATGATTCAGTGAAAGCATTTCCTAAAGTTTCTTCTACTCAACATGTCAGTACAAGGTCCTTTTGGAAATGTTCTAAAATGAGAAGTAATATTAGACCATTCTATTTGTAGCACCTGTTCAGTTCCAGTTCTAAGAATGTTCTTGCATCTGCGCTGAGCAACAGAACAGATGTAACAGACTAATCTGCCCTTACAGAAAAAGCTATGTAGGTACTTAATCCAAAATTCTGTGATGCCTCTTTTCAGTGTTTGTTCGTATGAATTTTCTCTTTCACATGTTTCATAACTATGTGGTCTGAATGACTGTCACAGTTCATTTTTTCTGCAGATTACTCTCTATAAGATGAGCAAAACTGGCTCAATAGCAAAACACAGTTGCCCTTGCTCTGGTAGTAGAAGCAAGTATTGTGGATTGGGCTGCACTACAAGAGAGCCATAGACTTTCTACACATGAATACACAAAAAAGTGGAAGTACTGCTATCATATAGGTGACCATAATTTGTGCTAGTTTCAGCTAATCAGCATAGGGAAGGAAGGAAAAAGAGGGTATTGCAGTATGCACTGTAGATTTCTAGAGAGTTGTTTTCTGGTAGCAAGATTGTGCTGATGGCTTCCCTGGTGTACCTGGTGTTCACTACTGGTTTTATCCATCCTATCTAGGTTAAAGTGAATGTAGTTGGGCCCATCCGTTCAACCTTACTACTGCATTTTGTTCTGTAACTACTCTCACCAAAGTAGGGTTTGGTGCTCTAATAAAGTGACTGATCACAGTGTGTATCGCAACGAATTTCACTGATGCTAGTTTAATTCATGGTATAGAAACAAGAACATTTGTTAGAATTCTGAACTCTGTGTTTCTCTTCTCTTGCCTCCCCTTCCCTTTGGTTTTTGTTTTCTCCTTTCCTTTCTCCCTTCTCCTTTACTCTTCCTTTTCTCCCTTCCACTTCCCCCTTCCCATTCCCTTCCCCTGTCAGTTTTTCCCTTAGAAGTACTATCCAAAGAAGAATCTGAACTATGCATCTTGCTTTATTTCTATGAATATCTGCTGAACTGACTCTTGTCATAGCTCAAGGTAGAATTTATTAACACTGACTTTAAAGAATACAAAGAGTTTTTGCAAATATATCACAGAGAAAGATGAATTGGGATATAAATCTATTACTAAATTAGGATGGGCTTGAAAATTTTCATGCTTTTAAGTGCTCTGCTGGATTTGATTGCAAGATCTGTGACACCTAGAAGACTCACCAAGTCATTAAGATGCTGATGAAGTGCAAGCTGTAAGAAAACTGGGCTGGCTAGACAAACGTGGAGGTACTAAGTAGCTAAGTGAATTTAGTTGCTCAGTTATTTTTCACAAGTCCTGATGGCTTCATGATTTATACTCTTTCAGAGAAGTGACTAGAGTACATAGTAAGTTTGCAGATGACACCAGGTTGGGAGGCAGGGTTGATCTGCTTGAGGGTAGGGAGGCTCTACAGAGAGGGATCTGGACAGGCTGGATCGATGGGCTGAGGCCAGTTGTATGAGGTTCAACAAGGCCAAGTGCCGGGTCCTGCACTTGGGTCACAGCAACCCCATGCAGCGCTACAGGTTTGGGGAAAAGCGGCTGGAAAACTGCCCAGCAGAAAAAGACCTGAGGGTGTTAGTTGACAGCCAGCTGAATATGAGCTGGCAGTGTGCCCAGGTGGTCAAGAAGGCCAATGGCATCCTGGCTTGTATCAGAAATAGTGTGGCCAGCAGGACTAGGGAAGTGATTGTCCACCTGTACTTGGCACTGGTGAGGCCGCACCTTGAGTACTGTGTTGAGTTTTGGGCCCCTCACTACAGGAAAGACATTGAGGTGCTGGAGTGTGTCCAGAGAAGGGCAACAAAGCTGTTGAAGGGCCTGGAGCACAAGACTTATGAGGAGTGGCTGAGGGAACTGGGGTTGTTTAGTCTGGAGAAGAGGAGGCTGAGGGGAGACCTTATCTCTCTCTACAACTACCTGAAAGGAGGTTGTAGTGAGGTGGGTACTGGTCTCTTCTATCAAGTAACCAGTGATAGGACGAGAGGAAATGGCCTCAAGTTGCACCAGGGGAGGTTTGCATTGAATATTAGAAAAAGTTTCTTTACTGAAAGGGTTGTCAGGCATTGGAACAGGCTGCCCAGGGAAGTGGTTGAGTCACCATCCCTGGAGGTGTTCAAAAGATGTGTAGACAAGTCACTTCAGGACATGGTTTAGTGGGCATGGTGGTGTTGGGTTGATGGTTGGACTCGATGATCTTAAAGCTCTTTTCCAACCTTAAACAATTCTATAGTACCAGAGCTGATTGAAAAAAAAAATCTTCAGAATACATGAAAAAGAATATAGCTTTTGACCTCTGTTAACCCCCTTTGCTACTTCCTACTTTAGAGTGGTTTTGCTGCAAACACATTAATCCTGGCACTTATTGCCCAGAAATCTAATATCATGTTAATCTATAAGAAAAATCAAATATTTTGAGAAAAATCATTCAACTGCTAATTGAATTATGAGTAATAAAAAGAATTAATTTTCTCAAAGAAAATTATTTCAAATTTGATTGCTTTTTTAGTCAAATAACAAACCCAATAGATTAAGATATTGCAGTTGACTCTATATGTTACAACTGTCATTGAACCATTTATTAGATACTCACAAAATTTTGCATGAAACATTATTAGGTAAATAATGATCCTTGTCAGAGAGTGTTCTGAAACCAAAACACGTGAAAAGAAATTGGGTTTAGGTCTCATATTACCTAGTAATGCTCCTGAAGGAAGGATTTGCAGCATGTCATTGTATGTACAGATGATGTTAGGACTCCCAAGAGCATGGAATTGTTATAAATGTAATAGGAAACAAAAAAACAAAAGAAAACAACAAAAAAAGAACAATCTAGTACGTATAAAGCAATTTATTCATCTGGAGAGATTACTTCAAAAAATATTGAATGTAAAGATCAAACGGTTTTAACAGAAAGCCTAGTGTGAATTTTCAGTCAATACTATTTTATCTGCTGCATGCAAAACCTAGGAGGCAATAGCACTAATTAAGAAGCTACATTCAGTAATGACACGAGGCAGATTATAGAGTACACTCTGTGCAGGTATCAATTCTATATTTAGAGCAGAGGTAGTTGGGTGATAGGTGCACTCTAAATGCTAATAAGAAAGGAAAGACTAGATAAGAGGAACAGACCTATTTAATTGATTGCCATTATGGCAGATAACAGAAGGGTATTCATCTAATGGTTTTTCCCATATAACTCATATTATTCATGGAAATGCTGTTGACACGTGAACTGAGAAACTGAGTATTGTTTTCCTCATCAGACAATATGCTAAGTGCACAACCTTCCTTGCGTTATACAACAGGAAGAGACCCACCCCAATTATCTTCAGGCCAGTTACACCATCCAAAAGTAGTGCATGGCTTTTCTCTGTTTTGCAGTATCTGGTGGGGAGGGTTCAAAATTCAATGAGAAGCTGTAGTAAAGCAGTGAGAGATGGGCTAAGAGAGGGCTGGAATAAGATTAACTGTTTTCAGACTGATTTGTGAACTCCTATGCGTATAAATAATAATAATAACATTCAGGCTTTGAAGAATGAGGAAGGATCGCTACTATATGGCGTTGGAGGGAAAACAGAAGAATGGAGTTTACAGGAGCAAGTTAAGTAGGAATACTCATGCTTTATTACCCTTGAATTTTAAAACCAGTTCAACTGTTCTAGTAACTTCAGGTTCAGAGTATTTGCTTTAATACTTTGTCTTGACTTTGTCTTTGAAGTCTACATCTTCTAAGGAAGTTGGCAGGCTAATATATCTTAATGAGTTTCCTTTACTACTGTTCAAAAAGCTCTTTAAAATAGTTTTTGCTTGGCTCCTAGATAATCTGCTGCTGCTATGTTTGTTGCTCTGCAAGCAGTAGGCCCACAGCGAGCTACCCTCAGGATCAGCATTATTCAAAAAATGTGTGCACATCCACAGTAGGCAGTGTTGTGAGGAAACAAAGAGGGAAGTTGTGATCTCCCTGAGATAATTGAAGGAGTCTGTGATTAGAACTGAGATGCAATTCCTTGCTCCAAAGCCTATATCCAGACCATGAGACCATTTCTTTTACATCTTTCTCTTTAACCTGTCAAACTGAGATACTTCTCATGGTAGTTGTTTTGATATTAAACTGACACATTCAGATATCACTTTCTATGTGTGAATTCTTACTCAGTGTTTTGTGGTAATAGTGACAACATCAATATTTAAAAATAAACAACTTGTTTAGGTTTATGTTTGTTAAATAAAGGCTTGTCCTAAAAAAAGCAACTCTTAAAATTCATTAAATTCCATGAATGAATGTCTCATTAAGTACAAAATGTCATTTAAATTGGAAAATGATTACCTCCCACATTGTTACAGCTACTGCTACAAACCAAACGATTTCAACAAATCTTTTCTGACTGTTCTCATCCTGCAAAAATATCTGTTTTTCTCTCACTGCATTGCTCATCACTGACAATTTCTTGCCCCATTCTAGCATGCATTGTGGCAGCCGAGGAATATTTAAGGTTGGAATACAGCCTTGAGCTTAATTTTGAAGTGGGCCTTTTTATGTGAGAGATGTTTAAAAAAAAAAAAGCAAGCTAAATTTTAACTCCCCACTGTACTGAGTCTGGTTGGGACAGAGTTATCTTCTTCATAGCAGCCCTTTTGGTGCTGTGTTTTGGATTTGTGGCTAAAACAATGTTCATAGCACACCAATGTTTTGGCTATTGCTGAACAGTGCAGCAATCTGCTTCCCTCAGTGAGTAGGATGACGGTGGACAAGAAGTTGGGAGGAGAAACAGCTGGGACAGCTGACCCAAATTGGCCAAAGGGATATGTTCCATACCATATAACTTCATGATCAGCAGTAAAAACTAGAGGTAGAGGAAGAAGGAGAGGCATTTTGTCTTCCAAGGAGGCCATTGCTCGGACACCGCTGGGCATTAGTCTGATTGTGGGAGGTGCTGAATAATTACCTTTGCATCAATTGATTTTTCTCTTTCTTTCACTTATTAAACTGTCTTTATTTCAACCCATGAGTTTTCTTACTTTTGCTCTTCCTATTCTTTCCCTTGTCCTGCTGGGGGTTGGAGTGAGTGAGCAGTTGTGTTGGTGCTCGGCTGCTGGCTGGGGTCAACCCAGCAAACCTGCTGACATTTCCTGGGATTCATGCAGCAACGGCTGTTTCAACCCATCAGGATGTCTTGGATGGGAGCCTGTAGAACAGCCTTAAATCTCTTGTCATTAGAAACAAACACATTGTGGTTAAGTATAACAGAGTTCTTAGACTTTCCAGTGTATGGTAACCAATGACAAACTTGGGGGTACAGCATGAAGATTTAGTGGATTTATAAAAATAAGACCTTTCTTTTCTCTGATGTATAATTTTGTTTTTTATCCAAAGACTAAGAAGAATGTTTTTAAATTGAAATGTGATTCGTGTACTTAAGATCTTCTATGTCATATGCAGTGAACTCCAGTTCACAAGGCTGTGTCTAGCTGAAATAGTACCGTAGGAAGAAAAGAAGGCAGTGTTGGTCAAGAGCACTGTTAACCTCCTAATTTCATAAAAATAGTAAAGTAACTTTAGAATTAGAATTGCAAATGTAGGGAAAAAAATGGGTATGTTGCTCAAAGCTAGTTGTGCCCACAGCCATAGTGGTTACATGCCTAATTTGAAAATTCTGTATCATGAAGCCCTTAGGAGTATTTTCAAGATAGAAAGGCTATCAGAAATGTTGGATTGGCACAGCTGCCGCCCCCAAAGTCAGTTAAGTGACAACAGCGTAAAGTGAAAATAATGAATATGGGAGATTGCAAAGTAAATGAAACATTGTTAAGCACTAAGTAGATTTGAGTAGCCTTGAAGAGCACATATAAAGATCACACATATTTCAAATTCAATAAAAATAATCCACACCATTTATTATTATGCTAATTTATGAATGTATAGTCTAGAAAATATTTATTTTTTAATATTTTCTTAGAGGATATTGCTTTTTTTTCAGCTTTTATTTTACTGATGATAGTGCTGAACCCCCTGTAGGAGATACTAGGGACATATTAATACTGGATGAATGTGGTGCTATATCTTTACACAGTAAATTCCAGGTACAAGGTGTTACCGTGCACAAATTATCAATGTGTTCCTTGAGCTGCATCTCCTCTGTCTTTTATGTCTCTACTTTTATTGTTCTTTATCCTTAACTTTGAATGTAAAACAGCACTTCTAGGTTTTATGAGTGGCAATTTCATGTATACCTCAGTATTTAGCTATTATTTTTCCAAAAGTACTTGGTATTATGCAGGTATGTGATTCTTGCTCCAATAAAATATTGTCTATTTTTTTACTTAGAAATATGCTATGTTTTTCCTGAGTTTTTCCAACCATCACTTTTTCTTTTTTCCTGAACGTAATTACTTTAAAATGGCTCCTCGTTTCTCCTATGTTGTGCTGACTTCTAGTGGGTGGGTATGAGAGAGTCCTGAAAGGCTGACATTCATATCTATTACCATTCAATTACTTAAGATCTAAGTGTTGCTACCAGAGCACAAGATTACTGAGATTTGTCTTTTTTGTTTCTCTGGGGACTGGGGATAAGAGTATAGTATAGCAAAAAATAACCGGAAGAAAGAAATTCCTTCCCTTTTGAAAGTAATACATAGCTCAGTAAACATTTGCAAGCAAAAGCATCTCTCGAGGCTCAGTGGATGCCAATGAACAGTTCAGTCATTTCTGCTGTATTGTTTTTTTACACGAGTAACCACAGTCCAAAGCAATTTCCGTTTGACTTAGGATCTGAGGTCACAGTTCTTTGCAGCATTGCCAGGTTTATTCAATGAGTGGGATGATTTCTGGCAGTTAAGTTTAAACTCAAATGTCAATTAAAGGACACCAGAGGAAGGATGTGCATGAACTAGATCCATATTTTACTGAGGATAAGACGTGTAGGCCCACTTATATTGTGACTATCCAGTCTCATACAACACAGCAAGTGTACTATTTATCGATAGACATTTGACTTTACTTGATAAGAAATGACAACATACAAAAAAATTGTTATTTTTTCAGGATATATTCAAGTTCACTTTTTCATCATTATAAGCCATGATCAGAAAGGGTGTGATGCAATTGCCAATATCAAAAAACCTGTCAAATCTACATAGGGAATTAACTGCTTAAAAATAAAGTAAATAGACTATTCAGAGTGATCCATCCAAAATGCTGTGCAAAACACAGATGTCACCATTGTCATGGAATATAAATCTACCTGCTCTATTTCTTTTCATTGTGATAAGCCTACCATTTTTATACCTCAAAAAGCAAGCAAACAAAAAAAACCCCTCTTGAGTGCTTCTAAAATTTGAGTGAACTTGTAAAAAGCACCTCTACTTCTCTAAGAAATAGTAAGATAATTCTGTTTAGAAATGTTTTTATTGATATCATAATTCGATAAGGATTGATTGATTTAATCTAATTAGCCTGAATTATTTTCAAAGAGATTGGTTTCTGGGAAAGGTCTTTTTAAAAAAAAAAAAAAAATAGCACCCATTTAGCTGATTCCACTTGAAATACGCTTCATAGTAATAAGCTTGTTTGGAAATGTTGAAATACTATGGTTTAAGAACTGAACCCAACCTTAATTGTCAAGTATGTGTATGTCCTGGTTTCAGTTGGGATAGAGTTAACTGTCTTCCTAGTAGCTGGTACGGTGCTATGTTTTGAGTTCAGTATGTGAAGAATGTTGATAACACACTGATGTTTTCAGTTGTTGCTAAGTAGTGTTTAGACTATCATCAAGGATTTTTCAGCTTCTCATGCCCAGCCAGCGAGAAAGCTGGAGGGGCACAAGAAGTTGGCACAGGACACAGCCAGGGCAGCTGACCCAAACTGGCCAACGGGGTATTCCATACCATGTGATGTCATGTCTAGTGTATAAACTGGGGAGAGGGGAGGCGGGGGGATCACCGCTTGGGGACTAACCAGGCATCGATCAGCGGGTGGTGAGCAATTGCACTGCGCATCATTTGTGTATTCCAATCCTTTTATTATTGCTGTTGTCATTTTATTAGTGTTATCGTTATCATTATTAGTTTCTTCTTTTCTGTTCTATTAAACCGTTCTTATCTCAACCCATGAGTTTTACTTCTTTTTACTGATTTTCTCCCCCACCCCACTGAGTCGCGGGGCGGGAGGGGGGAGTGAGTGAATGGCTGTGTGGTGCTTAGTTGCTGGCTGGGGTTAAACCACGACAGTGTATATGTTCTGTCTTGTAAGTTCAAACAGTTTGTTTCTCTAGTTTTGAACTTTTCTTAACATCGAGAAATTTTTAATTCTTCATGCCTAATGAAAATTGGGAGAGAGATAGAAGATCAGGCATGATAAGGCCCCCGGTATCTCAGTGGTTCTTCTTTCCTGCTTATCATAACATCATAAAATTGACTAGGACTAGGACAGTATCGGGAGATTGACTGGGAAAGCAAGCTACCAAAACACATGAAATAGCATTCAGAGAACTGGTGAGACAAAACAGTAAGGCAGCCATCTAGAAATGTCAGAGTCTTGTGTGCACCAAAATACTCTGCAATCTCTTCCCTCTATCCCTTCCCAGCTTAGAGGTTTAATTGCCTGTGTTCAAGGTCATCTTTGATGCAGTGCAGCTATATGGTCTTGGATTAGGCTGCAGGGAAAAGAGCAAACAGTATGAGAAAGAGTTGTGAGAAGCCTCATCCTCCCACTTTGCTTGAGAGCTACATTTGAGCTGAGGCCTTCATGCTTGTACCTTTCAGAGCTGTGTTGCAGGTAAGCCTGCACCTGACTGGCTTGAGTTTCTGGCTTGATGTCAGACCTGCCTCATCATTATGGGCTTGTTTGACAGTCACCTAACCGTTGGCTGACTCTGGTTAACATCATCAGACCCCCTCTGCTCTTTTTGCTCCTTTACTGGGGGAACTGCAGCCCTTGTGGGTGAAGTCACAGCCCTGTGTCTGCCTTGCTGTCAACCTCAGCTCACCTTCCCTTACAGAGCAGCCTGCTCCTGCTGTTTCCTGACCTGAAAAAAAACACGTTAGAAATGGGTTGTACGACCCTTACTTCCTTTAGCATCTAGAATATAAGAATAAGCTCCTCTAAGATAAGGTAATCATTTTCATTCTATCATGCACAGAAAGCATCTTTGCAAAAACCTTCATTTTCTTATCAAAAACTTTGTAGGCAGATTTTTATTCCTTTTATCCTGAAACTAAAGGCAGCAGAAAACAAGCAGATGGGAATCTTTATACCATTATCCTAAAGATCCAATTAAGAGAATATAGGAATTTCTTTCTCTGCTTGGGAACACAAGGGCAGAATCATTTAAAAGTAGAATTTTTTTCTTGTTTACGTGATGGAAGAAGAGGGATTATAACATAAGGCACATCAAATACCACCATTGGCCAGGTGAGCATAGTGGGAAATACCATAGAACTCTCAGTTCAAACACCAGCCTGGCAGTCAAGAGCCAAACAGTGAGTAGTGTGAAAACTGATGGAAACTTTAGACCAGATTTTGATCAGCCAGTAGTACTAATAGGATACTCAGAGAACTGTTTCTTTTCACTTTGCTAAGACAGGGAAGCCCATCAGTTCAGATAAATTGTCATATATTACCTCTTCTCATTTTACATTTTTACCATTTTAGTGTATTAATTATAAATATAGAAGTATTTTTCCAGGTTTTATTTTGTTAAATACGAGTACATAATAAAAACACACAGGATTTTTGTGAACTGTTGCTGGATGGTTAGGACTGGTTTTAACATGAAAAGATTATTTAATCTTGAAAGCTGAGGTCTTACTTTGTATTAGTGCTGCACTGATACAACAAGAATGTCTTACAGTAACAGCCTTGGGCTACAACTTAGACTGGGAAAATGGCAAATCTCAGGCAAATGAACTTAATCATAACTTGCATTTCTAGGGAAACATACCATTTCAAGAATTCTGTCTGTAAATATTAACTTAATTCCAATAATCAGTTAAGTTGATTAGACACATTGAAGAATATACTTATATCCACGGAAGATGGGCAAAAGATGCATTATCAAGCTTATAATACCTTAGCTGAATCCATTAAAGATGCCAGGATGAGTGCCACAAGTAAGAAAAAGGGATTTTTGCAGAAATAGGTGCTTATAGACCAGTATCTGCAAGACTCCTTTAAGTTACCCTTTTTCTTAATATCATTTTGAAATTCAAGTTAGTAGAATAAAATTTTTTGGTTAGAAGGTATGGAGAACCTGACATTCAAGCAGACGTTAGCAGTGTTCATCAGCAGAAACTTGCTAATGACAAGTTTCCTGGTGGTTTTCATACCAAGTTGAAGGTTCCCTTTACTAAAATTTACAGGTGTAAAAGCACTACTTTTACTTTTCAGAAGTATTGGACGTAGACTTCATACCCTCCATATTTGGGTTACTAACATTCTTGTTTCACCAGAATTTCTGCAGCAACATGAAATTCTATCTCAATGATGAGGCCTTTTCCTGTCAAGTCTCACTGGGATCAAGTCTCTCACCAGTCCTGCCAAGACAGTGATGCAGGCAGTAGGTACAAGATGGACATGAAAATAATATAAAGCTCTACTTGCCCACCACCACATCATGTATACTCCTTGACCCCACTGTGATCCAATGTTCAGACAAAACAGAACATGTAGCTGAAGCTGAATGCAAGCAAGTCAAGGGAAATGCTATGGGCAGACAATAAAGTCTCTGTAGAATTTGTAACTATATTTTTGTCTACTTCATCAGATTTAAGCCTGCAATTCAAGACTTTTTTATTAATATGTCTACATGTTTTGCAGACAGACCAAAGTTTTCTCTACTCTACTATCGGTCTGGATGGCTTAACATAGCACAGTGCTGAAGAAAATACACTTTGCTTTCAATCTGAGCTTATTGGGTTAAAAGTACACTGGAGCCAATATGGGTGTATGCCATTTGCTAGCAACAGGCCCACATCTGGCTAGAGCACTGTGGATGGAGTAAGCTCTGGTGTGTTTGCAAAAGATGCCCCCATATGTAAATAAACAGATACTGTTTATAGATTAGCCTTTCTTCTGTGTCCAGTTGTTGAGGAGACTCTGTTCACTCAATGCAAATGGTGATCAGACTTCAGTTATATTTAGCATCGGTCTCCTTTCTCCAGATTCCATTAACACATTAGTTACATGAAATTGTCAGTAGCCAGGAAAGTCCGTATCAGGCAGCGGCAAGAGTAGGCTGCCTTGCAGGGGCAGGGGAGCCAGAAGCTGAGCACAATAACAAGGCAGATAGAGGTGTCACTGACAAGGGTTCCACAGCACCCAAACAAGGTGAGCAGAGCAGGTCCAGTGAGAGTAATCAGTTGCAGCCAAGAGTCCAGATCACTAGTCAAATTCTTGGTGATGAGGCAGGTCCAAGGTCAAACTGGGAAGCTGAATCAACAAGTCAGGGATGTGATCAGGTCCAAAGACAGTGACATAAGTCAGACATAGGGTCAGTGTCTCCAGCCATGTCCACAGAACTGAGAGCTCAAGCCAGGAAGTCAGACCACAGTCAGGGTTAGGGTCTGGATTAATGGAGTACCTGGCTAGGTATAGGCATGGCTGTAGCCCTACTGCAGTGTAGCTTAAGCAGGAACCAGCAGTGAGAGCCTAAGCTTAAAAGCAGAAGGCCCTGCTGAGGCTTCTGAGAAGTCTTTTGGGGAGACCCTCAGCAGATGCTCCTTCCAGCTGTTTCTTCATAACGTCTTTTATCAGCAAGCTGGCCTTGAGTGCAGGAAGATGAACCCCTCAAAGAGGAGGCATTCACTTAGGACCCTAACAGTCCAATTTGTATAAGACACTGCAATTCATCTTCAAAGTAATATGCACTTGCCTACATTTTTTGTATAAATCCCATGTTTTAAGATAACAGTCTTGCAATAAGCTCAATAACTTGGACGTCAAAAGAGCAAGATCTCACTTTAAGATCTACATGGAGACCACAGCTAACATGAGTAAAGCTCACTTCTGCAGAAGTTTTCTCAGAAAGGTTACAAGACTGTGAAAACAAAAGTTACATTTTAATCTGGGTTGTTATTTCCTTAGAAAAAGCATTTTTAAGGAATTACTTTTTTGGTCTTCCTTTTGTAATAGAGGTATAATTAATCTGCCAAACAGCAGAGTGAGAAAAAAAAGCTACTCTCTGCATTTTTTGTTCATTTAAACATTTCTTTTTATGAGTTTTTCTTATTTTCTGGTTGTCTTTAGAATTGTCCCTCTGCCTTCTTTCTCTTCTTGATGAGTATATACTTATGTACTTAACTTTGATTTAATTATTTTTTTGGTGTATGCATTTGGGCCTTCTGAGCAAATTTGTGCTGGTGTGTACTTACTTTAAGTGTTGGTATTACATCAGATACCAATTCCCTCAAAACAGACTGATGGTCCATCTGGTTTAGTATCCTGTTTCCTGTAATGGCTAGTAACAGATGCTTGACAGGAGATTGCAAGAAATCCCATACAGCCCAATTTTGATACATTTATTCATTAGGGTATTATTTTCTGAGTTAAAGGTAGACTTTGTAGAGTTAATATGCCTTTATTTTTAAAAAGGTGTCTTACCACATAACTGATAGCTCTTTATTCAAATATATCTTCAGTCATTTCAAACTCATGATCAGTCCTTTTATGAATCATACTAAGTGATCACAGCCATCACGTAATTCACAAAACATAATAGGTTTGTTCAGTCAAAATTAAAAGTGTGAATATTCAATCTACTGGATTTCAAATTATTTATCCAGGTCATTAGTGGATCAAATACCTGTTTACAGCATAACTTTCAGAAAGAATAGTCATACAAACTGTCAGAGAATACATTCAAGATTAAACAAGCATATTTGTGCAAATTAAAGGATAACTAACATCTGGAGCACATGGAATTTATTGAAATCAGAGATCTGTTATTCAGAAACTATTTGTGATATCTTTCTTCTATATACAACCAGTAATAGCACTAATATCACTGGAATATGTAGATGAGTAATTTTCTCCATTATAATTTTTAAGCACTGGTAAATTATCACATTCTAGTCATTGTGTTAACAGTACAAGTAAGCAGTTAGTATTGCATATAATATTCCAGTTGCCTTATAATTGCTTCTAGGTAGAGATTTTTCTTTCTTTTCACATCCCTATGCTATACACAAATCTCCAGGTCAGTGCATCTGCAGTAGTGTACACATTCTAAATGCCAAGTAATGTGAATGCTGAACAGACAGTTTTGTGCAGACCATTGCTATTTCTTGCCCCTGTCTGCAGCTCTGTTTCAAAGAAGAAGAGCTAAGACTAAACTCTTTTGTTGGCATTTCTTTTGTTTTTGTGATTATATTAGAGTTAGAGCTTTTAATTATTTTGTGGGACTTGAAGCGTTCCATGTCATAGAAAGTTCCCAAAAGTAGGTCAGGTATCACATGTGTTGACAGCTTAAAAAAGAGCACAAAGATGAGTTGCAATAGATGTTCAGGAAATTAATCTGGAAGCAGCCACAGAGTGTGTAGTTTTCTTGGTACTCTAAAACTCTCTAAAACACAGAGACTTTTAAAAAAAGACCTTTTTAGTACTGATGCTTGCCAATTTTACTTAATCTAGCACTATACAAACAACAGAATATGTTTACTATTGTACAAAACATGTATTTTAAGTTGAAATAGAACCCTACTATTTAAGGCAACTTTCCATCATACTTTGTCTTGTAAATGAATACTCCTTTGTGTTAAACTCTAAAAAATATTTTTAAATGTGTGAAGATTCAAACTCAGGCAATCAAAACTTTCAATATGGCTGATTTAAAGGTGCCTGCAGAAACTTAATTCTTCACCATCATTCCCCTCACATGCTATTGTATTACGTTGCTTAATTAAAGCATCACAAACACTGGTTTTCACAGGACCCTTGTCACATTCCCTGCAGAGGATGGACAATACTTTCTTAATGAGCATTTATTCAGAGTTTTGTTTTCAGCTCATTGTTCAATGTGTGGTCCTATGCCTTTTTTACTGTGTGTTATTCAAACTTTACATAGAAGACGGAATTCTTTATCGTCTTTTCTGTGACATTCATTACTGTGCTGTTTGGCTGTTTCAAGCAACACTTAATTTATTTTCATTTGGTCCTTATGCCAATGAGGATGAACTCCTCATTTTACAGGTGGGAAATTGAGACAGACAGACAGTAAAGGGAAATGTATCTTTTAAACTGAGTCGCAGATCTCAGAAACCCATCTTCAATTCTCGCATATGGAATAACTTATATGTTTATAGCACTACTACTTTTATTGCAAATGTGAGTGCTTACCACTCAAGCAAATCATACTTCCACAAATCAAGCTGAATCTCTAATTTGAGGTCCCCTGCAAAGTTCTTGGCTACTTAAGCCATGGAAGTAACCGAAATACTGTCATACTCCGTAAGGACTGACAGCACACAAGACATAGTTAACTTGTGAATTTCATCAGTATTTCATAGCAGAATAATATTGGATGTCATTGCACACTCTGAAAATGGTATTTGCTTTATATTTCTGCCCATATCCTCCAGACCTTACTCCTTCCCTGCTCTCCAGTTCCTATATTATATTATGCTGTTATAATATTATATACTGTACTTTGTTATATTATTCTTTCTTCTCAGTTTTTGTTCACTGTCCGAATTGTGTAATTTTTAGCCATCTTTATCCTTTCTAATCTCAGTTTCTTTATTTAGTCACTTTCACTTCCCTTAGCTGCTTTAAGAGTCTTTAGCACCAGCTCCCCAGGCCTCTTATCAAGTACTTTGTCTGACTTTTATCTCTACATCTTTCTCATCCATGTAGTTCAGGTAATTCACTGAAGCACAAATAAAATAATGTCTATATTGTACCAGAGCTTAACCCTGTTCCTCCATTAAGCAATTAGTAATAGCAATTGCAGCAAAAGTTCTACAACGTATTCCCAATATGGTGCGTGTTCAGTGAACATCAAATGTGAAATATTAGAAATTTAGTTCTAATAACATTTCAGTCAACATGCAAGTTTATTTATGTCTTATATAACAGTGTCACATTTGGGCAGATTTTTGTAGGGGCAGCAGAAGGAGCATTACTCAACAAATGCCATGACCTAAATGAAGAGTTCTAAAATACAACAGCTACATATAACAGATGTGGATTTTTCTTTAACCTTTTTCTCACAAGAAGCTCTACTGTTCTGGTTGAAACTTAAAAATAAAACAAAACAAAATATCCCAAGACAAACAACATTCATGTAAAATTTTAGCTTAAATACATAAACAGTTTCAGAGTGATTAGGCATGGAGAAATGGTATTATAATGTGAAGTTTTAGGGAATTTAATCAATAGGCCAGCCTGTCACTTAGAATTCAATGTTACAAGAATCCATAGAAACCTATAATATACCTGAAATCTGGACAATAATTGAAAAACCCAGAAACTAAATAAAAAGATAACTGATATGATCATAAATAAAGACTAGGAATAAAAGAAATAAAGAAATAAATCACTGTTTTGTGTTTTGAAGGTAAAATAAACCAGGATCATGAATACTAAATTCTGTACATATCCAGTGTTATGTACAGAGCCAGAAAAGCCATTGTCCTCTGAAAAGAAAAACAGAATAATTAAATAATTACATAATTTTGCTTGGAAGGGATATCTGGAAGTCATCCAGGTCAAGCCCATGCTCCAGACATGGTCTGCTTTGGGTAACTTGTTCCAATGTTTGATCATCTCTCCAAGCTGAACAACACATTTCTCTCAGCCTCTACTCATCAATCAAGTACTGCATAGCCTGTCACCTTGTTGGCCATCCATTGGACTCATTTCAGTATGCCACTCTATTTCTTGTACTGGAGAATCCGAAACTGGAAACAATATTCCAGATGCAGTTGCGCAAGTACTGAATAGAGAGGAATAATTATTTCATTCTACCTGCTTGGGACATTTCTGATGATGCAGTCCAGTCCATGGTTGACCTTCTTTGCTACAAGGCACACTAATGAATTTCATTCAATTTGTTGTCTACCATGACCCACAGATCTTTTTCTGTAAAGATACTTTTTATCCATTCAGCCCCAGCCTGTATAGTTGCATGGCACTATTTCATCTCAGACACTAGTCTTTGCACTTGCCTGTGTTAAACTTCGAGTTTCCTGTCAGACCATTTCTCTAGCCTATCAAGGGCTCTCTGAATAGCAGACTCCCTTTGAACATATCTATTGTTCCTCCCAAGCTTTCTGTGTTCCTTGCTTGTTCTATCTTCTTACCTAGACCATAAATAAAGACATTAAACAGTATTTTCCCTGGCATTGATCCTTGAGGAATACCACTATTAACCAACCACCAGTTGGGCTTCTTCCTGACAATCACAGCCCTTTAAGACTGAAGGTCCAACCATTTTTCCAGAGTCTGAGACATCCCACTTCTATCTGTTGCTGACATATGGGGTAATGGAGAAAAGAAGAAGAAATATGAGGGATTAGAAGTTAAAACCTCATCTGAGATCAGCTAATGAGCCAATCCCTTATGGCCAAGGAGCCTGACAAAAAATAATTGTTAGTTTAATGGAGAATTTAAAAGAAATTAGGTACTTGTGTTCCTTAGCCTTCAGACTAGGCTTTGCTGTTGTGTTTGTATCATTCACCAGCAATCCTCTTGTCAAGGAGCAGTAAATTCATGTCAGTGTTTCCCTTGGACTTGGCTTTTGACAGACATCTTCACTTATTTTTGAAGAACCACATGACTGAGGGATCTCCAGTTTCTTAATCTCTTGTTAAAGACTTGTGTCTCATGCCCACTGAACATCCTGGCACAGCATAATACTGCAATTAGTTATTTGAACGGCCAGTGTATCAACAAATTTGCTACACAATTCACAGCCTTGGTAATACAGAAGGCTTCACTAATCCAAAGCAGAACAAAACATCTCAACCCTTGATTGCACTTCCTGGCCAGATGATACTTGTTACATACATGATACCATAACTCTGATTGGAACTAGCTCATACTGCTATTCTTACACCCAGAAGGTGGTACAATTGCTGTCACACAGAAGACTCCACCTACCATCAGAGCAGGGAGTGATCATTTTCAACCCAGTTCTTCCTTTGGTGTGCAGGTAAATTAAAGTGCTTGTAGGTGTTGTATATGTAAGGAATTATGGTAGTAAGGTATGGTATGGTAACGTTCTACCTGTTAGTAAAGCAGGTTACTGGCTACACTGGGTAGGACTCACATCTTGCTTTCCTCTCTTATTTTTCTTAAATCTATTAATTAGGTTTAACAGAGATGTCATAAAAATCAGATGTTGAACAATAATTATCATTAATTCACTTTAAATTGTAGAAAATATTACACATATCTCTGGGAAAATTTTCTCAGCTATTTTTTAAACTATGTGTTGATTTAGTCTTTGCAGGCTTATGGAAAGGCCATGTACTTCTCTGTCAGTAAATGCAGGCTAGACTGAACCATCAGAACTTTTCTGGAAAAGATATGATTATGGAATTACAAAGCTAACCTAGAATCCCAAAACTCTGAGCTAATATCCTTGTTCCAGTATGGATTCATTCTGCGATCTTGGAGAGACAGGGTTTTTCTGAAGATGAATAGACTTGTTTTAAAGTGAAGTTAGGAATTTATGACGCAATAGAACCTCTTCATTTGTCAGTCAGTCCAACTCTGCACATCTTGCTACTGTTCCATACTGGGTATTCATGAAAAAGGATAAGATGAAAGTGGTAATAGTAATTTTAATGGACTGTAAGCTTTCAGAATAAATTTCAAAGAAAATAATAATTGAAGTCATGAAAGTAAATAATAAATGAAAGACTGTAATTGTATTTTCCCATTGGGAGATTGCACCAGAGTAATCTGAAACCTTTCTTTGACAAGATAATTGAAATTTTGTATAAGGGAATTGTAGTTTGACTTTTCTATAGGACTTCATTAAAGTCTTTGGTATTGTGCCTCTAGGGAAGTTACTAGTGAAACTGAAGGTAGGGATTAGTGCAAGAATTGTATGGTAGATGGTAGAAGGGCCACACAGCACCAGATCCCTCAGATCCTTGGATGGCATCCTTCTGGAACTATGTACTTGTCTGATTTGCTTAAATGTCCCTAACTCCTTCCTTCTCTGCTGTGGACAATGCTTTGCTCCTGCAGACTGCCAATAGGCTTAGTGGCCTGTGAGGGCTGAGAGCAGACTCCAAAAATAAACTAGAAAATTCTACTGTAGTAATCTCTTATGAGTTCTGTTTGAAGAAACACATTTTTAAGATGGAATTAAAATTATTTCATGGAAAAACCACAGATCATGTATTACATTGAATAGAAAAATCGTCTACAACTTTCTGTGTATGCACTGTAAACCAGCAAGTAGGCTGTTGGTTCTTTTTTATCTGCCTGTTACAGCATAAAAGAATAAGCATAAACAGTAATTTCTTCTCTGTGTACTATATTTATATGCATTTATATGCACTTATTCATTATAATTGTCAAGGATTTTAAAACATTAAATAATCCTTGCATACCTACATGATAAAACAGTGCAATCTTCATATTTCTGACAGAATTTGGTAAGTGTGCTTTGTCTTACTACCTACAACCTCTATTTAAAACATGGATTCTAACAGGAGATTATACAAGCAAAGTAAATTTTTTTCTAACTGCATCTTGCAACACAAAAAATGAAGGATGCTCTTCTGATACTGTGGTTTGATTCTGCTTTTAGATTTGATACTACTTTTATAGAGTGAAAATGAAATTCATCATTTGTAAAGTAATTACAGCCTGTCACCCTCTGACCCAACTACAAAAACGTTGGTAGACAGATATTGAGGTCATGTCACTAGTCATTCTGAGCAATATTTCCAAGAAAGCCATTTTTCTAGCTGCTAAAATCTGCAACTTAACAGGTGGGTGGCATGCAGTCAGTGTGACAGCGTGGATTGTCATTTTATTTTCCATCATTACCTTAGTGGGAATAAAAATGTTTTCTTAACAGTTTATCTACCAGAAAATATTTTGGAGGCTGCTTCTAAGCTCAGTGTTAAAAGTAGATTTCTATGCTCCCATTTACACAGTTCTGAAAATAATTAGTTAATTCCTCCAGCTTGTATTTAACTCTATTGTCAAACTGTGCTACCATTACTACTCACTAGTCTGTAGTTCCAAATGAGATTTGGAAGATATTTTCAGGATATTTAAAGTTTCTCAATCTCTCTTTATATGGATGGCAAGCTTTTTTTTTCCTGTTGAGTTGAGAATTTCTTTTTTTATTCCTGTGTTAGATTCTTGTGTATGGTGACTGACTGGCATATTAAGATGCCCTGTTGTTACCCAAGAAGGAAAACAATCCTTTGGTTGTGTTAGGTTGACGATCAAAATTCTACCCAGTACAAATTCGTTTTAAGGAGGAGCTGTAAGGTTAATAGATTTGTGGAGATTCAATGAATAGTCAATGAATATAATAAAAAAAACAGCAACAAAAATATTACTGCTAAAAACTATGATCAACAAAGGAAAGACTCAGCTATAAAATGGAGGAACATGAAAACCAGAAATAGCTATCTAGGCACAGAAATATTTCCATAAGTTAGTACAGAACATTCTCAGAAAATTTAACATCAACTATTCCCTTACTTAAAAAAATTTTAAGCACACTGAACATAAAATGTCCATATTTACTCAGGCAGAAAATGAAAGAGTAAAACATTTGGCATACATAAAACAGATTTATTGTCGTCAAAAGACAAAGGCATGAAAAGCAGGATGAAGATCTCATTGGGCTGACTGAATAAGGGTCAGTCATAAATACCAATATAGAGAAAATATCCTGTGAAAATATCTTTTGTCAACAAAGTTAAAAAAACCCTAAACAAACAGGATAAAAAGTTCATACTCATTGATTAAGAAACATTTTTCTAACAGAAAACATATAAAAATAAAAAAAAAAATAGTGAAAGGTATGTATAAAAGTATGAATTCTGCTCTGCAAATACAATAATTTTGCTTGGTTTTTAAGAATATGCATACCATGTAAACTTCCTGTGGGAAATTGCTAGTAGGATAATCCAAATTACATATATCAGACACTTAAAATACATCATTTTACTTGATTTACTTTCAGCAAATCATCAAACTGTTCAGCCATCATGTCACCTGGGAGTTGTAGTTCACCACCCCCATTCTTTCTTGCTGACATCCTTGACAGAGAGCAAAATATTTTGAAGCTCCATTTAGATTCCTGCCAAGTTAATTTGTTTGATGAATCCTAGGAGTAGCATCACCTTGTGTGCATCACAAGACATGTCATCAGACCTGTAACACCTATGAATTGTTGTACTTATACTGAATTAACTTGAAATGAAGCTCTCCGGGTCAGTTTCAAAAAGCTTGTTCTCTATAATATTTTTACATTTCCATAACAAACCTGTTTGGATTTTGCATAAAATGCTCCAACAGAAACTTCTGATATTTCCATCTAAATAATTTTCACAATTTGTGGTCCTTGAGATATCACAAAATCTGGTTCTTCAAGCTTATGTGTGTGTGTGAGGGAGACATAATCTGTATTATAGTCCACTGGTTAGAAAATTTAATTCAAAACAATATGAAGCAAAACAACATTTCAGAAATATAAAGTATCAATAATTGATGGATTTACTTGGTAGTGAAACTGTCTGCTTATTCCAATAGTAATTAATTACTTCACAGAATGGAGGCTGCTGTGATAAAATAACAAAGTTAGTGCTGGGCTTTAGTGGTCAGTCTTCTTAGACTTCTGTAGTAAATTACCACCTCTTTGGCAGATATATCTTATCTACAATATGTTCAATGACAGTGTCCATTTTTCTGTAACACCTAAAGTACCAGCAATGTCTGTAAAAAGTTGCAGAAACATGGATTATAATGGATCAAATTGTGACACCCCCCTGTTGTTCTCTGGTGAACTGAATATACGGAAGTTGTTCTTCAAATAGCCAAGAAGATTTCATCACACATGTTATGAACATATTCTAAATGAAAATGCTGCAAGCACCTCTCAGAAAGTAATGTCTGTCATGTGCTAAAATACGCTAAAGTGCCTATTAGTACTCTAAAGATACTATTATATCAAAATACCATTGGCATTAAATCAAACTTGCATCTGTTTGTAGGTAGGGTTAAATACAGGTGCTGTTTCCTACAGATATCAATGGTTTGATGCCTGCTACTATGCATCGTTGTAGGTGCTTTTTCAATCTAGACCCAGTCTTTGATATTGTAAAAGAAGCTTGTTTGGACTAGATAAACATAATTCTTTGTCCTGAACCACACACATATTCTTAAATATATTCTTGAATATATCACCTGTACCACTAAAATACATGCTTCCTTATATATTGTTAGCAGAGGAAATAAGTTCATTTTGTGGTACACTGAAATAATTGAAGTCCAATTAATATTTCGAATTTTCCCAAGGGACTTTGTAAGCCAAAGGTGTGTAATGGTTGCAAAGTAGGACAGAATCTACCACTTCACATAAAGCACCTTTACCGGCCTTTATGGTACTGAATACATTCTTACATCAAGGAAAGTGAGAGAAACATGAGACATCACCTTGGTCTTAAAGTGTCTGAAAATCTTTCATTTAAAGACAAGCATATTCTTAAACATGGTCTCTCCTATAACTTTTTAACTCTGGTAATTCACTTACACATCATGTGTTTGTATCATTATTCAAATTTCTCTCCTGCATTCCATTCATAACATCTGTCAATAATTATCTGTACACCTTTATAAATAATCAGCACCTGCATATGTGAAGAGAGATCTCATCACATATTGCTAACAGCAATAACTCTGCCCTTTTTAGATGTAGAACTGTGTTTCTTAATGCCCACATTCTAACTTAATACTTTATTGATCTGGTTTCAAACCCAATATAACAGCAAAGTTTTACTTTTCAACTAATTATCTGAAATGACAGTAACCATTAATATTTACTATTTCTAATTATTTTCTGTATTTACTATATTTTAAATGTTGAGGGGAGGGCAGTTTACCATATATTATTCCAGAAACTGCAGACAAGAATAACAGAAATATTGCAAATGTAGACAGTAACAGGCTTGACTCCTCACAAAATATGTTTTCACCAGTTAATACCTGATTTAAATTTATGTGAGTAATATATTACTATTGAGTTTTAATTGAACTAATTGCTCTTTGCAGTAAATTTCTTCTTTAAAGAATAGATCTAAGGCTAATTCAACTTCCTCATTCTGGCAAGCATTATGCTTTTACAATTTTTTATGGTAGGAAAGATTAGAAATCTCAGTTGAACACAGGGCCTTGTTGGCTTAGCCACAGAACTAACATTTAGCAAGCCCCAATCCCAAAAAGCTTCCAGTCTAAACAAGCGAGGTAGCCCGCACAAGGGAGAATTCGCAAGAGACACAAAGTGACTTGGGATCACATCCAGCAGATCAATGGCAGAGATGGTAGCAAAATCCAGGCTTCCTGAGCCTCATTTGATCTGTTGGGTAACACTGCTGGGTAACAATTCCTCAGGATTTAGCAGTATTTGGTATTGATTTAGTAAGTGACTATTCAACTCAAACTCTGGTGCTCGGTATTGCTTTCAGACAAATTGCAGTTTAAAGATCAGCTGTATTCAGTATGTCAGTTTAATCTGTTACCACACAGCAGAACAGGGGCTTCTGTGTCTCAGCTCCTGCACTCTGAAGTTGTCCATTTAAAGATACTTTTTTTCCGCTACTGCAATTATTGCTTTAATCTGTAGCTATCAAGACTTTCAGTGATATTTATTTTGGAGTCATGGAGTATGACAAGCCTTTAAGGAGAAATCCCATTTCCAGAAGTTAAAAGTAATTAATTTCCCCAGTCAAAAATTAAGCAAAAGCAAGTATTTCTTCACCACAGTAGGGAAAGAAACCCTAAACAGAATAGTTTCTGCTGTTGCCTTTCTCCACTATGCAAGCCTAAAGAGGCTGCAAGCCAACACAGCGTAGTATTTAAGCTTGAGTCTTTCTGCAGGTAAATTGCTCCAGCATTTTCTCAAAGCAGTCTCTGAGGTCCACTGTGCTATATACAAAAATATAGATGCAGTAGGAACTTCCTATTTTAACAACAACAAAGTGGCTAAATACTGAGCACAGTAACCTCAAAAACACTGTCAAGTTTCTGGGAAAACTGTAAAGAAGACCCTGAAATACTAATGTAGGAAACTACTTCAGAGGAAGTGCTTTCCTTTGTTCTTAAGACAGTGGCTATGAAATCAAAGGAAAAAGGTCCTTTATGAAACTGGTATCCTGTTTAATGGTAGTGTGGTGGGAGAAGTGTGGTCTGAATTTCAGTAAAGGAGTTTTACATGATGTGTCCCTGTTGCCTACAGATAACATGAGACTCTATTCCTTAAAACATTTATCAGCATTTTTATTACACCAAAATGAGTGAAGTTTGGTTACCCCTGAAAAGTGTAACAGTCTATTTCAAGCAAAATCAAAATATCATGGAAGGAAAATAACACTCCTAACCAAGGAGATCTGACACAAAAGACCAAGCTGACTGCAAGTATAGATATCAGCATGAGATTTTAATCCAATTAGGGTTTCATGAGAATGGGTGTGTCATACAGACAGCTCTAAAAACATCTAAAATCAGGGGGTTTTGTACACATAACAATGAAAGCAGAAGAAATATCAGTATAGGCCTCAGCACGCCCTTGGGTGACCAAAATTCAGGGAGTTTGAGGGGATTACATCTTCCTACATACCAGTTTACTTTATAGCACTTAATGAAACATTTCTGGGTTTTTTCAAGAAAACATGAGGCCTAATCAGTATTCTGTGTGACCATCATTTTCTAACAAACTGCATGGAAACCATCTTCATTAGGCAGACGTAAAGCATAATTGTTTGTTATTTGCTGACGTGGGCTGGATTTCAATCTGAGACTGAGTTGCTAATCCTGGAAGAAGCAATTCATGCCTAGGTTTCCTGGTTTTGCTGCCTTAAAAGTGGTTAGCTATCTTTTGCTTTTGGGACAACTATGGGAGGGGAGGCTGTTCTGCTTTTTGGATTTTTTTTTTTCTGAAAACAAATGAAAAAAAAAAAAGCTGGATTACTTGCTATACAGGAAAAGTTTTGACCTTTATAGTTTAGACTTAACATTTCTATAATGCTGCAAGTTTTTTACTTAAAAAAACTTTGTCATTTTACTTTTTACTGTTGCTAAAGCATTAATATTTTGGGAGGAAGTCTACAGCCTTCATGCAAATTCAACAACACTTGCTTCATCAAGTGTTCTTGGTGGTGCTACCCATGTGGGTGAATGGTATGCAATGTTACAATATGCACACAATGATATGCATTGTGAAAGGACCTTTTTAGACTTCTTCACTTCATACTTTTTGGTTATGCAGAAGAAAACCTGGAATGAAAGAGGAAACATGGAGAGGAAATTGGATTAAACAACAATTTTGAGATCTGAAGCTGTGAACACATTTTAAACACAGAATGAGTTATCTATATGTATGTTTGGTTTATTTGTTTTCTTAATTGAATATCAGGCTGAAAGAGGCAACACTTTATGCCATAGCTTACTTTAACATATTTGACTATGATTATACTGATACAGTTGGCTGTTAATCTAATTTTTGGTTTATAGAAGTACAGTTACCATAGAGATGTTATTCAGAATGAGATTCACTGGGAGAGATTCACAAATAGTTTTAATTTTCCATCATATTTGAGGTCACATTAATATTTCATCAATGAACAGTCTGCACAGTAGAGAATCATGACTTAACTGGTCATCAGTGATGAAGTGATAATATTTTCTTCACAATCTGAAAAAGTGCTATTTAAAAGATAACATCGAATGTTAAAGACAGGGACTATTTCTGTCAAAAAGAAAATGTTTTCTTGTTTGTATTTTCTTCATCCCTTGCAGGAAGAAGAAAGCTTTTGTATCAGTAGAAGTGGATAATTGTTATTCAAGAGTATAATTATTCATATGGGCTTCCTACACACAGTTCAGCCAAAGAATTTCAGTTCAGATTCAGATGATTTAATTAACACTCAGTGATAGTGGGGTACAGTTGTGATGCCCTATGTACAGCCTTGCTATCTTACATATTTTTGAATAATGAGTGTATAATGATGATATGCAAATTTTGACTTTTTAATAACTGCTATGATGATGTGTCACCTAATTTGGACCACTTCTGTGTACCAATTTCTAGTAATGAAAAATTGCACTTTGGTTCAATCTGTGGTCTTATCAGAATACAAAGTAAAAGGCTAGTAGTACAATAGTCCACTGCAGTTCATAGACCTTATAGCTGAGATTCTTATGCATGACTGCCTGGAAATGAACCATAAATAACCATGGCTTGGTGAGCTAAAAGCAGCCCTATGCAATATCAAGCGAAATCCTACATCTGAATCTCTTGTCTCATCACTAGTGTAGACAAAGAACTGGACATGCAAAGCAGAGGGAGATGCTAGTTTTTCTGCATGCTAAAGTAATTTTATATTTGGCAATTTACTGTTGGTCAAGAGAGGATTTTGAGATATTAACTCAAAACTTGCTTGGAAGATATGGGACAGAGCCCAGCAGACTTCGATATTACAGAAGGAATAATGAAATACAGTATTAAGTACGTTTAGCATTTTGTGGTTTAACCCCAGCCAGCAACTAAGCACCACGCAGCCGCTCACTCACTCCCTCCCCACCCAGTGGGATGGGGGAGAAAATCGGGAAAAGAAGTAAAACTCATGGGTTGAGATAAGAACGGTTTAATAGAACAGAAAAGAAGAAACTAATAATGATAATGATAACACTAATAAAATGACAACAGTAATAATAAAAGGATTGGAATGTACAAATGATGCACAATGCAATTGCTCACCACCTGCCGACCAACACCCAGCTTGTCCCCGAGCAGCGATTCCTGTCCCCACTTCCCAGTTCCTATACTAGATGGGAAGTCCCATGGTATGGAATACACCGTTGGCCGGTTTGGGTCAGCTGCCCTGGCTGTGTCCTGTGCCAGCTTCTTGTGCCCCTCCAGCTTTCTAGCTGGCTGGGCATGAGAAGCTGAAAAATCCTTGACATTAGTCTAAACACTACTTAGCAACAATTGAAAACATCAGTGTTATCAACATTCTTCACATACTGAACTCAAAACATAGCACCGTACCAGCTACTAGGAAGACAACTCTATCCCAGCTGAAACCAGGACAAGCATTTTGTGCTAAGGTCTTTCTTTTATGGATTTACTATCCTGGGATTGTAGCTAATCTTACCAAAAATAGTTTGAGAGACTGTAATTAATTATTTGTGTACAATTCAATTAAGCATTTGTGATTATACGAATTTGTAATGCTGTGTAATGTTATGAATATTTATTGCATGTTGTTATACCCTCTAGGACTTTTTGCAGAAGACATTTCATTTGAAGTGTTATTTCCTGAAGGAACAAGCAGAAGTACAGTTCTTCTCTATTACTTCAACATGTAATAGTACCCCTCTCTGCTATGTAGTCAAAGATGTTATCTAGCTAACCTTTTGTCCAATTAAAATCAAACATATCAGGCATGAATGTAGTAGCCCAAGCTAGTGACGGCCTAGCTACTTACTTGCTTCATACTTAAAATGTTTCCTTTGACTCACAATCAGTATTGTACAGCCTTAAAATAGCAGGTAGGGAATATGATTGTAGATTGATCAAATCTGATCCTGGACCCAAAAGAGTAGACTTCTAGGTCACATTTGCCTCAGAGAGATTGTAAAATATTGTTATTTATATTAATTTAGCTTACCATATACAAATCATTCTTCACTATGGGGAAATATTTAACCTTTAAACTCTTGGGCAATCTACAGTGTCTTAAGTGTCCATCAATGCATCTTCATCAAATCTACCAAAATATCCTAAAGGACTGATCTGTCATGGAATGATTGCACAGAAAAAAAAAAGTTGAAGCTGTAGAAATCTTCCATCGAAATAGAAGATATATTTCTTTTACACTACCTTCTCTAACTTAAGTGCACAGCAGCATGGAAATTTGTGAAAGAAAGTAAATATATCCAACAAAAAGATCCATCCAAAAATATCCTAGCAAAACAACACCAAAAAGTATCCAACCATCCTTACAAGAATGAGGTACCAATTCTATATGCCTCCTCTTCTGGAGAAATGAAATGCAAATAAATCTGTAATGGATGTTATTCAAGTTGCTTAGTACACTGCTGTGAGCTACTCAGATATGAATATGATAAGTACAGTGTGCAAATATATACAGAACAGAGTAAAAATATTTATGAAATGAGCTAAAGCACCCTGTAAGATGAACAGTACTGACACCTCAAGAAAATCAAATGTCTGTTACAACATTCTAAATTATTTTTGTACATGAAAAGAATTGGTTTTGTCATTTCTATAATAATGCACAAAACATCACACAGAATACACAAAAGTAAGTCCCTAATACAACAGTAGGAATGCTTTTTCTTTTGGGGGGATGTAGGATTAGTTACAGTAAGCACCACAAAGGAAATCTTTCTCAAAAACTGAAAGTATGTAACTTGCTTGAATCTTGAATTGGTTTGAATAAATACCTGCCTTCCCTTCTGTTCTCAGAAAATTCCTTCATTTTCTTGAGCTCCCTTTTGGTGTGAGAAGTACCGTTCAAGTTATCTGTCATCCTCAAATCTCTCATCATGGGTCTTCCACAGGGCCAGATACACTCAGTGCCTTCTGAGGTATCAGACTGCCTAGGACTGAATCTTGTATGCCTCTGAGTAAAGCAAGCTGAAAAGCATTAGCTTCTGGCAGTTACCATCAGCAATTTCTCTTTTTTATTCTACAAGAATAAAATAATGGATAAAGTAATTGTTTAACCCAGCTTTTGGCTCTCTCCTAACTCCATAATTGGCATGCTGTCAAGCACATGAAAATCCAAAAAGGCAGCCATAGACGCCATTACTGGTTGTTGGTCACTGAGGCCCAGCAGTATATTTAGAGGAGGCAGTGAGGGTTTTTTTATTTCCCAGATGAAGACACTAGCCTTAGGCTAAAGATTGGTTTGGTCTTTGTAATGGCTATTAAAAAGGTTCCATCCTGTTTGCTGACTAAGATTTTATTTATCCTAATAAAATTGGTTCTACATCACAGACGTGCTAAGAGAAGATGGTAGAATTGACCTTTCTGGCATTTTCTTTGCTATGAATTATTTTTTTTATACCAACATCATTTCCATGCCACACCACACCCCATCCCCGAAATTATTATCTCTTAAATGTTGACATCAACAGCAAGAGCTAGAGAAATTTACATTCATTTGCATAACTGAAAATGTGTATGCCCTCCTGTAAGGAGAGGTGAGGTGGCTTCTTCCTTTCATTATCAGTACTTTGGTCTATCACTTTCACAGCATCACTCCTTCAGCCCTTTCTCCTTAAGTTTACTCTGTTACCCTCAAGTATTTGCAAAAAGCTATTCGGAGTAATTTTTAGGTACCCAGCTCTTGCTAACTTCAGGGTTGAAAACTGTTGGAATTATGTGTCTTCCTAAGCATCAGGGGACAAGCTTCTTTCTTGAAGACACATTAATTAAATAAAAACAGTTGTTATACTTCATATTTTATTCTAACAAACATACTACTTTTCTCTTTCTTTCCTAAACCATACCAGTTGTCTCATCAGAAATACTAACCAACGGGGAATGGTCAATAACAGTATTATGTGATACAGCAAGATAAAAAAGCATTGTGTGTCATTTTCCCATGAGTACAAATACATTAGAGGTTTCCTCTGAAAAGTCAAAGATAGTAGCTTTTAAATTATAATTTTAGCAAATTTCACTATGCAAAAAAAAGTTAATATTTCTACCCTTTTAATGCCTATTCTGAGTAGAAGTGTTTGCATGTCAGATGTTTTAAGTGAAAAATGTCTGTTCTTAAGGTTGGTGCAAGGACCACCAAGAGTCATTAGAGCTACAAACTTGACTACACAAAAGCTACAAAATGGCAAGGAACTTTTTCAACTCACACAATGCAATTCTCCAGTAAGGAGTTGTCTAGTCACCATCTTGACTTACACAATATTGCATCAAGAGTACGTGCTATGTTTATTCATCAATAGGCAATGGCTTGGAGGTAAGGAAAGGGAAAGAAGGGATATTTTCCAGTTTTGAACTCATCCTGGTCTTCCTTTAACCTTCCTCAAAGCCAGTGTTACCTTTTGAAGTGTCAATCCTGACTGTCATTTTACATATGGAGGACAGAATCTGGGATTCAGCAGGCAAGTAGCTTCACCATTGTTCAAGCCCTTCTCATCTTGACTCAATAACCCATACAATTTGTATTTCACACCCATAGTGCAAACACTATGATGGCTGACTTGATGTCAGTCTGGATGACTGTAGAATACACATGGGTGTACATCACAGAAAGTGGGAATGATACTATCAGGTTAGAATTGTGCAGTAAATTCTAGACCAGTGGTTCTTTAGTTCAGTTATATATTGTTGGGGGTTTTTTATTATCTTGTGACTCTCAGGTATAATTTACTGAAAGAGAAAGCTAATAATGTGGCTTGCATAGGTAGCATTTTATCCCTTTAACCTTAAAAGGTTATATGAATTTGTAACTGAGTGGGTCTTTGATAATATTTTTTCTTGTTTGTAAGAGTTTGCGTGCTGTTTTTATAATGTTTTCATTGATGTCAAGACCTTGGTATAAAAACAAGACTAGCACTGTACTAATTTACCCCATGGTCTCCTGTGTCTTCCTTTGCCTCTCTCCTTGAGCAACTGGCATAGCTGCAGGACTGTTTACTCCATGGCTTATTTCCCCTTTATCTTTGATGTCCCAGGATGTCAAAGGCTGTGAATTTAATATTGATTTTATAAAGTACTTTTACTGTAACATGTCAGTTAGGATTAGCCTCAACCTCGAGGAAGCTCAGGCACTGAGCTGGATTTGCACGCAATGTGGCTCTCCAGCTCTCAGACTCTTTTCCCAAGCGAATGCTTTATTTATAAGAGTGACAGTGTGTTGTGAAAGCAGGGATAGCACACAGCCCCCAGCTATCTCTGTGTCTTGTATACACAACGTCAGTGCCCTGTGTATACATTAGGCTTGAAAATGTAAGTGGATCAGAGAGACATATCATTTGCTGGTATGTAAACAGACAGATGAGTTTATAGATCGCATTAAACCCCAGTGGCTGTAACTAGTGGAAGAATCTTCCTGGAGTCCCATCCCCCATCTCACTCCTCCTTGTTCCTTCTTATACCATCAACACCAACACCACGAGCTGGACTCACCTCCTTTAGGGAGCAAATAAAGGCATCTTTCCAAAGGAGGAATCATAGTTGGAGAATATTCTTGCCTTGATCTTGTACTCTTAAACTGTTATTGCTCCTTTGAAATGGCAGGTGCTTCCTGATGGAATGTATTAATCCACAAATTAATTTGCAAAGTCTTTTCATAACTCAGTATTGATCCTTCACTCAATCCCAACAAAGGTGAAAAGTTTGTCTTGATCTCTCCCTTTTTTCTCTCTTTTTTCCTCCTTTTACTTCATACTTTTGAGAAAGAAAAAAAAAATGCATTTGCCATATTTTGTGTCTGAAACAGTGAGATAAGGTTTCTCTAAAGACTGATAATGCTGAAGCTTGGAATTACACTCTCAGGGGAGCAGTCACCAGTTTTCCTGTGCGTTGAGCAAATCATGCAAACTGATTACACATTGTTAATGAAAGATTAACTATTTAATGCATTAGCTTTTTGTGAGCACATAGAACAGCTGTGCACTTGGGCTACGTCTGTCCCATTCATAGCATGTTTGATTTCTTATAGCTCCGCAGTTGCTCTGAGCTTGCCTTCCTCCTCAGCTGGGACTTGAGTTATCTTAGGTCTTCTGAGCATGTTGAAAATATTTCTTGTTTGGTTCATTAACTATTCCATAAGCCTTGACTTTGAAGCCTATGTACACTTATGGCAATGCATAAATAATAAAGAAGTTATTATTCTTTATATAGAGCATATATTGCTGATTATAAAACATCATTCATGTAGCTGCATTATCATTTTTTTAATGTATTATGTTGCTCTGCCTACATATATATGACAGTTCGAGTTGTTGTTTTAAGCCATTTTCATAACACATAAGCCATTCCAGTGTAAAACCTGCAGGAGTTCATAAAGAATTTTGCTGAGATTTAGTAATTGAAGAAGGAAGAAGGAATGGTAAAATTTATCTTATTTTCCTGTTTCATATAATGTAACAAATAAAAAAACTACAGAGCAACATTTGTGATTTCAGTTGTTGCAGGAAACAAACTGGGAGCATAAAACTGAAAGCGACTTTCGTGTGCGTACAGATAGGTACGTATATAACCTTCCTGTTTATACTAGAAATGAGACAGCACTTTTGGTGAAATCTGGCAAGCATGACCTTAGGTGATAAAGACAAGGTCACAAAAATTTTTGCATAAATCTGCATAAACTGATAACAGACTCAAAATCTGCAAATCAAACTCCAGAAATAGTATTTCAAAACTTAAACTCATTAAGATTTTCCTTCGGTGTCCACTCTCCCACTTCTTACCCATGAGGGACACAGTGAGTGGAAATAGCCCCAGACAATCTTTTATATATTTCTCTCCAGGATAAAAAGACAAGAGTATTGCCAATGTTATGTTAAAGTGAAGATTTCCATGCTGGATATCAGCGCATAGAATTTTAGACATATGTCAACTAAATAATCAAATGACATCTCTAAAGCATTTTGAGTGCAGCCTGTCGCTACTGCCAATGTTACAGTAAGCCCATAAATATTTGATATACCTGAGAACACTACCTCTTCTGTTTTCTTTGCATTAGGTACACTATGTATCATCTCTGGTTTTTGTAGAACTCAAATATTACTTTATGTCTGTCTACATAATATGATGTGCCAATTTTTTCAGACAATGTATTTAGTAAGAAAATTACCTTCAGAGATTTCCAACTATATTTAATAGAGTATGTACTGAGTAAACAAGGATAACATGTCAACCTGTAGGAAAAATTTCAGTTGGCTAAATTTTCATTCAGTTTTTATGGAATTCATGCATACAAGCTATGTTGAAATATCTGTGAGGATTTACTTCAAAACTCAAAAAAACCAGTGACGTTCCAAACCTTGTAATTAATTTTTATATTACTAAAAGTAAAGCAAATGTTTAGTACATGGTAATACAAATTCAGTCTGCTTTACTTGACAGTTTTGTAACCAAGTAAACATCCCAATGATAAAACTGTTCAAAATATACACTTATATTTTTCAGACTTTGCACACACCCCGTCATATTAAAGTTCTGTGGCATCCAAGTTTTCCCTGAGCAGTGTGTTAACTGCAACACATCAGAAAAGTGGTACTTAGGAGAATGCTTCACTCCACAAAAATAATCCATGCATATGTGCAAATCCATTCACAGGATATTTTTAATTACTATTATTCATATATATATATATTATTTCATGGAAGCATATACTCAAGGGATTTTTAACAGACCTGGTTTTACAGGTGGTTGTGGATGTCTTCTTTTCTTTTGCATTCTAAAAAGACACACAGAAACCAAGAAATCCTTTATACATTGCAGACCAAGCTGTAAGCTCTGAGTTAGGGACTCTTCTGTCACAGACCAACCAAAGACTGACAAAACTGTTAGCGGACTTCCAAGGCTTTATGCGCAAAGTTTCAAAAAAAATGTTAAATTCATTTCATACCACATTTCTAAAGTATGGAAATGTTACTGCTGCTTCTTCATACAGCAGCAGGAGGCACAGAAAGTGTAATACTTCCTAATATCATGCAAAGACTCTGTGATGCGGTCAAGAATTGAATGAAGGTCTCCTGAATCCCTGTTCACAATAAACTTGTTTGCTTTCACCCAATAATCCCGACTGCCAGAGGCTGTTGCAGGGTGGCCTGAATTAAAGGAACCCTGAGGTAGTGTTAATTTGTGCCATAAGGTCAAAGCAGTCTCTATTAACCCGAGGGCTTTGTTAGTACAATGGTGACATAGTCACTTTTGTCGTTTTTTTCCTGTTGCTCAACTGAGCACAGCCTAGCCAGTCCTAAACACTGGACATTGAGGTGTTCAAATTTATTTGCCATTAGGAAGTCTTGAACAACAATTTATGCTAACAAAGCTCAGGCTAAGGTTGTTAATGAATTGTTTATATCTTGTTGTGTGTGGTAAGAATACTGTAAAAATAGCTTGTTTCTACCCTGTCATCAAATATCTACATTTTTAAAAGAAAGTTAAGTAAACTACTGACTACTCCCTATTTTTTCTTTATTATTTTCTCTGAAGAATAGTACTTCCACAATGCTGGTAGGAATGTGAATGCTTGTAAAGAGCAAATAATGAGGTGTATAAGGACAGTTAATTTGAATAGCTGTTCAAAATTTGAACAAATTTGAACAAATGCTTATGAACAGTCTTTAGAAATATTTGACCAGCTCCTCCTATATGTACTGCAATAATACACACATGGATGCATTTCAGTATATATAACATCAGTTTTTGTATATTTATGCATTTTCTCATTAAACCATGGAGGCGATTTGTCCCATCTGCAATGCTATTGACTTTAGTCTTTAGCAAAGATAAATTTAAACATAATGATTACCTCAAAAGTACTGTAACTGTACAGTTCAGCTGCAATGCTGTCTTCATCGTTTGAGGCCAAGTCTTGAGTGTCAGCTCTGACTTCAGCATTCTTACTGCTTAAAAAGGCATTGGTGGATGGATGAGAAGGAAGGCTAGGATCTGGCAGGAAAAAAACTATCTCTGTTCTTCACAAAGAGAAACCAAACATTTTTCCTAGTGTTTCAGTGAATTAAGTTTGGAAATGTGGCTGTAAAGGCATTGTCATCTTTTGTAAGTCTAGTGTGTTAACAGCAAGCTACAAAACCCAACATCTTATATGTATCAGCTACATGTTTGCCTGTTGGCTGTCTCAATTTCAAGAATGACTCCTAAGGTTCCATCCCGCTTTCATCCCAAGTCTGTTGGGAAATTGTTGTCAGTTTATGGAGGGAGGTTCTGCTTTGTGTGTTCATAGTTGCTATTCTTGCACTCAGAGCGTCTATGGGTTTAACTTTTCCCCTCTGCTTCTCAGACCCACCCACACAAACTACCATTTTTCTTTCTTCATCATATTTCTGTTTCTGGGGATTTAAAATTCTTTATTTATTCTTTTATTTTTATGTATTTTCCACTTGTAATTTCATGTTTCAATTTTGCAATTTAATGTGTACATCTGTTCTCAGTAGGAATTTGCCTTGCTTGCTAGTAAGAAGATACAACAATATTTCAATGTATTTAACTGCATCTGCATTTAAGGTTTTGCACAGATCATCTTGCTATAACTGACACTTTAGTCAGGACAGAACATGCGGGCCAAGCACTCATCTCAGGCCACAGTGGAGTAAACAGCTATGTTCTTCCCATAATGATTGTTGGTGGAAGGGAATCTGGTAGATACCTCAAAAGTGAGGCCACCTATTTTAATATAGCAAGGAATGTTTTGATAAATTGGGTTACCTTTGAAGTTCAACCATACAAGCTGTGCATCCTCTGTCAGTAGAGAGACAGCTATACTGAACTGCAACCACAGTCAACAGATTTCGACTGGTCTGCAACTTTGGGGAATCCCCTTTCGGCACAAAGCCAGATATCAAAATACTGGTTATATGTGCCCTTTGCTGCCTAAGAGTCTGCATTAGTTTATAACAGGAATTTGTTAATACTGATTTTATAAAAGCAGAGGACAGAGGATGCTTTTGGTTCTTTTCAAGGATCATTCCCCCATTTCTTGATCATTCCATCCATTGCTACCACCACATCTTCTTATTTCGCCCCATAGACATCCCTTCTTCCTAAATGCAGCAGCAGTGAGAGGCTTTAAATTTGTATGTCCCCATTGGGGCCCACTTCAGAGGGATTCTCAGGATGTCCTGCCTTCCCAAGGACAGGAAAGAAACATTTTTTCATGGAAGACTAAAATTCAGGCTAAAATCCAGGCTAAAAATCTGAATAAGAGGTAAGATAGAAATGATATGAAAACACCCCTTAAAATGTAGATAGGGCATTATTTTCAGATCCCATTGATTCCCTCAAGTGTTTTCTAGCCAAGTCTTGTTTGGCTACTCCAGTCTTCTTGGCTTTGTATACTATGCTAAAATTAGCTACATCCTTGAAAGTCTTATTAAATGTCATTGGATATATTCAAGCATTTACATGTTTTGGTGTTTTGCCTTGTTTTGAGCAGTATAACTTAATCAGCAGTCATGTAGCAACATCCAAGACAAGTACAATAATAGCCTTGTGTTCTATTTTTCATTAATTGAGATGGAGATTGTACTGCCTCCCATTGCACTTGTAGTCATTTCTCTTTTTTTTAAATAAACAAGCACAGAAATATATTTTTAATTAGCAATGAAATAATGTATATAATAACATCAAGCTGCTTTCATCAAACCCTACACAATGATGATAAACGTTGATACTGTATTCAATTTAGTCTCTCCTATTTATGTCATGTTACATTTTTCAGGACTTGGAAGGCTAAACCCATTATTTGTCTTAAACAGATGCAAATTAGGATTATAGCCAAAATATATTCCGAACAAGGAAATGTATTACTGAATGTAGTGATAATGGCTTCTTTAATACCTGAAAAATAAATACAATATGCTACTTTGATTTTCAGAAATCAGTTGCAGTGTTGGATACTAACCAGAATTTTCAGTGTTAAGGCCTTTACTTTTTTCCAAGAAAACTCATCATTTGCTGTTCAGAAATCCAATCGGTTATTTCACAATCTCTGTCCAGGCTTCAGTTGAATAAGTATTTCAATAGTAACCCTTGGAATTATCAAGAAAGAAATATTATTCAGCTTTTTCATATGTATCCATAACTTCTCACAGTCCACCCATTTATATCAGTCTCTTTTACCCTAAAATAAGGCTGAATTATAAAAGCTCATTTTGAATATACTGAGTTGGTAGATGTGTGACATGTTTTAGTTACAGCTGGTTTTTAAAGATTTTTGAGGGTCACTCTACATTTTTTTACTGTTTATTCCAATTTCTACTGTACAGGTATTCCTTCTTGGTAGGTATGTTTCTCAAAAGCAGAGAACTGCACTCCTTTTTTGTAATCATTGTACATCATAGGCTCTCAGGACCAAATCGCTAGGCAATTGCGTCTGGGATTGTTACCAGTGAGAGCTCAGTAAGTCTTTATGGCAAACAGGATTGGCAAGAATACTGCAGAAATAGCCTTTACAATGGCTCTATGCCTTTTAACAATATTGGGTGTAGCAGTGTGGCAAGCTATGTCAGCCTTTGGAAGCTGTCTCCAGAAGAGTTGTGTTTTATTTCAGTCTTTTCTCATGGAGAGGCAAGCTCCTTTAGTCTGGGGAAATTGTAGCTGGGGAAGTGATCCCTGTTAAAGACAATGGCAAAATTCTCAATTATTTCATTAGCAGCCAAGCCTGGCAATGAAGTGCTGACAGATAAATCTATAACATAGTTTATTCAAGTACTTACAGTTCAGTGGTTAAACATGCTTACATGAAACTTTTGCACTACTTTTTAAATACCGGATAGCTATGTTATTTATAAAACACTTTACCTAAGAGTTCCTGCTCTAAAGAAAATGCTTATAGCTGTTGAAAGACTAACTTTGTCTTTGCAAACTATTGGCTTTTGTTTCTCAGGCTGGCATTTCTTCTTCTAATGCTCATTAGAAAGGATTCTCAGTTTCAGTCACTGATGTATTTAAAACCATTTTAATGAAAAAAAATGTAATCCTATATAATAATACTGTAAGTGTTCTCTGTCTCTCCAGAGGTAAAACAGCATAAAATTTTAATGCAAGCCTCTGCCTAGCTATATTAAAAGTTTTTGGCCAGCTTTAAATCTGATTAATGTAACCGTTACAGATAACAGTGAAATCATGTATGATTGTAGATAGTCATAGCAACTCAGTATTAATATTCACAGTCCACACTGTAGTAACATAGCTGTGATACTTAAATGGACAGACGCAACGATTCATTGTAATAAAGAATTTAATCTTTTTATTGGAATAATAATAGGCTTATCAATTCTCTGCTGTTAATTATACTTCATGTTAATAAGATCATATACAAATACCCTTTCAAGCAGTGCATTGTAAATATACCAAGCTACAGTTCCATTTAGACATGCACAACATGCCAAAAGTATCTGGCATCAGTATTTCCAGAAACGGACACAGAAGAAAAAAAAAAAAAAAAAAAAGAAAAAAAAAAAAAAAAATCCTGTGAAGAGCACAGCTGTCGGCAAAGGGGGAAAATCTCTATATGGTAGTGTTTAGAAATAATTGGAAGAGGATTGTTTTGGTTTTTTATATAATGGTAGTTTTCAGAGTGCTGAAGTATTTTATTTAATGATGATAAGGAGGGTAATAATACTGATGTACCAAGAAGTAGCTGGGCTGACAGAAGTTGTGCAGGCCTTTGTCAAAGTACCAATTGATTATTCCTCTTCCTCCTGACACAAGTGCCTTTTGATATTCAGCAGAGCAAATAAAAATTCTCTATTGTGCCAATGCACTCCTTCAGATCTCTGCCATTAATCACACTTTATGCACAAATGGCAAGATATTTTTACGTGTTAGAATAATTTAGAGAGGTGGTAAATATGTAGTTTTTTCCAAAAACATAAGCAGAAGACTTACAGATGAAATGCAGAGAGCTGACTTGAAGTTCATTCCTGTGTCCCCATTTCAGGAAAGCTGACTAGTCTGTTTACTGTCTGAAGGACTGGACTTAATATGAGCAGGAAATATACAGGAAGGAAGACTTGGAAAAAACTGATTCATGTAGGGAAATAAAGCAAATGTGTAATGTAATTATCAATACCAGACTCAGAGAAGGATTTGTACTAATTTCATACATGTTTTAACTTTTGAGTAATTTCTTCTCTCAACATTTATTTATGTATTTTACATAAAATTTGGACACTAATCAAAGCCTTTATCTTAATTCCTCTAAGGATCAAAACTTTACATTTGAAAGAAAAGACTGATAATTTATCGTAAAAGAAAATGTGTCATAAGTGAAAATGAAGCAGAAGGACAAAGATGAGCTTAAGCAGCTGGTATTTTGTATTGTAACTGCAAGAGGTGAAATTGTCTTTGCTGTTTGGTAATATTCTTATAATTATCAATTTTCAATATTATCTTAAGTTCAGGTATAGTTATGAGAAAGTCTCAAACCTATTAAAAGTTAAATACTTTCATTAAAATATAGTTAAGCAGTTCATATGCTGTAAAATACTATGATTATGCAAATAAATGACATGGATGAAATATGAGTTTGGAAAATGCTAGTGCATACAGGATCTGCAAGTTGTAGATATAAACAAAACATTTATTACAACACCACTGGTAATTCATGCAATTCTGTGAGCAGAAATGATAGATCTGGAATAGAAATGGAATGGAATAGAAAATGACATTATGTTTCTTAGTAGTATGTTTCTTATCTTTCTTATCACTGTAACTGTAGGAGAAAACTAGAACCACCACTTTACTTCTGTACAAAACACAGGTAGAAGAAGGGCTGACATTGAGCCACCAGAGTGTATGATAGTGTGGAGAAGTGAGTGGTGGCAGAAAGGCTGGCTAAAGCGAAAACTCAAGTCCAAGCTAGACTTGTGAAAATTTCAGATTTAAGGTTCCAACTCAGCTGATCTCTGTCTTTACAGTGCATCTGAAATACAGCATCACAGAGTTGGAACTCAGATAAATTTCAATTAAGTACAAATATGAATGATCCACATCTTTTTTACCAAGTGGGTATTGAGTGTTACTACATAACACTGAATTTTCAGAAGGGCATGGAATAGTTGCTTTTGGTGGTGATCTCTGAACCTCATAATGGAGGGGTGGCTGAGATATAGTCTTTCTTTTTATCCTACAATAATTTGTAAATGACTGGTAAGGATAGGGTTAACTTGTGTCCCATGAGTTGAACAGATATAGCAGTTGCCAGCCCTCAGTGTAAGGACTGCCAGGGAGGCCAGCAGTGCAAGAAAGAAAGAAATACAGCTTGGCTCAGATGGCAAATTACTTGCTCTGAAAGGGATTATAACAGGAGTGATCTCTAAGAAGCCTTTCAGACTGGCATACAATCAGACTTGGTTTATGACTAAGAGAAATCTTAACTGCAGGAGGCTCTTCTGCTGTTTTCTATGTGTCTCTTGATACACATGTTTCTTGATACATGGAACACCTTTTCACCTGCAAGCCCTAACAAAAAAAATCTGTTGAAAACAGCAAGTCTACAGACAAGCTTTTCTGTTAATTTAGCACAGCTACAGACAGGAAATATTTTTCATGAAGAATCCAGGCATCTTAAATCCTTCGCATAATGACTACCTATATATTTTATTGTAGCTAAAATTCTACTCTTTCAACACTGGTGTTTGATCAGGGACCAGTCACAAATGCATCTAAAACAGCATAGACGGATTATGTTTCATTGACCACAAGCACTATCGTGTGATATCTCATTTTATTATTTCCACTATTCATACGCTATGTGTATTGTTGCAAACATTTTGAGAAGACAAAAACAGTTTAGTCACATTCAGTGTGTTCTTGGAAAGTTACACAATGGCAATGTGCCTGGTATTAAACCTAGTCAGTGAAGGCATGGAGTTGTTTGGAAGTATGGGGAGTGGCATTCTGCAGCCATTCTTTTCAAGTATCACTTTCTGTTCTTTGCAATGAATTCCTAGAAAGCTCTATTTTGCATTCCTTAATTCCTGTCTCAGGGAAGTTGTGCATATGTGGTGAAAAAGAATGCCCTCTTTAGGAAGGGAAATTAATTGTCTTACCTAAGTGTGAATTAAGGACATGAAAATTAACACATCAACAGGAAAATATGTAAAAGATAAGTTTCTAAAGAATAGCATTGTATTAAATCACCGAGTGAGGAAAGAGTTGTGGAAAAGTATTTATTCCTTACTTTTCATGTCAAATCATCTTTAAATGTATAAAGCCATATTAATACTTGCAATGGTCATTATGCTCTCTGCTTCGTGTACATGGAATAAACAGTCATTCCTTTCTTAAAAATATGAACTGAACACTGGCTGTTACAGTCAGGAAAATATTTATTTTTGGTTTATTTTTCAGGAAGCCAAATAACCAGTATTGCACATCCAGAATAAAATAATTCTGTGTATACCATTTGTTCAAGGTCAAAACTTCTATAATACACATCTTTGCCATTAATACTTTTTGAGTACCTCATCAATGACAGATGCGAATGCCTTTCACTATTTTCAAAAGTTTTTCAGTATCAGCACAAGACTTTATTAAGAATTTCTGTTTTAAACCAGATTCTTTTAATGCTCTTTTTTTTCATACATCAATAACATTTAAAATGTGAATGTCTCTTTTCTGCATTTTCAATCAAAAATTCATCATGTAAGATTCATTGACTATAAAGTCTAAGACTGTAGGCATTATGTTGAGGTGAGTACAGTTTCTACTGCATATAAGCTAACTGTTTTTAAGGATTTATTAAGTTCACAGTCAGGGGGTTCACAACTTGAGGGTGAATTCTGCCCTTGGATGAGTGTGTGCAATACTCTTTGAATTCAGTGGGAATTCTATGTGAATGACTCAAGGCAGGAAATGGCCTTTAAAAGGTACTGTTTTGCCTTTTAACAGTTCATTCACTGCAAACAGAGGCTTTAATCAGTCTCCAGAATAATTTGCTGTTCAAGCAAAATAGCAAACCTCTGACATTAAATTGGGAGAGAAGATGATTAATCTTCAGTATAAACTGGAAGAGACACTGGAAGGGGAAACTGAAGCTCTTCCTTGTGCCATGTCCTCTGCCAGAGAAATGCCTCCTGCAGTGGTTCAGGTGATGAGGCAATGCCCCATGTTCAGCAGCATGAGTGAAGCAGTCTGGGCTGGTAAGGATGTCAACACACACTCTGGCTGCTGCATAACTGCCTTGTGATTCTTTTTGCCTGCTTTTCTTTTGCAGGGAGGCTGGAAATAGGGACAAATAGAAAATGGCCTCCCCAGCCCAATACTTCTACTGTAAGTTCACACTTAAAGCAAGACAACAAAAAAGTAGTATGCAGAGGAGAGTTCACCAGTATCACTGGTCCAGAGTTTTTCAGCCATTACACTTTCTTGTTTCCCTGAGATACTCTCCTGTGATCAAACAGAGCAGCTCCACACATGATTTTGTCACTTAGAAATCAAGATTGAAGGACAAAACTCTATTTATATATCTCATAAAATTCTGTCCTCAGCTTGTTTTTCTACCTCATCTCTTTAGGTTTCCCAGTTTCCTGTTTTCATTGGTATAAGGTGAAAATGAAACCATCCTCCTCCCACCTGTTTGTGGCCTTGGTGTCAGCGATTGTATAAAGTATTTGTAAGAAAAAAATACCTGCAAAAAACTTGCTCCTCCAGTGTGTGGGTCCCTTATGATATTCTGGAAGTACTCTGAATGGAAATTTACAATTATGATAGGTCTAAGACAAAACTATGGTGTGAAAAATATCTAAGAGGAAAGCAGGAGGTAGATCTTTATTCTTCATTCCATGAAACTGCTAAGCACAACCTGATAAAAATAAAAGTTACTTCAGTACCAAGAAGTAAAGGGAGACGTAAATTCCAACTATGTCCTCAGCAGCAGCTTCAAATGATATTGCAGGTATTCAGAACTAGCACAGTAGAAAGCCAAAGATTTATAACTTACATGAGCTTTTGTTTATTAACAACAGAGAAAAATTCAGTTCTCCTTCAGAATCATTGATTACATTACACACAAAATATTTTGAAAAAACACTTTAAAAGAAAACTTATGTTATCAAACAGAGATGGATGCAGATGATTTGGAACATCAGTTTTGGACTTCCAGCTCCCAACGAAACTCCAATTCTTTTCTTTTAAAAGTCCTATCAAAAGATCACAATTAAAATATTTGTAATATGGCTTTGAAGCTTTAAGTTTAATTATGAGAGGAAGAAGAGCAGCTGCCCAGTCATCAAGTTTCCATGGTGGCATTATATTAACTTATAAAGTGGGGGTTATTCATAATTTTGCATATCTTTATGGTTGTACGTCATTCTTTTGCTTCCAAGGGAAGGTGCAGAGCTGCCTGAAAGAAGAGCAACTCCTGGAAGGAATTTTGTATCAGACACACTTCTTTCAGGATTAGTGACAGATTTTGCAAAGGACTATGCTCTGAAAATCTATCAGCAAATAGGGTGTACTGCAATTAGGCCAGATTTCTTTGTGATAGATAGCACAGTGTGGTGCTGAAAAAATTTTAAACCATCAAAAAGCACCAGCTAACATGATACATAATCTTCTACATGCTATATGTGATGTGGTTGTGAACATACAGGGCTCCATCCCTTTCTGCCAACTCTGCTACATAACATCTGGAGTCAAACGGGCCAGAAACATGGCATTACCTTATCCATACTCTTTGTGCTCATTCATTCAAAGAGGAAGCCAATGAACTTTTGTGCTAGCTTGTTTTCCTAAACATGTAGACAAATTGCAAGACCCTACTCTGGCAAGATGACTATCAGGCAATAGCTAATGAGTCATGAACACAGCAGCTGGAGACAATTAGGAATAAACTTCATTAAAATTTGTTTTAATGGCAAAGAAAGAAATTCTGTATCCAAAAACTTTGAAATTTTACATACCATTCATTCATTTGCTTCTTACTTACCTGAACTTAAAATTTCATGTAAGTTCTCTATGGTAAGAACTGTATTTATATATTTGTTTTTAAAGTACATGACAGTAGGATACCTGGTGCATTGGTTAAATAAATACCTAATGATGATAGTACTAAAAAATTGTAATAGAAGTACAGCCATTAAAAATTTATCTTTAGAATATGTTTCGGGGAAACATATAATGCTTTCCCCTGCCCTATCTTAGTTCACATAAAGACTGATTCAATCAATTGACTTAAACAAGTTTTAGATGGATCAATTTGTAAAAGCGTGCTTTTTAGATTTTTTTTTAATTAATTTTAACTGTTGTTCCAAGAGAATGGGCTTCTATTTCTTCCCTCACTCACATCACTTTCCATAGCCTAGTCAGTTAAAATTTCCTTCTTGGTTTTAACCCATTCTACCCTGTTATTCCTCTGTGTAACACACCAAACACTTCTCAAACTATTTTTATAACCACTTTTTGTAAAGTGAACTTCCTCCTATTAATTACCTCCTAGCTTTTTAATGTCTGGTGTAGGCCAAGTTCTACAACATTCCACTGCTTTAATTCCTGACATCCTTCCAGTTTCTCATCATTGTGATGGTGTTGAGTCTGCACAACAAAAGGGTGTCAAGGCTCTCTTCACAAAAACCTTGGAAAAATACAGGAAATTCATATTTTTATTATTATGTAAGGACTCTGAGACATCCTTTTCCTGATGTCAATACCTTTGCAGTCTCAGTGCAAGAAAGAAGATTTTGTTAAATTTGGCATTAAAAAGTGTTATCTGTGTTCTAAAAATAGAAGTGCATTCAGTAGCTTTAAGATAAAATCCTTATGTGTTGATTTACACAGTGTGACACTGTACTAATTGTAAGTGACACATAAATCTTTGCTTCTGAGGGTCATTTCTGAAGTCGTTTTATGGTCTCATGCTTTAAGCTCATGAAAAGTTCTCAGACAAAAGTGAAAGAAGATTTGAGTCAAAAGGAAGTATTACACTTTATAACATCAAGTGAAAAGGCAACAAGTAGAGTAAATTACTATTTTGGTTTTGCACCTATTTTATAGAAAAATCCCATCATAAGAATGTAGCAAAAACAGGCTTTTATCCCCTTACTGGAAGTTGCTTTTGGAGTAACATGAGTACACTGAATGGGTTAATGAGAAAAAAAGAACAGCCTTATAATACCTGCCATCTATGATTATTATAATCTTGCAGACAAATATAATTACAGTGTGTGATGTCTGTTTATGTCTGTGAAAGCTTTGATTGTGTAGTATTCTTTGCAAAACAGCATAAACAATTATATTGTATAGTAACTAATCCAGTGCTAATGCCCTGAGTTATGGGTGTCACTTCGAACTGCAAGGATTTATGTGGTACTTATAGATGCCTTTTTCAGGTGAACTTGACCACAATGCACTTAATGCTTTACTGATTTGTAGAATCTGGAAGCTGATTAATAGAGTGCAGAGAGGAGTGGAATTCCTTAAATAAGAGCACATATAATAAAATAATTACTCCAGAGTTTCATTATCTGATACAGAAATGAAAAGAGAGGCTGTAGTAACTTTGTAATTATTAAAATATTAAGATAGGACCTCTCAAATTTTTAAGACAGGGTTGATTTTACAGAGTAGGTTATATTCAAATTTGTCATCACATATTACCAATGTGCATGTTGCATTCAAAATAAAAGCTCTTAGGTTGCATAGATCACACCTCTGCTTGATTCTTGAAAAACAGGTGTTTTAAGATTTGGTTTTATTTCTTACTATCCTACTCTGATTTGATTGGTAGTAAATGAAACTAATTTCCCCAAGTCAGGTCTGTTTTACCCATGACAGTAATTGGTGAATGATCTCTCCCTGTCCTTATCTTGACCCCCAAGCTTTTTGTTATATTTTTCTCTCCCCTGCCCAGTTGAGGAGGGAGAGTGATGGAACGGCTTTGGTGGGCACCTGGCATCCAGCCAGGGTCAACCCACCACAAGTTCCCACTTCCTAGCTGCAATCAGGGTATGAGAAAGGATGAACTAGAGGAAGCTGGTGTCAGACCCCCTCTTGGGGATTTGGCTGCCTGGGCTCAGGGCCAGCACTGACAGTGCAGCTGTGTGGCCTTCAGTCAGACAGATGTTTGAGGAAGAGCTGTAAGAAGCCTTAGCAGAGGCTGTCCCCTTTCCCTCAGGAGCTGCACGAAAGCTGGGCAATTGCCCTTGGTCCCTGCCTGAGCTACGCTGCAGCCATGCAGGTGCCTGGCCTTGTACCTCACGGATCCAAATCTGACCCGCTGACCAGGACTTCCTGGCTTGACCTTGGACCTGCCTTACTGCTTATGGACTTGCCTGCTGGCCGATGTGTTGGCTAACTGTCCCCAGACTTGCTCTGCTCTCCTTGTTCAACTACTGTGGGACTGTGCCACTTATCAGTCTGGCCATTGCCCTCACTGCCTTGCTGCTGCCCTTGGCTCTGGCTCCCCACCCCGGTGGAACAGCCTGCTCTTGCTGCTCCTTCTCTGTTGGAGCTCAATGTGAACCCAGTTTGGCCACTGCTAGAATGAAGAAAGCATCTGAAAAGGATAATGTTTATGTTTTAGTTCACCTTGTTTAGGCTTAGCTTTCAATTTCTGTGGAATATAGGGGTTTCTTTTTGATGTGGATTTCTTTTTGTGTCATTAAAATTTTGCAGGCCCATGAACAGAGAGGTTGCTAATTGGTACTTTCAATGAGACTAAGGTAAAACACTAACCACTTTGACGTCCCAGTCTTCTCATACGTAACGTTTTTACTCTCATTTAAATGTATTTATTTGGAAGTAAATATATAAGATCAAGCCTCTGAGTGCCAATAATTAATACAATAATGTTTCTAGGACACTGTAGTAGCAGTGAAGACTCATTCTCTATATCACCACAAATGTAAATCAGAGCAGGTAACGTTGATGTAGCATGCACAGTGTCTTGATTCTTTCTGCGTAAACTTAGCATTCAGTCACAGAACTACAGTAAGGCAAAGTGAACATCCTCATTTGTGCTGTTTATGCTCCAGCTTGCTCTATATATATAGAAATAAATTGAAAAATTTAAATTAAAGCAAGCTCTGGCACAAACACTCAAGCACACTCTACTAAGTATATCATTTTTTTGCTTCTCATGATTTAGAATCCAATAGCTAATCATGTTTTAAGACAGAGAAAATTGCTTACATAAAAGTGAAACTATCATTTTGCCAAGCCTGATGCTTAATTTATCTGTAGCAGCATGTATTTGTTTGCTATTTGTTAATTTCCTCTTAGTCTAAAATTAAACTGAGCTTTCATGAATGGCCTTTCCATTTTTTGTATACCTATTGTAATAAAAAGCTGAAAACAAAACCCAGATACAGGTACTACAGCTAGTGTAATGAAACACAATTTTAAAAGTTGTAATCTAGTTTTCAATCTTTTTTTAAAAAAACAAAAGTATTTCCTCTTTAACTTCCTGTTACAGGACTGATTGTGGTTCCCCAGGACCCTGCAAAGTTCTAACAAATACAGTAAATAGTATTCATGCTGATATTGGTTTGTGTCATTTGTGGACTTTGTAAATCAGTTGTATTCATCAGTTAGATATCATATAAACTTTCTAAGTGAGATGCTGAAACATGAAAGACACATTGAGAACTGTGTCATACTCAAAAAGCCCCATTTGCATTTTACATGCAGAAGTTCAGTCAGTCAGTAAAATTACAGAGCAAAAAAATCTTTTTTTGAAAGTGAGGAGCACCAAATTCAAGAATATAGATTTTTCTGATGCAGTTTTTCAAAATGTTCTTCCTAACTGAAACCAGGAATAACAGACATAGGCAAGATAAATAAAAGAAGTATTTATGCAACTATTAATGAATTAAATAATTACTTTGAAAATAGTTTCATTTAACACTTGAAGACTATAAAAAAGGAAAACAGATTTTATCTAAATGTAGGGCAGTTCTTTTCTTGCATTCTTAAGCCTCTGAATCTGTTCAAGAATACAGAACAAAGTGCTGGTGTGCTGTTCCAAAATAGTGCAAGTTCTACGCTTTCCGGATAGCAGCAGCAGATTGTTTGCGCATATACCTGAATTCATTCATGCTGAGCAAGCTGGTGTTGCAGCATAGGAATAATAATTACAATAAAAGCTACTTGAATGTTCAAAATGCCTTTCAGCCAAGATCATTAAGATTCTGCTGTTTGGTTCTCTCCATATATATATGTGCCTATATGGATATGTCCTTGAGACTCAAAAGTGAGCCTGAATAGCTCGATACCCAGAGGATCAGAGGTGTTCATATTTTAATACTGGTTTAGCTTTTAGCCATAAGGGTGTAGTTTTGTATAGAACCTAGAAACACATTCTAGTATATGAGTCCTCACTCTGTCTATACTGCTTGTTAAAAAGTTTTGCTGCAGCTTTTCTGCCAAACGTAAGTATGTCAGGTTTGAGTAAGATCTAATTAGCAATGGGTCTCAGTATAAAACTATTGAAAAATTCAATTTAAAAGTTTACCAACAATATTTCATTTTTGAATGACGTGCAGTAGTGTGAACCTTTGACCATGAAAGAACACACAAGATGCTACTTGACTGCAGAGATATGTAGCAACATAGTTATGCCTTTCTCCACAACTGGAATGATCAACTCTTTTCTGCTATTACTTCATGATACTTATACAAAGATATGTATTGACATGAAAGTTGCAGCCACTGCTGCTTTACCATTAAATCATACAAAAGCTCACCTTTCTACAAATCTTAAAAAGAAGCTGCCTCCTCAGTCTGAATGTCTAAGAAGAAAGATTTTCTTTTAATTAAAAGGAAAGCAGGCTGATTTTCCTTTGTTATTGTGTTAAAGTCACTAGCAGAACAAGGAATAAATGAGGATAGATCAATAAGCAGTACAAAAAATTAAAACTTCATTCATCATAAGGAAAAAAACCACATTTCAAATAAATGTTCTGGCTTTTTAATATGAAGCTGACCTAGCATTTTTATTCCTGAGTCACGCACAAAAATGTTGCTGTGCAGTGGACCATTAACAGCATGAAAGCCTGACCATTTTGCAGATTTATGGAATCCCAGTAGGATTTTCTTTCTAAATATAAAATATATGCTACACTCACAGGCAGAGTCTTAAAACAGCATTAATGCTCTGATATCAGCATTGCCAGGAAAACATTCATACTTTGAACCACTGCTGTTGCTGGGCAAGTCTGTCATTTCAAAACTTGAATGAAATCTAAGACTCTCAACACAAATGTGTATCAAAGACTTTGAAAATGACCCACAAAAAATATTGTAAATGAATAAATAATTTTTTAAGTTATTGGAATGTTATCTGAAAAGATCTGACTTCTTAACAAGCCTTTTTAATCACTTTAATTACCCTCACTCTAAGAATGACTGAATGTGCAGAGTGCATAAAGTGAAAGCTATTTGTTTGCAGACAGCCTTGAATGTAAACATGATACTGTAATTGGCTACAGGTTTAGCTTTTCCATCATCACCCTCACACATGAAGGTCTTCAGTGTCTGCCAAAGCAACAGCCAGTCTACTGACAGTTCACTGGATCTTCAGTCTACTGTAACTTTGCTGAAACAGTTGTGAAGAAAAAATGCATTCTCTGAATTATGAGCCAACTACAGATTATATATAGGATATAGTTGATAACATATGCCTGTAAATTCCTTTTATTTATTATATGTTGAGTTTCAGCAGAATTGCATCGGGTTTCCCTTTGTGAGGTAGAGGCATGCTTGTGCACATAACCTGTAATATTTTTTTCTACATTAGCCTGGGATTTGAAATTATACTAATGCTTGTCAGCTTTTTGTAGTGGAGAGATATAAAGTGAATTTCTTAAGTGAAATTGTCATTATCTACAGTTGAGGGGAAGCCAGAAGAGGGCACAGTGGAATACTTTACAAGAGTCTCAGTCAGCGATGACACTGTCCACACTGAAACATTTGTTCATTCTGCAAGAGGAAATGCGGCTGGATCCAAATGCCTGAGAGCAGAGAAGACCCCAGTAGCCAGCCCCCCAAAACACCATCAGCTCTCACCTCTAGAGACCCCCAGATCCCACGATCTTTCTGGTCTTTCTCTAGAGCTGGTTGGGACTCCCCTGACACACACACTCATGCTCACATGCTCACTCACACGTCTGCACGTGCTCCAGTTGCTGGCTCCACAAACTGACGGACCCTCCAACCCCGAGTCTGACTCCAGTCAGTGCACTCAGAGCCCCATACAGACACAGGCACACAGAACAGAGAGTCTCTCGCCCAAGAAAGAGTTGGGAAGGAATTTGGTGAGAAGATAGGACAGACTGTGCTGATCAGGCGCAAGGCGTGGCCACACAAGCACATCCACCAGCAATCTATTTACATGTGACAGGGCCTTTTTATCCCCTTATTCCTCTATTTTTCCCACACTTGTTCCTCCCCAAATCACCTGAATTCCTCCCTTTTCCTATCTTTAGTTCCTCCCCTAAAAATCCCATAGTAAATCCTGTGCATTCCCGAAATGTTCTTCTCCTGCATCTCATAATGTGTCCCATAATCTTAAGCAGCAACTCCCATCAGTCCAAAAGGTACTCCAGCGTTGACTCATCTTGATGGGTTTCACACCTGGACAATGGGGCTCAGACTCTCCTGAAACAGGTCTGATAGGTTGTCCCTTCCTTTTGATCCTTAGTTTGCATTCCTCACCTGCTTTTTTGCCCCTGTGCTCCTCTGGTCACGTAGAGATGGGCCTTTGATGGGCTGACAGCTCCTGTGATGGGCCTGGAAGAAACCTCCCCACCTGCCATTGTGTCTCTATGCTCCTTTGGAGACAAGCGTAGCATAACACATTCTACAGATAGGCTGTATTAGAAAGGATTCAGCAGGCAAAACATCCTCAAAACACATAATCCTCAAAACAGCACAGACAAGAAGTTGCTGGACCTCCAGTATTGGGTTGTGTAGTAACAGCAACTTACCTTGTAGCAGAAGTAAGGTCAACTCCCCTTGTATCTCGTAATGCTTGTGGGTAGTATAGCATCGGCTGCAGTAAATGATTCCTAAAACTGTTATGTTCTATCACAAATAGAAGCAGAATTTTTCTTCTATTTACCTGGGTAAATAGAGATAAACTCTTAGGGCATATTTAGTCTAAGGAAGCAGGAGTGAACATTATAGTCCAAGGTAATTTGCTTGCAAAGTGAAAGTCTTGTTGACCATTATGCAGTAAAACTGAATTGGAAACAGAAGGTGTGTTGCTTCCAGTGGAGTTTTAGCTGTCAGGTTATAGACCTTCCAGACCTAGTGGGGATTTAGGACAGAGGTGTCCAAACTACACCTTGCCATCGCTGATAATTCTGTGACAATTCTACCAAATCTATTGATCATGTTCATGTGGTTTCCTGCAATTTTTACTCTTGCAATTTCAATCTGCTGTTGTTTATTTTTGTACCTGTTTGGAACTTTAATTAATATTAATAGGCAGGACACTCATTTGTCATCTTCAGTAGCAGAATGATAGCAAATGAACTTTTCAGATTAAATTCTCAGTGATTTTGTGTGTGGTAAAACCATACATTAAAAAAAGAATGCAAGACAGTATTGTGGGAGAGAACCCTCTACGAAGGACAATGCTACTCCTGAAGGGTACCTTTCACGTGTAGCACATACCAGGTATTAGAAAGGACTCAGGATTCTCCATTTCAATTACTTTTATAAAATGTATGGAATGATTTTAGAAAACAATTTTGTATATAGTTTAAGAGAAGACACAGGCTGCATGTGAAAGGGTATAACATTTAACAGGGTGAGCTAAAGGGTATCACAACTCCCTTTTAGTCTCTCAAATAAATTCACATCTGCTGCTGCTGAGATAAAGTAAAATTTACAGGCTTCTATATTTCCACAGATATTAAACATTCAACAACTAGCACAGGGAACTACTTGAATATCGTCACATTAAATCAATAGAAAACACAGATATTACACTAAAATATTGTTAGAAGTCTGCTAGCATGAGTGAAACAAGTATTTGGCACAGGGCATTAAAATGAGATGACCTGGAAACAAGAAGCATTTGGAAATCCTGGATCAAATTAATGTCTGTAATACCTCCATTAATATGGAACTAAATGTTTAGGGGCAGTTCATTGTATGTAAGTCAAAGATGAAAATAAATATTGTTTGTTGTAAATAAAGAGTAAGAAAGAAATAATACTGAATGTATATAAACTAGTAGTATGCTCTCCCGTTAAACTGATTTCAGTCCTGACCATCTTATCTCAAAAAAGATTACATCAATAATAGAAAAGGGTTTCAAAAAACATTACTGAGGAAATGTAAATGGCTTGGCAAATTTGAGTAATGTGAAAGATCAGCAGTTTCATTAGAGTGAAGGATAGAGTAAAATACACAGAACAAGCTGAAAGAAGAGAATACATCCCATAGATATTCAATGTAGGGAACACATTTCCATGAGATACTACTAATGCCTAATGAGTTTTAGATTTGGAAGTCATATAAACTTTCATGCTAATGGACATAAATCAGCATGTAGAAAGTTAAGAAAAAGTACTTTTCCTCTAGGTAGATCATTTCAGGTACGCTTACTGTGGAGCCTTTTGTGACTTTCCCTGAAGCATCTGCCAATTTATAGAGAGAGGAACTGGACTGAAAGTGTAGAGAATTTCTGGTTCACAATATATACGTGACTGTATTTTATTAAATAAAGCTCAAAATATTCTCCTGAAGTATGGCTAAGCAGAAGCTTGATTTTTGTACCAATATATTGCATCCTTTCTGTTTCTGATCCCTCTGCCTTTGGAATTATGAAAGCAAGAAATTTGCTGGGTTTTCCTGCTTGGTAATTTTTTTTCCTGTTTAGATGTTCCTTTTGTGTTTTCATTGTAATGCACAGAGTAATACTAATATTTTTTTTATTGAAAAACAGGAGGAAATGCACTGCAAAATACTTTAATGTTTCTCTTAGGATGCTTCATATTATGCTTCTCCCACTCTCAACCCTTCCATATTTACCATGTTTTAAAGAAGAGAAATGTAATTTATTGTCACTGGAAACAGTATTCTTAGTAAGGCTCCATGAATGATTGCTGTCACCATTCAGAGATGTATCTTATATTCTGAAAACTAGCTCTAACAAAAACATCCTTTGTTCTCAAGAAAGCACACATAAGATCAAAGTATTAGCAAGGCTACCATGGCTGATCTCAGCTGTAACATATTCTGTATGTCTAAAATGATCGTGATATTTTATTTTTGTAAACACCCTTTTAAAACTTCCAGATGAGTGTTAACCAGTTATTATAGTGTTTCACAAGATCTTCTTGGCAGACAAACCTCTCTCTGCTGCTAGATAAAGCAACATTTTTTAATATATATTATTTCTCAGCAATAGTGGTGGGTTCTAAAGGAGCAGTTATCCCAAATATCACTGACAACTCACAATCTTGGGGTAAGCTGTATGGTACTATCGGGGTATTTGTAATTCATCACAGTCCCTTTTATGTTTACTAACTTTGATGTTAATCCATGAGTAGGATGTCCTTCAGTGAATGAAATCTGTTTTTACAGCTGTTTTAAAATTGATTGGATTGCAGGCACGCCTACTGAAATCATTCAACCAATTGAAGAAACAGAATGAGATTCGGATTATAGGGTTTCAGATAATACCAAGTCCCTTGTGAAAGGTATGTTATTTCTTCTCTTTGTTCTGCTTTTGGAAAAGTATAGCTGTGGGTTGGTGGTTTTTTTCAACTGTATAGGTCATAGGAATTATAAAGATTTCCAAAGCAAAATCACAGTCTGTGTTCTGAATAAAGCTAATCCAGGGCAGAGTGGTTTGCAAAGTTATTTAGTATGTTATATATGATCATCATTAGTGTTCTTTCAAGGACACAGGAATATGTTCTTTAGGTATCTGTTCAAAACAATTGAAATATTTCAGTTTTGGTTATTATTTAACCATATCATTTGTTAGCAAAACTCTTACAATGAATCATACTATACAATATATTACACAACCATTAAGGGTAGAAACCATTTTTGTCAAAGTGCAACTGAAGCTGGTTCCTTACAGCAGGGACTGAAAGGCTGCTGCCCTGCTCACCAAAACCCTTGAAGTCAGTTAGTCCTAGGAAGAGTAACTGATTCAAAGGATTTCAGCATGCACCTTCATAAGCTGAAGGTGTAAAAAATAGTCATGCCATAGAGAAAACCAGCTGACTACAGCTGGGGAGTCTACTAAATAACTTGGCATTTTTCTTTCAGAAACCTTGAGGCCTAGTCCTTTGGTTATCTATGGACTGTTAAGGCACTGAAGTTGATTTCAATGCAGATTTACATATACTCATTTTTTCAGAGAAGCCTTTTGTTTGCAGAAGAATCTGCATGAACAAGCCCTAGAAAAGTACATTTCTAGTATCAACAAATATATATGACTTTAACTATTTTTCAACTAAAATAGTGCTCATTCATCTGAAATAGTTGCATTCATTTACATTCTGTAACTTTTGTGTGCTAAAATAGATTGACTGAATATATCCACACTAATGCTGAAAAAAAGTGTAAACTTATTTGTATGTAAATATAGTAAGAGAGGTACTTTATATTGACTTCATAAGGCTTTTAGCACTGTCCACCTTAACATCCTCAGAAGCAAATTAGGGTACAGTGACAGGGTTACTACTAAGTGAACTGAAAACCCTTCCACATTATCTAACTAGAATGATACATCAGTACAGGTTCCACAAGGATCTGTCCTGTGTTTGGTCCAGTAATTTTGTTAATGATTTGCATCATGGAATAGAAAACAGACATCACATTTGAAGATAAGACAACTTAGGAGAAGTTGCAAGTATAATGGAAACCATAATTGCATTCAAAACATTCTTCATAAACTGAAAAGGTGATGCTGAAAAGAGCCTGCTGCTCAACAGGAACCAACATCAAAGTTTTACATATAGGAAGCAACGATCAGCTATACAGTATGGACAGTAACAGGTGAGGGAGGAGTTCTGCAACTCTCATACCTTTTGTTCAAGGCATGTTGAATTGTCCTTTTGGTCTGCTTGATATCAGCTGGAGAACTCCGTCCAGTCTTGGACAACAATACTTCAAGAAAGTAGACAGAGATCTGGGAAACATGATAGATGATCACAGGTTGGAAGAAAGTAGCTAAAAAAGGCTGAGAGAAGGCAGCAAGGAAGGGAATATGTTATTAACCTGGCCTATGTTGATATGATGAGAAAGAATAGCCTAAAATTGCAGGAAAGAAAATTTAAACTAGACATTACAAACTATGCTGTAATTAAGAAGTATAATAACATATGGGCATAGATAGATTCAGCAGATTTAGGATCACCAGTAGCTGCATGAACCTTAAAGACAGGTTTGGTGGCTTAGTGCACCCCAAGCTTAATATCATCCCAAAGTCAGTTTTTATTACCCGGTCTTAATCAAAAACCAATAAAGTAACACAATCTTAATCAAAAGCAAGCATTAATCTGATTTGCAGAAGTTTGATTGTCAATTTACACATTTACATGAAATGTAAAGTACTATTTATCTTCATAAATATGAAGGTAACAATGACTAAGCATTGCTTTAGGAGGTTCACCTCTGAGCAACACTGGGTATTTCAGCAGGCTATAATGGCATCTAAACATGCCCAGAATACCTTGGCATTTTCAAAGATGGGAAGGGAAGGCAATGGAGTGATGAAAGGAAACTTTTCACCACTGAGTTAATATTAAGAAAAACAGAAAGAGTGGGAGGGAAGGGTGTTTTGAATATGAATAGCTCTCAGAGATAATCTGCTATAAAAATAAGTATGACTCCCCACTGACAGATTCCTTTCCATTAGTACAACTTGAAGATGCAGGGTTGTACATCAGCCAGAAACCATGAAGTATATTTTAGCTTGGCAGTTAGATAAAATAGGGTGAGAAAAACTTCTGGAACTTACTAAGCACTAGGTAGAGGTATAGGCATCTTTTCATTTCTGTACCTATTTTCTTAATACCTGTATTATCTTTTTTGTTTGTTTTTATTCTGTAAATGTATACCGTTGCCTCAAGCCAGGTGAATTTAGTTATTCTATGAGAGAAGATTTATTTCATTTTGAAGTATGTGCTAAACCTGCAGACAGGGACAATCAAGCATTTTAGCATTTCCCAGCATATTATTAGAAGCTGACATTGTCTCTGCTCTAACTGGAGGTCTGATAATGTAGGCATCTACAATTAAAAAAGTTTTTAGATTTCAACTAAACAAATCATTTGGAATGTGTCAGACCATCTTTAAATCCATTGCTGAAGCCTTTTAGGATGTGATTTCGTAAGATATATCAGGAGTAATTCAGATACAGTTCATTCTGTTTTGCAAGAGGAGGATAGATTAGATATTCCTATTTTCCAAAAGCCTATGAGTATGCCTATTATGCAATCAAAGAAGGTATTGAAGCATAGATAGGTGACAGAGATTACCTTTAATCCAGGTAACATAGAGAGTAAGAGCAATGAAGACCTCACAGACTTTTTAGAGCTGTACAGGCTTTCTGGCATCCAGGATGTATGATCACAGGCTCTATTATTCTAATGTGCCATTTCCTGATATTTTACCTCTACCATGTTCTCTTTCTCTAAAGTCAACAACATTCAATATATGAACCTTCCTGTAGACCTAGCTATTTTTTTCCATCAATGTGATGGGTTGACCCTGACTGGATGCCAGATGCCCACCAAAGCCATTCTATCACTCCTTCCACCTCAGCTGGACAGGGGAGAGAAAATATAACAAAGGGCTCATGGGTCAAGATAAGGACAGGGAGACATCACTCAACCAATTACTGTCACGGGCAAAACAGACCCAACCTGGGGAAAATTAATGCAATTTATTACCAATCAACCAGAGTAGGATAATGAGAAATAAAACCAAATCTCAAAACACCTCCCCTCCACCCCTCCCTTCTTCCCAGGCACAGCTTCACTCCTGGATTCTCTACCTACCCCCCCAGTGGCACAGGGGGATGGGGAATGGGGGTTGCAGTCAGTTCATCACACATTGTCTCTGCCGTTTCATCCTCTTCAGGGGCAGGACTCATCACACTCTTACCCTGCTCCAGCGTGGGATCCCTCCCACGGGAGACAGTCCTCCACGAACTTCTCCAACGTGAGTCCTTCCCATGGGCTGCAGTTCTTCACGAACTGCTCCAGCATGGGTCCCTTCCACGGCGTGCAGTCCTTCAGGAGCACACTGCTCCAGCGTGGATCCCCCATGGGGTCACAAGTCCTGCCAGAAAACCTGCTCCAGCGCGGGCTTCCCACGAGGTCACAGCCTCCTTTGGGCATCCACCTGCTCCAGTGTGGGGTCCTCCACGGGCTGCAGGTGGATATCTGCTCCACCGTGGACCTCCATGGGCTGCAGGGGGACAGCCTGCCTCACCGTGGTCTTCCCCACGGGCTGCAGGGGAATCTCTGCTCCGGTGCCTGGAGCACCTCCTCCCCCTCCTTCTTCACCGTCCTGGGGGTATGCAGGGTTGTTTCTCTCACATGGTCTCACTCCTTTCTCCAGCTGCCATTTCTGTGCCCCCTGCAACTTTTTTCCTCTTCTTAAATATGTTATCCCAGAGGCACTACCACTGTTGCTGATGGGCTCAGCCTTGGCCAGCAGTGGGTCCATCTTAGAGCCGGCTGGTATTGGCTCTGTGGGACACAGGAGAAGCTTCCAGCAGCTTCTCACAGAAGCCACCCCTGTAAACCCCCCTGCCCCACTACCAAGACCTTGCCACGCAAAACCAATACAATCAAGTATATTGGAAGGTCCTTACTATATGCCTAAAGTCAAATGGGACAAATCTTGTCCGAAGTGGGTGTCACTTTTTATATACCAAGCACACAGCCCAGATTCAACTGAATTATCAGAGATTAGTAAATTTGCATGATTAGCTGAACTGTGTTTGCTGTCTCTGTGGATGTCCCTAGCCTGCAGAAAGTGAAAGAAAATATCACAAAGCTTAAACTGAAATGAGAAATTGACTGACTAATAGAATATAATATCAAGATTTACCTAGTTACCTATAAAAGAGAACTGTTCCTGAGGGATCCCCTCCTATGTCCCCAACTAAAAAGTAACAAAGCATTTATTCCCAGAAAAAAGATTGCTGAGAATATCATGGGTATTGCACTTTATAATCACTCTTTGTATGTTTTGGTCTATGTTTTTATTTTCTGAACTATTTCATAAAGATAATTGATAAACTAATTTATACCATTGTAAAAGATTTAAAAGTCTGTCTGTGTAAGACAATAGGGGCACTGAAAGGAATTTAAGCAAAGTCTTTTTATTAATAGCATACTCAGTTACCATATCTCAGCTGACATATATTTACTTCCACCGTGGTCTCTTTATTTTTAGTCCAAGGCTTTAGATTCTTAAGCCAGACCTTGCAGCACTGAACGAAACAACTCAATAAAACCAATTTGGATACAATACTCAGAACTGGTACTTACTGCAATATCCAGTGTTGGTGACAGGCTGTCTGGAGCCCTGCCAATGCTGATTTAGCAGTATATGCCAGCTCAGTGAGTCAGAAACAGTTTTTACATGTGCCAGCTCAATTGTGCAAGGTTGCTCAGAAATCCCTTTCAATTTTCAGGCAGAATAATTGCTGTATTTCCAATCTACTTTCCTTAGGAGAAAGGAACAAAGGAAAGAAGAAGCATCAATAGAATGGCTTTTACTATCAAATTTGTAGCCTGCTCTGGAAGGTCACTGCTTTGAAAATATTTCACTGTAAGTGAATATTTAGGTCATGTGACAGTGGGTGCAGCTTTCTGTCATTCAAGTATGCAAGCAAAAATAGTAATGGAAAAGAATAAGTGCTATTAAACAGTAGGAATGAAGGTTAAAAAAGTCACTTGCTTAGGAAAAAAATCGTTTAGCAAAGACTCGGGAATGTACATGTATAGTTCTGTGTAAATTTAGCCCACATATCATATCTGAGAGCAAAAAAGAAACACGGAACACAGGTATGGCATGATCTTTTTAAATATATCTTTAATGAAATGATCTGGTAACAGTAAGGTTGTTGGGATAATACTTTCCCCTGAGTATAGAATGAGTTTGTAGAAAATGCCAGTTTCAGTCCAATTCCTGTAGAGTTCCTCTGTTCAGCTCACTACGAAATGTGAAAACAGCATTTTTAAGAACCAAGCCAAAATAGCTATTCATCATTTGCCTTGGACAGCATCATTACTGACTGGCTGCATAAAAAGCAAATTGTAATTTAGTCTTTATGGAAACCAGAACCCAACTGGAATAGGCTTATATTGCTTGATTTAAAAAATAATAATAAGACTGGATAAGAGGATAAAATGTATATTATAATAGTCACTGAAATCAATAACCATCACTTACTGAGTACCTGTGACAAGACTGGTATAGTGTAAAACAAAGAAAAGTTGCCATCTACTCAAATTTCCATATAAGGAAATTACAATCTCAGTAAGAGAAACAACATTGTTTGAACACCCAAAACCCATGTTCCCTACCCCAAAATCTAGTTACAAGAGCTGAAATAGGTGATTGGAAAAAGAAATTCTCCATTCCTAGGTTTTGAATGAATAACAAGCATGCTCAGTAACACTATTTTTTCCCAAGGGGTGAAGGACCTCCTTGTGCTCCCACCTGTCTTTCTCATGTGACAAATGACCCTTAATTCCAATGGGTTTAAGAATCAGATAACTTCCTGCTATTTTTAACCTCTGAAAATTCCCTCTCAGCATTTTTGTACCAATCTCTCTTTCTTTTCTGCTTCCACCACTGACTCTAACAAAGCTGGCTGACTTCCCATCAGAATTCTCTCTTGGTAAGTTTTCTATGCCTGTTTTCTCTTATTTCATGTCTCACCCTTACACAACATCAAGCAGGCCTCTGCACCTAGCTTATGCGCTTCTAATCACTTGACACACTGAAGAACAGTTTCCTTTATTTGCTTCTAGACATTATTTACCTTCTACATTTCTCCAAAAGGAAATACTCAAGAGTTCTTAACAGCTGATGAGGTACTTATAATAACCACTTAGATGATAAAAGTAACATGAAAAAAATAGATTTTTTTTTGATACTGACCCCACTTCCTCCTTAAATATGGCTCACAACAAAAACTGAAATAAAAGGATGCAAAGGGAATTTTTTTTAAGTTTAGAATTATTTTATCAATGTTAATGGAAATGAGCCATTTTAACAAAATCATCAATTTAAATTCTATTTCAGTATATTTTAATCTAAAGCAATGTCAGTGTAAGTAAGCACTGTTAAACCAAGATTGGATGGGGTTTTGAGTGCTTCAGCTTCTGCTTTAAAACACCTGCATTGAAAGACACATGCAAAAACTCTAAGTCCAAAAAATGTTAAAAACTATAAAATCAAACATATCTTCAAGTAGAAAAACTGGATACAAAAGCTGAACTTGCGAGTGTCCATGTAATCTACAGGGTTGGTTGTTCATAAACCATGTTCTCACATTGCAAAATTTACCTCATGATAGACCTTAAACTTCTCTGAGAGAAATGTAGCCATTTGGGAAATGTAGCAGGTGTCATCGCAAAATATTGCATCATATAATTATATTACAAGTGTCACAGTGACATATTATGCCAGATTTGTGGTCTGGTGGTCTGTACAGATCATCTACTGAGCTGTGCAAATACATAATGGGGACAAAGGGTTCTATGCCCCCTTTGCGGGATGGAAACCAAGTTCCTCTTGAGAAGGCAAAACCATTGGAACAAAAGAGATGAATAATTTAGACTTAATTTCTGGATTACATGTATCTTCACCCAGGGATATATGCATGGTCAAAGGCTATAGGGACCAGCAAACTTCAGCTTAATCAGGCATAACCTGACACCCAATATTAAAATAACTCATGTGGCCTTCTTTGTTAATCAGAGTCTGTCATTTTTTCTACTACTGAACTAACTCTTATTACTGATGAAATGTCACAACACATTTCTGCACAGTTGCTGAGGAAAGTGAATGTGTTGGTCAAATGACTTTCGGTATAAAATATCTAACTTTCTGCAATAGCAGCTTTCAAATGACTGACATAATAGGGAAGGTTTGAACAGCACTAGTTAATCTGACGGTTGGCAAATGCAATACTGGGCACAGTGCATTAATTATGTTGTCTACATGGGTGGCAATTCCTTATGATATTTGTCTACATGTGTGCAATTTAAAAAAAAAAAAAAGGAGAAAAATGAGAACATGGGATTTTGATAGTGATGGATCACTGAATTCCCAAGAAAGAATGTAGCTGGTATTCTCAAGAATTCCCAACATAAACATGCAACAATCATATAGCTATTCCCATGCCTTAATCTCTTCCTGCAGTAAAACTAGTGAAGAGTGGAATAAGTCCAGTAAATTAACTTGGAGGATATAAAACCACCATCCGGGAAATTTAATATTATACCAAAAACTAGGGTGTGCAAGGTAAGGTGGCCATTAACCTGTAGAAGGAACAGATAGATATACATAGTATAAGTGAGTTAATGTGCAATGGTTGGAGTGTGGGAGACAGTCTGGTCTGGTCATTCTTTTTTCCCCGCTCGTCTTAAACTGTTTCTAGCTGCAGTGCTGATTTTTGTTCTTTTGAGGAAAATAAGCTTGGGTATATTGGAAATCAGTCAGAGAGAGAGAGAAGCTTTTCCCCAATTATTATTAAAAGAGCTTGTTGAGAAGAACAAGAGTTGGAAGCTAGCCATGATGGGACAAATAAATTCATGTTTCAGAATCTGGTTGGGAAAGAGCACTGTGTTCAAGGGATGTGATAAGACTGTATATGTAAAGCTTTTGCTGTTTCTTCTTCATATATCTTCTTACAAAAAAAACGTATCACACTTCAAAGACGAGCACTGAGTTTGTGTAAGTGAGATCAACTTCTTGTAATGGCCCTTTGGGGCAACTCTCAGTGTATATTTGGGGGTATATAAATTCAGGTATATCTTTTTTTATTCTCCTGTTTTTCTCATCATTATGCATTATACTTATATGACACTAATATCCAATAACCTCTCTAGACAAAAGTTACTAGAAAAAGAAGAAATATGTGTAATTTGTCTTATGTAGAATTGTTAGGGTTTGGATATAGAAATGCTCTCAAAACACTTTTACTTCAGTCTTGATTCTGCCTCTGATTTGCTATAAAATGTTGAACAGAACATTCTTCCCAGATTTTCCAGTAATAGCATTTTGGTTCTGTCCTTTCTGATGAGTCTGTTTTGAGATGTTGAAGCATGTCCTCTGCCTTTTCCCCTACTACTCAGAAAGCAAAATCCTATTTCTACTGATTACACTAATATAGTATATTCCTACAGACCAGAAGGGAACAAGATCTGCTTAAGAGCTTTTGCAGTCAACAAAAGATCATAAGGCTTTCAGCTGTTTGTAGGCTTGCCTTGTCAGTTTGAGCAATAGTGAAAGTTCAGCACTGAATATCATCATTCAGTACTGGCAGCCATAAATTGGGCAGATTACTTACCACTTATAAATATACAGCAGCCCTCAGAAGTTTCTCAAATATTCATTAGAGTAGCTTCATGCTTTCACTTCAGCAGTCCATCCTTTCTACTTAATACTAGCCTTACGAAGCTTCACAAAAACCGTTCACCCCCATCATTCCACAATATTTTGTATGTAGTCCACAAGATACCTCCTAACTTGGTCTGCAGTGAATCCAGAGGAATAACCCAGATTCTCATCTACAAGTTGATGAATTATAGGATTATATGACAGGAGAAAAAACCTAAAGCCTAATGTTTTCAGATTGCTCGGATGTTGTGAGGCAGGGCATCCCTGTTGCTAATTAGAGTCAGGTGAAGCAATTTGAGTAAGGTAAAGTAATTATATCTGAAAGTTCTTGGCTGGAAAAATATGCCATAGATAGAGTCTATGAATGGTAAGATCGTACCTTTGGGCTGGTTTATGACAGTGGCAAATGAGCACTCACTTATTTATCCATAGTGAAATCTGTTTACATGGATAGACTTACCTACATATAGGAAAGCAATAGAGTAATGCTCTTGACAAATCTAAAATTCAAGGTTTGATTTTACAGGTTAAATCTGAAGCTATTGAAATGAATATGTTTGAAGAAATTATTGGAATGGTGAGAATGAACACTGAATACAAGGAATCTTCAAGTAGGGTACCATCTTTATTATTTAAACAAAGAATATATAGGGTTGCATCATAATCAAGGCTTTATCTGTTCGACTGAAATGTGTGAACCTACATGTCCAAAAATGTATACATTTTTGCATTAAACTGATGAAAACTTTCCAAATTTACCCTCTATATTTTTCCTTTTACAGAAACATATCTGTCAAGCTCATGATTACTAAATGCAGTTCTGTCACATTAAAAAAATGTATCTGTGACAAAGATGAGATGACTGTGAACAAGGCCAGTGACACTGAGCTACAGCAGGACAGAATAAAGCAGAAGGTTTGATAATGAGAGATTACACTTTCCAGCTATTCTTGAGGACCAGAGGGAGGGAATTATTTGGTTTATGCTGGCAGCAATTTCCCTAAGCCATGTGAGATGGCATACCTCAAGCTGTTGCAAATGTAGGCAGAACAACCACAGGCCATGGCTCTTGGTTGGATCTAGATTCCCTGGGGTATAAAATATATTGAAAAGGCTCCTAAATAGGGGCTGATCACTTAATTTGACTGTTTGAATGGAAGTCCCACATATTCTTCAATCGCTAACACTTGTTCACAGCTCCCTTGAAGCTTAATAATCACTTCTGATTTTTTTTTAAATTAGATTAGCTGCTCGTGGTTACAGTTTTACAACTGTAACATATCAAATGTGTTAAGCAGTACTTATGCACTGTCCCCTTTTCTAGGTTCTATAAAGCTGCAGTGAACAAAGTTTATTAAGCTCCTGCTGTGTTTAAGTTTCCTACAGGTCAGTTTTAATAAACTGTTTGTTTCTTCAGAAATGTACAGTGGCCACATTAATCCCCAGTCCTTGAAAACTTAAAAACTTAAATCAAGCATTCCCAAAGAACATTTGAAAAGAGAAACATATTAGTATTCATTTGTAGATATTTAAATAGCCCATGATTTATCATTTTTCTGTAAGGAAATTGTGGTTAATTGCAATGGTTAAAGATTGTGTTGTACATTTTTCTGAAGCAGCAATACTTATAGCCTTTTGTCCTTTGTAATGTCACTGCAAGAAAAAAATCATACAAGGTTTTCACTTTTAGCGAACAAGAAACACCTTTATCGAAACACAAAACCCACCTATTCTTATGCAAATTCTATGTCAGACATATAAATGACCCTTTTTGTCATTCCTCTACAGGAGTTGACTGATTCATACTACTCGTCTAAAATATACATACAAATCACAGCACTAAGAAAAATTTCTTTTCATGTCAGATAATGTAAACTTTATTATAAAATACTTCACAATTACATATATTGTATTTCAATTTAAATCCAGTCAGGTGTTCTGTAAGGATAATATGCCTTAGACTGAAGTAAGGCACTTATAGTAAAAATGTACTGACTTTATCCACCTAATTAGGTTTAGATAGGTAAGAATGTAAACATGTCTCTGTGTGTCTGCTTGTGTGTGTATCGTATAGATCATTTGTAAATTGCCATAAAGATTAGTCACCTAATTAGTTGCTACTGTATATTATTTTTTAAAAGATCCAGATAGAGGATACATTGGCAAATGTTCAGACCATCTTTATGTTATTACATCTAATTGTAAACATCAACACATTTAATTATCATGCAAGCATGAACAATTATGTCATTACTTTGTAAACATACATGAAAGGTTATGCATCACTGCCATATATTATAAAATATTAGTAATATCATGAAAGACAACCATACCAAACTTAGTCCTCAGTCTTTGGTTTACTCATCATTTGAGAAAGCCATAATAATGAGATTACTAACACAGAAGATTGTTCTTCTGATGAGGAATATGTATCTATTCCATCTGAAACATCATCTTTCCTTTAGTATCTTGTTGAAGTTGTTTATACAAGTTTATACATCCTTGACAATATTTAGTCACATACATGCCACCACAGAAAACAGAAGCAAGCATCCATTTTCCTTCTGAAGAGACCTTATGAAAACTAACTTACCCATCTTTAAAGATATGGAGGAGAAAATAATCTAGGATCACAGAAGCTGCATTGTGTTTTTTAATTTGTTTGAAAGCAGATAAGGAGTAGGCTAACAAAAAGGTAGTAAATTTATGTTATCATTTTTACACATGCTCCTACACATAAAAGACACTAATTTTAGAAAATGTCTAGACTTAAGGTTGTCTAACATTTTACCATTTTAATATTTAATTTTGACTTGCATTTAAATTTGCTAAATTTTCAAACTCTGGACTGAAATTCTCATGTCTGGTGTTGGATGCTGAATATTTTTCAAAGATTTGCTAATACTATAAAAGCCTTTCATAAGGAATTCTTAGTCCATGCATGCTTTGGAGCAGAAGCCTCAATTTTGTCCAGCCAAATACAGCCAAGTTACGAACTTTTAGATATTACGGTTCATACTGTACTAAGGAATATCACATACTAGATCTTAGTAAGAAGCTTTTAGAATTGAGCAATATAATTTCCTGAACACTAGGCATGCTTAACTCAATAGTGCATGACAGTATGTGCACTAGGCATCCTTCAACTCTACCCAGCAGCTGACGGGCCCATGCAGTCCAACGTACTCCAAGTTGAAGAGACTATGTCAAGTCCAAAAGGGTTTTAGGCATGTCAGCATCAAACTGCATCCATTCTAATAAACCTGCTAAGGCCACAGGCTCATTAGCCACAGGGCAGCAATCTGCCAACATAACTCTACTGTTTCCTGCTTAATTGCTCCAGAATTATTCTGCTGTGAGAAAAATACCTGTGAAGCATGCTCCGAAAATGGCTGTAACATCAGCTTAAAGACAGTAGCCTACTATTTACTAGCTATTTTTCCAGATATACTACTAAAGTTCTGTGCTGGTAACTATATACAAGATGCAACATTGTTACTATGCAGCTAATTTTTGCTGTTTGTTTTCTGGCAAAAAAATCAGAAATTGTACTTATTGTAGTGCAAGAATGTTAATTTTCTAAGTTAGAAACTCAAAACTTAGGAAACCCAAGAATTAAGGTTGATTCAGCAATGTTAATTCAGCCTTCACGCATATGTATTAGGCTGTAGTCCTTATTTATCTGTTCTTGCAAGAATTTTTTCACATTTTGCCTGATTGAATAGACTACACTATGTTCTGGAAGCGTATCAAGGATAAACTGTGAGGGAAAATAATGACCAAAAGAAAACTGATTAATCCATCATGTAACTAGGAAAGTCTGTAGGAGCAGACTATGTCTGGAAATGATAGGTGAAGGATAAGGGATTTGAATTGTGACAGTGAGAACTGAATCTACCGTAAAGTTCTAATGTGATGGTAATCGAGACACTTAAACCAAAATTTTCACATATGGCTGTTAATGGCTGCTAAAAATGGCCACATTTTCTGGGTACCTATTTGAGTCATCCTTGGCAGATACATAGAAGTGCCAAGTGATCACAGCTGTGACTGAAATGAGTTGGATCTATGCTTGTTATTTAAAATGCTCTGAAAAATGAGGCCCAAACTCTTTCAAATTAGCAAAATATTAGTGAAAACTTGATCATTTTAATTTCTTTCAAAACTTTAATTTCTTGTACGGACTTCCTTAATACTGGCAGAATTATTTTACAAGTTCTTGAGTTTTTAATAATCTCATGGTTTTAATACAGAATTTTTTGTTGTTTCGATGTACCTTAAATAGGTAGACTTAAATGCCCAGACTCAAATGACCTATATTCCACCAAAGTATCTATGCCTACTGTCAAATTCAGAAATGACATTAATGCTTGCAATACTGTTTCCACTTGCAATAAGCCAATTTAGCCTCTGAATGAATTTAGCACTGTAATGTTAGACTGTCTGTAAACCGTAGCTGGTTAAATGAAGTTTCAGATGGGCATAGAGATGCTATTTCCATTGCATTATCGAGGAGGTTCACTTCCTTGCTTGTTTTCACTGTTCCTACACCCACTGGAAATGTGGAGTGTCTTCATCATTTTCAGAAACTTACAGACAGCATCATGCAAGGACATATGTTGAAGACTGAGATAATCAAGCATACATCAAAGATTTCAGTTTCTGACCTCTGGGCTACTTCCAAGCTAGCTTTCATCTGATATGTGTTTTTATTTTTTTTAATTAATTAAATTAACTGACAGTTTATTTCCTGGTGGTAACAAGATCATATTTATAAACAGGATATATCCTGTATATCCTACTTTGCAACAACAGAGTTTTAGTAGGAAAACTTGGCTATTTCTAGCTAGTGGAAGAAATTAGCCTGGGATGATCATAGAATCACAGAATGGTTGAGGTTGGAAGGTCATTAGTCCCACTCCTTGCTCAGGCAGGGTGAGCTAGAGCAGGTTGCTCAGAACCATGTCAAGTCAGGTGTTTATTATCTAGCACAGACAGAGACTCCACAACCTCACTATACTAACACACCTGTATTCAAATTAGCTTATATTTATTTCTACATTTTATTTCCTTCTTGAATTGCCTAAAAGTCCTCCCTGCTAAATGGTTATACCATTATAATACAACATGAATAGTCATCAGTTTTCATCAACTTCCAATCTACTTCTAGGACAACTACTTTCTTAAATTGAATGCAAATTAAATACAGTACCCTTCAAATCTGATAATCCTATCAAATAATAGAAGCGGATCAAAAACTTATAGAATGAAAGTTACAATGATTTTGACTGAATTCAGTCCCTGTCTTTACACCTTTTCATCCACTGTACATATTTAAACTGCATAGTCTGCATTTCTACTCAGGCGCTAAGCCTGTAAAGATGTAATGCATGCTTAAACTTAATGGATTTTACCTCCATTGAATTCCAAAGCATTAAAGTGTGCCATGTTGTAGAGTTTCCATGTTTCACATGGCTGTTCTGCCATTGTAGAATAGCTGGTGTTTGTGGTCTGAGAATCAACGTTTTCTGCAGTTTTGATGAGTATCATTTGTTCTTCCTGAAAATCAAGCTTTTGAGCACTTGTAATGTATGACCACTTATAAATTGATAGTATTCTTGTTACTGTGATGGGTTGCCAGTTGCTTTCTTTTTGAAGTCTAATATATTTTCCAAGTTATGGTTGGGGAAACTGTTTGGCATTCCTCTTCCATTATTGCTCTAAGCAGGTTTCCTGAAGGATAATTCTTTTGTTACTGCTTACTATCTTTTGTCAAGAACATATTGAATTTGGTAATAAACTGTATGTTCTTCTTCCTATAAATCTGAGAATTATTGATTCTGATTAAATACTGTGAAAGATATTGCAATAGTTCAGCAGAGGATTGGGGAGAATGAAGAGGTAGCAAAGTCTGTTTGTAACTAACACAGGTAATCTCCCTGCATACAAAACTTATCATTGCCTTTATAGTTATATGTGTAGACTGTTCAGTCAGTAAGAGGTAATGCAGGACAGGGGGTATGCATGTGTGAGGTGTAGGGGTCTGGTGAGGTGTGAAATTTATAATGAAGGAAGGTGAGTTTTCAATCAAAGGAAAAGCCTTGACCTTGGAAGGGAATGTAGGAAAGGAACAAGAGAAGAGTAGTACCCTGAGCCTCAAAGTGTCAGGTGATGGAAGTTTAAGTGGTGAAGTGTTGGTCCTGAGTGCAAAATGATCAAACAGGAGGAAGAGGAAATTGTAACATGAAATGGGGGAGTATTTCTGAAGAGAGAGCTTAAGCTCTCTTAGACATCTTAAGTTAATGACTGGAAAATTATGGAAGATTCTGAGCTAAGAATGGCTGAATTGCATTGTCAAAATTGAGTGCAGAAAAAGTAAAATAAATCATGTGTAGAATTGGCGGTGTGCATGTTGACATAAGAGGGCAAGACTTGAGCTAGATTTGAATGAATGAAATTGAGAGTGGAGACAGGGAAGAGGTGACACAGTGATCAAAATTTATCGCAACCTGTCCTTACTACAAAGTGTCACAGTTTTCTATTTTAACACTGAAAGTGAGATGAAGAGTGTGTGCCCCTCTTTTTTTTTTCTAAATTCCTGGCTAGCTTCCCTTTCCCTGTGCCAGAACGTTTCCCTGAGAACCCCTGAACACAACACCCCAGTTTTTCACTTTAAAAATATGATCAGTCTGCAAGGAGATAGAAAGAATCTGCAGATTGCTACTGACTTACCAGTTATTTTGGCATCATTTTCCACATGACCTATCTTGGGAGATATTTTAACTCACATTGTGAGTGATGCTTCCAAATGGAAACCTCGATCTTTAATGGTTGATTTTGCAGCACCAGCCAGTCTCATAATCTTGATCTGAGTAACATCTTGGTCGGATGCTTTTCATATTTGCTATCTTTGCTTTCAGCTACACCAATGTAGATATACTAGTATTCAGTTAAGTGTCTCAGTCTAATGAAGTACAATTTATTCTGAATTTTGGTCTATCATCTCATGAGGGACAGTAGACATTCAAAATACACACTGACTTTCTAGAATGTGGTTAGTCTTTTGGTAATCATCCACCTTCATTAGCTAAATGAATGTTTAGTATGCCTAGCTGACAATTACTGATTTGCAGGCAAAGTGATTCCAAATATCTGTCATCACAGCTAGAAATCTAGAATCTCACCAAAAGTCTCTGGTTGTAAATGTAGATTTGATGTTTTAAGGATAGAAGAGGTTGGGTAGAAAGGGAAGTAAAACCATTGATCTTTGGCAGAAAATATAAAATAGATTCTGACTTCCTCATCCCTACTTATCTGGGAATGACTTGGGAATTCCCTTTCAGCATAGGTCCAGTGGGGAGGAAACAACACAATATGAATTCTGTTGGATCCTCCAACACTTGCCATCCTACTGGGCTGATGGTACTTCTCCCTCTTTTTGGCAACAGAGGAAAACGAAAAGAACTTTCCTCATCCGTTTGTGTCAGAGAATATATTCCACTACCATTTAAAATGCAGTTTTCCCCATAATGAGTAAGACATAGTATTTAGCTTCCTAAAACAGCCTCTGGATGGAAGTGCAATGTGTTCCAATACAGTTTGCTTTCACATGTGCAATTTGTTTGTGACTCATGAATCCCCATCAATATGCCTTCTGTAGAAGACGTTATAAATGCCATCAATCCTTTATTTGTATTTGAATCACATGTATAAGGCACTGTGATTTCATAAGATACCAAGCAGATTTTGAGAGGACAGCAGTCTTCATCTCCAGAACAACAACAAAAAAAATCATTTATGTGCAAGATTTTAGTGAAAAGTCAATGTGAAAGAGCAACAGAAATTCCTCACAAAGCCTCCCCCCACTTCAAATCCTCCCACTGCCTCTCCGTTGTCATCCTTCTTAAATATCACCTCTCCTTTCCATCAGGACTGGCACTCAAGGATACCAGATGGCAGCCTCAAGATTGTAGCACCCTTTAATGTCTGCCCTTTACTGTCTGGCAAAAGTGTTGACATTTCTGCCTTGAATGAGAACTGAAAACATTTAAAAATATATTCAACATGAACAGTCAGTGTCTAAGATGTTGTTTACACACTGCTAATGGGCTTTGACTTTAATAGAATGATCCTTAGGTCTGCAGAACCCACAGTCAGGTGTGAACTGGATATTTTCTTCTGTTATTTCCATTACATTAGAGAAACAACCAGCCTTGCTGCCCATGGACTTAAGAGCTGCGCATACTATTTCCATCAGCAAATATGAAAGCACTGTTGTGGGTTTTCTTGCAAGCATCAAGCTGTGAGAGTACAATCTCCCAGAACAGCCCCCAGGAAGCTCTGCCTCCTCCTCTGGGAGGAGTTGTTACATGGGTAGGATCAGGAAGAAGGCAGGTTCATAAGTTTAAGGGCCAAAAATAAGAAGTTCATGTGCTGTTAAACACCTGAGTCTTGAGCAGTTACTGGATTTTAATACTCACCATCACAGGTTTTTGTCTTTAGTTGTGCACTGATTTTCAGGAGGTAAATTATATAAATGCCTCTTCATCACTGAAAATAAAATTAATTTAGTTGGTTGGCTGAACTGAGCACAGAAATAATGGAGTGAATTGTTCATTTCTAGGAATAAGCTTCAGGCAAATCTATGGAATTCTTTTTTTCTGAAGGACTCAAAATAGGCACCTGAATCCATGAGACTGGTATTTTCTGTAAAATATTAAACAGTCTCAACGTACAGTAGAACAGAGTTACAAGCTGTTAGTATGTCATTGTATTGGGCATTGGCTGAATGCACCCCTGACACTTTTGAAGAAAGCACTCCAACTCCTGCAACTCATTTACAGCACAGTATTATTTCTGATGGACATAAAAAACCCCTGTTTGTCTCTTCTTCGTCATAAGCTATTAGATAGCTCTTACTATAAAGTATTTGAGACAGCATTTCATGTTTTACATGTTTGCAGAGTTCTCTTTTTTGTTGTTAATTTGCCTTTAAATTACTCCCAGTTGTTAACAGGCAGAAATTTCCCATTAACAATATATATGGCCCTTTAATCCTCAAATATGTGGAACAATTCAAGACATACGGGTGACAAAATATAGGAATAATTTACCAACAAATCCCTCTGATTAATGTATACTGCTTAAAGATTTAGCACAGAAGGACTACACGTGTCTAGGAAATGAATACTACTTTCTGCTTGCAAATCCTGTATTTTGACAGGCCATATTGTCTTGAGATAGAACATCAGAAGAAGAATGAATAATTTAATCAGAAATAGATGAGACAAATAGTATAAGGGACAGTACATGGATTTCCTTCTTGAAAGCTGAAGTCTACCCATGCTTCACATGACTGGCCAACCATTCCACACTAAACAGTGAGCTGGTTGGAAGAGGGTTTCTTCATGTTGGTTTGTAAACCAAATAAATAAAACATTCAGATTGCTGGTAGATGCAGTGAGCTGTTCTGTGGATTTAAGGAGGCACATAGCTTTTAGTGCTCTTATTAAAACTCTGTAAGGTCATTTTAAGATTGAAACTACTACCTGGTTGATCTGAAATTTTTTAATCAATTTTTTTTCAAAAAAAACAATGAAAACAGTAGGGTTCATTTCCATAAAAATATTACATAGATTTACTTTTTGCATCCAAGCTTTTATCCGCAATAATATTCCATACAATTTGTTCATCTGAAAAAATTTAATACCCTTGTACTTCATTAGACATCTCCCTTCTTTTCCTCAGCAGCATGAAAAACTGTAGGACAGAGTTATTTTTAGATGGAGTGAGCAGAGCGAGAAAATCTGTGTCTTATTTAGGAAAAAATACATATATTAAGAACTAAATATGAATGGTCTCTATTGATCAAAAGAGGTGGAATAAGCATGTGGGACACAAATGGCTTATGTCAAGGTGTGCTGTTCCTGCATTTCCTTATTGTTCTTTCATATTTCAAATGCTGTTTTATTTCATCTTCACATTAGAACCTGCTGAGTGATAGGGTTAGAGAAATCTAGTGTTTTAAAATTTGCATGTCTAATCTCTGTTTATTGGTATTTTGATGACATCTAGTGGTGACAAAGCTGTTAGCCAATTTTATGTCCTATGCTGATGTAGCAGGATCATTGCATTATGAAGAATGCTTGTAACAGTGCAAGCCTGGCATTTCGTAAGCTGCAGAAGAAAAGGCTCAGCAACAGTTCTCTTCTTTCACTGCCTAATCATGGGGAACAGTGAATTTCTGGTACTTTCAAATACAAAGGAACTGACATTCTTGTAGATTATTTTAAGATTTCAAAGTCAGGTTCCACTGATATTGTCAAGAGTGGTAGCAAAATAGAAGACTAGAACCAGGGTTAGATGATGCCATAGTGAAATCTTGATAGCCAGCCTGTTCTTCAGTCGCTACCTGCTGCCAACAAGGTAAAAATATTGTGTACAAATTGTAAGTGCTTTTATGCAATAAAGCAATACCTGGTGCTGATAGAAAGCCGCAGAAAACATACAGGTTTTAGATGTGTCTAAATGAAAGAGAATGAATCTCAGCTGCCCTGGCTGTGAATATCAAACCAGTTTTACATATGTTAGATCATTGCCTTTGTTAGAATTCACATCCATATCTGCAAAATCAGTCGCAGGCCCTGTGTATGCAATAAAGTAAAAAAGAAATCAAGCTGTGAGAATTCTCTTTTTCTCTCCCTCAGAGAATTAGTGTTGAATAGAGATACTTTGGTTGAACAGCACTATTTTCTACAACACAAACATTTTATTTTTAATAAATATTTATGAGGAGTTGGCAGGGGAGGAAGAGGTTATATTTTGTTGATTAGAAAAAACAGTGATTCAATAAATGACATTAAGCTACTGGCTTTGCTTTTGTTTCAATACTATGAATATGTAGTAAGAGAGTGTGTGAGAGAGAGCGAGAGAGAGTGTGTGTGTCTGTTTGAAAGAGAAAGAGTGTGTGAGACAGGTGGCAGTGGGGTTGCTATAGCAATTACTTGTCACTAATGATAGGAGGGTAATTACTGCAGCAAATTCCCACATAGCTATTCAGCACACAAGTTAGACTATTTCCCATCCTAAAATTTTCTTTCTGTATTTGCAAGATTACCTTTTTCACCAGATGGCTACAGGCTGCATTTCTCAAATTTACAATAGAGTAAAACCAGAAGTTCATTAATTATGGTGTCACTGGAATCAAAATTTAGTCACCTCATCAATTTTGAAAGAGGCACTGAAGTTCTGTCTTTTGGGGTCTACTTTTCTCGAGACACAATATAAAATTTTGTTTTTCAGAACAGTTTTTGTAAGTTCAGTGTCAAAAACATATTGAGGTCACCTTCAATGTTGCATTCGAGTAATTGAGATTAGTATGTGATTGAGTCTGACTCATCACTTAATTGCACAAGATGTAAATCAGGTTTTTCTGCAGTGAACTAATAAAATTAAACTATTAATAACTGCAAACAACTACAAATCAGGCCATGTTTGAAGGAAAATAGACTCAGACATTAAGAAAGTCATTGAGAGAGTTTCATTGCAACATATTCATTAGTATATTTTTCATTTCCTCTCTTTCGATTATTTGTAGCTTAACAGTGGTTTATCACCTCATGCAAATAAAAAAAAAAATCTACATTACATTTCATCTTTAGGCTGGTTCATTCTGCAGTGTTTAAAACATTTCTAGAGGAATGCATATAGATGCAACTTCTTTGCTAATATATATAATGAAAATTTTTGTTTTGTGTAGAGCAATCATCACTAATAAAATGGTCTCGAAAGGTGTGTATCTCATTTCCACAAAAACATGGTGTTACCTTGGCTACAGTATTTCTTAATGATTCGCTTTTCCTTAATGATTCTCTTTATCCTTTTACCTGCCTTTTACTAATGAAAATATGGATTACAGACATTACCTTTTAATTAGCTGGTGGCAAATATGTGGAATTACAGGCTGCTTTAGAGAGTTCATTTTTTCCCCCAGCTGGCTGGACTGTGATGATTTGAGGGAATACACAATATTTTCTGTCTTTTCAAGAACATGAAGTAATGGATTTCATAACTACAAGCTGGAAAGATAGCACCTAGGCTTCCTAGGTGGATGAGATTTTTTATTGTGCCATAATTGACAAATGTTTGATGCACTCCAACTTAAGTGTATTTCTTTCTGAATCACTTGTTATAAAATATAAAACTGTGCATCTCTCTGGTTACTGGTATTAAAAATCAGGCAAATCTGCTTACCTAGGCTTATCTCACTTTCTATCCTTCAGGCAATTTACTGATAAATTCATTTTTCCCACTTTTGTTTCTCCAACATTGCCTTTAATTAATGTAAAAAAAAAGATAACTGTTATTTCGTGTATTAATATTGCTAAAAGAAACCCTTATAAAATGCAACTGTTTGGAGTTATTTTTTAGTACAATTGAGTTATTTCAATTCATAGATAAAAACAGGTTAATATACTGGAAGTTAAAATCCACTTGCCAGCTGATGACCTTGTGCAGTAATTAAAATAATACTTTCTAAGACAACATGAATAATTGTATGTTTAAATAAGGATTTTCACAATTTCCTTTCCTTTGTTTATGCCTCAGGTGAACATTTCATAAATGGGAAGGTTGATTTATAATCTGCTTCTGATGTGTGAATCAGTAAATCTTATGAATCAGTTTCTCCTCAAAGACAGAACTTGAATTCCCAAGGATTTCATGAAAAGCATTTCCCATTTTTCTCACTAAAAATATATAGCTTGATGCCAATTAAAATTCAGTGCACAGTGTATCCAGTAACCCTGATAATCAGTAAAAACATGTCAGAGAGCAAGATGGTTTCTCCAACTGAATGGAAATCTCAACAAGCAGTTAACCTACAATGGGAAGAAACTCATTACTGGGATAGCTTGATGCCTTACAGCACTTGAAAAGCTGATTAAAGAATTAATGAGGCGAAACTATATAAAATCCTGGCAAAAGCGGAAGGAAGGGTGATGACATATATTTCAGCTTGCACCAATACTTATTTTGGCTCAGAACAACAAAAAAATATATCAATCAGACTGCTACATGTTACTTTAGTGTACAAGAATGACAATTTCTTCCCCCAAACCCCACATCGTTTTTATTGTTTCAGCTCTTTGACTCTTGATGACTTGACTTCAAGTCCCAAACAGACTTCTGATCAGCAGGGTAGCTGATTTCAGAATAAAGAGAGAGAGAAAATGTGTAAACTTGGTGAAGTGCTCCACAAGCTCCAGCTTGCAAACCTCACAGAGATTGCAGCCCATCCAGCTCACAAACTCTCACCTAATACAACATGCTGTAAGTTGTGAAGAAATGTGTTTAAGTATAAATAGGCTCTACTGGCTTCAGGAAGTAAAACTGTTCCCTTAGTTTAGTCAACACATTGCTTGCTGGGGAAGCTGAGAGGACAATGTCCTGGGCTCACCAGTGATTTCCCCCTGTAAAATGAAAGTTAGCAATAATTGTGTGTATAATATTGTCTATTAGGTGGTGCATAAAGGCTTGCATTGTATGTACATACTGTAGTTGTATAGAAAACATTACAGAGTGAGCCTGCTTTTAGCTTGATGCCTCATACAGTGGTAATTAAGGAGAACAGTCTTTTGATTTGCTACTCTTTGCAGTTCTGCAGGAAAAACTGAGTTTAGGCTATCTTGTGCTGTGCATTGTTGCCATGTTTAATCTTCTGATTCGCTGGGAACAATTACATGCGACACCTATGGGGAATTTAATTGCTTAGCTCCTGCCTCTACGGCAATTGTAATTATGGTGCAGTACTATTTGGGAAAAAAAAAAGGAGACAGAGAAAAAAAAGTGTGGTGTTTTTTAGAACATAGCACTGAATAATACCAAGGTTAGATTTATACAACAGCATAGCTCCAAGAATTAGCTTCCAGAATTAACCCTGTGTTTCTTTTGATGAGAGGCCAGACAAAATAAAGCATTGGTTATTGTAAATATCCTCATGTAAAGCCTTCCATTTAAGCCTATCAAGTGCATTTATCCTCCCAATATATGTGGGAGTTAGCACAGCTTCTTTTTTTCCCCTCCTTCTCCAGCTGAGGAAACTAAGGCACAGAAATGTGCTGCCTGATTTGTCTTTATGAAAAATCCAAAGGAGAGCAAATTAGTATGTAAGAAATTTTTAATTTCTAGCATTTCCAAGCTCCTTTTACTTTTCACGTATGCAGCTTTGAAAGAAACATAATGGGCAAAAGACATGCACGCCTTTTTAAGCTATAAGACCTTAAAAAAATCTGTAAAATGGAACATAATAAACAAATAAATTAATAAATGTTGCTGTGCATTATTCTGCTGATAAGTCCTGTTGAGCAGAATTGAAGATGTCATTGTCTGAATCATCCTGCACGATCTCAACCAAAGGAAGTTGTAGACAGGATTATCCTACTGCATTCTAAAGGAAATTTTAAAGAGAATCCAAAGATTCTTGTACTCCTTACAGAAAGGAAAGAATGATCACTGCTTTGTTTGCAGTAAGGCATTTTTATTTCTTTCGTTATCTAGATGATTTTCAGAACTGATCTTGATGGCAATTCAGTTAGAAATTAAACTCTCGTCAGAAGTCTTCCAGTGGCTTCACAAGTTAACACTCTTTTAGAAGTGGGGTACAGATCAAAATCAGGACCAATACTCCACAGAATAGAGCCCATTCTGGCTGAAGAACTCAGGACATTTAATAATAATGCTGAGGTTTATTTGTCTCAAATAAACACTAATCATACAGAAGTGAAATTCACTCACAATTTTCCATAAGGTACCTGTTCACGTTCAACATCTGCTATAGTCCCCTTTAAATGATATACAACATGGCCAAACATGTGGCCTATAGACAGCAAAAAGGCAACCCACTCCTTTGGTATAATAATACTGTACAAGAAATATACATTTAAGATAACTGCTAGGTTTTCCTCTTTGCAGCCTATCAAACATAAGTTTAGTCATGCCAGAGAAGGTATAATGCTATAATTGCCTGTATGAATCTTGGTAGCATTTAGACAATGTGCTGCAAAAGTGCACTGTACATACCCCTGCAGATCTGCTGCTGTGATTAACCTGAGAAATTTTGTATGAGAAAGAAAGTAACTAAGAGAAATGTGTTTTCTTCAGATAATTATTAACTTCTTTTGACACTGACATCAACAGAACTGACAAGATCTCTTTGAAAGTCAAGATTACCTTTCTGGAAATTTTGCATTCTTTGTCATTAAAAGAAAAAATACCTACATTGACATTTTAAGCTTTTCCGAAGTTTCATATTAAAAAAGCAAAGGAGTTGATGGAAGATCCTTTGAAGGCCAAAGGGAACAAATTTCATACAAGAATCATGATAATTTTTTCCACACAGTATATCCTTTTTTTTTTCCCCCAGTTAGTAACTCTAACTACATAGAGTTATGACAATAGCTAGTCATTTCACTGAATTAGCAGTCCCATGTGTGAACTACCCATACCCATTCTCCCCACCTTTCGTTATGTTGTAAAAGACTTTTTCTGGACTGATACAAGACTGGTTAGGTTTTCTACTCAGAACATAATCTGTGTGTTCAAAGCCAATGTGATAATGTCTCTGAGAAGTCAGCACATGGGAACTGTCATTTGAAGACCGTTATTTTGCCACCATCTAGCCAAACAACATTGGAAAAGTCACTTGAAATCTTTGTTCTTTGAATTTCTCATTTGTAAAGTAAAGATACTATCAACCAATATTTGCAAATTGCTTTGTGCTTCTGTTATAAGTTTAAAGTAATTTTTGTCTTTACTGTACCTTAAGACCATGTTCTGACTTTGTTTCCTCCAAATTTACATATCTAACCCTCAACCAACCTCAAACTGCATCCCTTGTTTTATGATGTGAACAGTGCAGGCATAGTACAGAAGAGAAGAGACTCCAAACAGTGAATCTGAATGCACTTTTAAACATGCTTTTCCATTGCAGATATTTGCAAATGAAACCCTGTGATGCAGCATTTAATTCCCACGAGAAGTGCTATTCTCATTATATCTTCTGTCTGTATACAAGCTTCTGCTGTGTTACTTGTATTGCCATTTTCAGCAGGGACTCAGAAGAGAGAAAGGATAGAAACTCAGACAGAATTACTAAACTGTAACACAAAGATAATGAACTCTAATGCAACAGGACAGCAAATTAAAAGACTGGGAAGTTGTTAGCCCATGTAAAAATAGGAAGAAAAAGAGCTTTATTCCATACTTTTGAAGCATTCTTCAAAGCTCAGAGAGCCTACTAAACGAAGCAGTCCAGTTAATCTGCCTAGAGCTCCTCAGTGCAGCTCTCTTTACAAAAGAAATCCAACCAGACATTTTTAAGAGCAATTATTTTTTTATGAAAAGGAAATAACTAAGACCTAGAAAGGCACATTAGGGGCTAGAAGACACACCAATCAGGAAATGGTTTAAGATCCCCATTCAGCTCAATTTGTTTTAAAGTATTTCAAATGCCCTGAATACAGCAAATTCTACAAATAGCCAAGTGGCTGGGAGACATAGTGCATATTGCCAAACAGATTTAAATGCAAAACCAAGACTCTTGTTTCCCAAAGCTGTGGAGGGTGATTATAACACTGTCCAGTCTTAAGGCAAAGCTAGTCTTCACTGTTTTTATGTATTTCCCTACCAGAGTCCTAATGTTCCCCTTCTATGCAAATATACCTACAGAAGAACAAACCCATACAGAAACTTCGTAGTTCCAAAAATGGCATGGATTTGGCAAAATCGTGTCCTGATTCACAACATTATCAACCACAAACATTCAAGCATCATAAACCACTCCCTGTCCTTTGCTTTGGCATCAAAATTATAATAATTTAAAAATTTGCATTTAATAATACATTTTAGAATTTTATTTACTGTTCATTTTTAATACTCTTGTGAAAATCTAAATCATATGTTAATTTTTTTTTGAGAAACATGAAGTCCAGGAATTTGTGTTTTTATTAAAACAAATCCTTAGATTCCCCTCTATCCAAATAATTTTAGCAGCTGAAACATGCAGAAATGTACCATGTAACACAAGACCATGATAAAATCTGAAAGATTGCAATGTTGGATCCATGGGCTGCAGTTTAGTTTTATTGCTCCAGAAGTTTATGGGTACTGTCATGTGAAAGGGTACAAAAACCATTGTAATCTTGACCTTTTCAAGTAACTAGCATTCTGCAAATGTTCTGACACTTCTAATTTATGGGACTGGGTGAATTTTCTTTTTTTCTGGAAAAAATAAGCCATCTGAATCTCTTAGTCTGGATAGGAACCTGAGAATTGAAAGAAATGAAGACAATATTTCCAGATTTTTGTGGACAAAAGCACTACTACTCAGGAAATCAGATATTCAGCTGTGTCTGCAGGTTATAGAAAGCTACGACATAATCTGTCAGCAGAATGAGAGTGACTTGCAAAGTCCTTTGCAAAGCTTGCAAGACAGAATAATTCAGAATATTTCTAACAAGACTATTGATTGCAAAAGCACATTTTCCTTCCACTTACCCACATTTCTGATTTTAAAGGCCTGCACAATAATGGTGAAGTATATGGAGCTGAAAAACCAGTAAAAGCTGCATACAGAATCTCTGATATCTGATCAAAGACAAGCCATTTGAGAAATTTCATAAGCAACCACAACTATTTGAAGGCTAAATTAAAACCATCCACTGAGAGATGATACATGAAATAATTTCTGTTAAATAAAAAATAATAAATGGGCATTAAAACACAATATGAATATAGTCAAAAGGCAAAGACCAGCTTTGTTCCTAAGACACATGGAAAAAATTTCAGAGAATTTCACCGAAGAAGCACTGTGTCAGGCACACAGTGAAAGCAGTCAGTTTCCATGTTTCAGCATGAGTTGCACCACACAATACAAAGAAAAGCAGAAGTGTATTAATAAGCATGTAGCTAGAAGACAAAGGTGTTGTCATGCAGAAAAAGACTCTTTCTTGGATATCATAAAATGTACAAGATAAAACTTTTTTTCAGATGACATATTTGTGATTTTGCAAACAAATTAACATTAAAGAAGGATTAGGAATGATGATGACCTGGTGGAAAAAAGTATGAATTATGCCTCTTTTTTGTGTAGGTGCATGTTGTAAATTCACAGTGGCATATTTCTAGAATACTAGCCACCCTTCAAATCGTGAGACAAAAGTTTCCAAACACAAACCCCAAAGGTAGGGTCTCACTTTCTGAAGAAAAAGGTGAAAAAAACCCCTTAATTAACTTAATGACATCCAAAAGTTATGATATATCATAGGTATAATACTGAAACCCCTGTGAAACACCTGTATTACATGTAAGATCTCATAACCATTCAGGACTAAGTAAAAGCTGACCATTATTGAATTCTCCATCATGTCACTGGAATATCAGTGTTTACCACAATAAAGCAAAACTATTTAAGAAGTGTTACAGAATAAGAGCTTTAAGTAGGTGAACACAATTCCTCTCGACAGAAGCACTGTTATTAAAGATAAGAGAATAAACCTTACACCCCAATAGGTAGAACACCGTCACAAGACACTGGTGTGAAAACAGAACTATGGCAAAAATGATGATTGCATGTAGAAGAAATGTTGTGTCTTCAACCTTTCAAACTAATGGTTAAGTGATTTGTTCCACGGTCATGATAGCTATTCTTGCATATCAGTCATGTCACACTCATTCCTGAGGATCAGTCCTTCAAAAATCACCAAAGCTAAAAAACTAAGGCTAATACAGTTTTCCAGTTCTTTCAGGATACTCAAAATACTACTGCCTATGTTCCTTCACTGACACTTAATCACTAATAGTGAAAGTCACTGCACACACAGCAAACAAACGCTATGATAGAAGCCTAGCTGAATGAATTGTTTGGATAATAAAGCCCTGGGACTCAATATTTAAATCCTATGAACAAACGTCCAATGAGACACAGAATCACTTCGGCTAAAAATTTGTCTGTCTCCCAGAGCGTGCTATGAAGTGATTTTATTGGGCATTCATTGCTATTTTTATTTAGCATTATGTTTTGTTTTCACTTGCATGAAATGGCAACCAAAATGAAGTCTCAACTTCAATGTTCAATTAGTTTTATTTAAGCATTAAAATAATTGACTGTTTCATGGAATCTAGCTTCATTTGAGCCAGATTTTGTATCCTTCTTGTCATTATCTTTTCCTATCCTTCAAAGAATGTTTCCAGAAAAATGTTTATAAAAACCTCTTTTTGTTCTGCTAACCCTGCAAACTAAACATGTTCCATTTATTTTTAAATTAAGTGAAAATTAGCCAGGTGTGATAGATAAGCTTTCTATACACAGGTCTAAATATTGACAAAAGGAGATGTGTCACTGGAAAAATCATCAGTCTAGCAATTATCACGTTAGCATGTTAAGTGGAAAAAGATGTGAAACTTCCAAATGTGTCAATACAGATTATTTCATTTCCACCAGCTACCAGCTATACTGTGAACATCAGTGCCTTAATGTATACTCAGCAGCAGGTTGGCTTTTGCAAGCAAATACCTTAACGTGGCATCCAGAATTGTCAAATCTGTGGTGAAATCATGTATGTTTCCTTCAGAAATGGGCTGCCAAGCAAATATTAGACATTTCTAGAAGGTCAGACAGTACAGGGATAAAGCCAGAGGACAGGGACAGGAACAAAGAGCCAGAAAGGACTGTCCCTCACAGACGTGGCAGTGACTTTCAGGTCCAAAGCGGGGTGGACAGGGAACAGAGGAGAAGGAGCTGGTCACCATTTCCCCAGAGAGGAAGTAGCAGCAGAGACCAAAACATGCTAAAACTATTTTTAATAGTAGGTCCAGAAACCAGCTGTGATTTTAACAGCTGGTTCTGCCAGACTAAATCCAACCTCCTTCAGTACAGTCCTGATCCTTTTACAGTTCCCTGCCCAAAACTTAAATGGGATTGGTAGCCAAAAAAGAAAGCCTTTTTCTCACTTTCTTCCAACCTCTGCTACTCATTTCAGATCCCTACATGTTAATAATTTCTCGGATAAGGCATGTATTTGCCATTTTCATAATCTAGTCAATGTCACAGTACTTGCAAGTCAGTTTAACCTTTTCTATTGCTGCTGTCCATTAAAGATTTTTTCACGAATTTAAATTAAGGTGCCTTCATTAATAAGTAGCAGACAACTGTGTGGATTGTCCGGCTCATAGTTCACAAACGAGTTTCACCATGTCTAGTGTACACAGGCCACTCATGGGGGGTTATAAAAGCGACCCAGCCTTGGATTGCCTTGAGGCCCTGTCTCTCTGCAGAGACGACTCAGTGGGAGCTGTGTAGACAGCTTAGCGCCAGGTTGTCTGATAAACCCTAAACTGAACAGGGCGGTGGCTGTACCATTCAAAGAACCAAAACCTGAACTGAGCCTTGAAATCCCCTAACAAATAGTATGCCCTGAGTCTCAATCCAACCACTATTCAGTTGCCTGAGGAAGCAAGGTAAAAAAAACCCAAAACCTGGAGGTTTTCAGCTTCAGCTTCAACTGACAACCTTGTGTATTCAAACAATCACAGACCAACAAAGGAAAGATAAGGGGAAACTCCACTCAGATATACATAATCCATTTAGGCATATATCATAATCCACTCAGACGTAGTCATACACACCATTCCACAAGTCAGGGGATAAAAACTCTAAGATTCAAGTTGGAAATGGGGGAGTCACTTCTCCAAGTATACAGTTGGCTTGTGAAGGAAACCCTTCCCGCCTTGATCAGGATGCCAGTCGAGGTAACTTCCCTGGGATTGAAAGCCCTTGCCTGGAGGGGTAAGTGAATATTGTTTATGCTTTAAGTTTGTAAACACGTGCGTGCTTGAGTTTGTCTGTGAATCGCTTGTGGTTGTAACAATGTACTATTCTTGCCTTAAAAAATTGCAATAGTGCATTCCTCCATTGTATCTGTAAAACCTGCAAGAGTGGCATGTTAAGTCTGTAAGTGAAGTTCAAATAAATCATTTGCTTGAACCTTGCAGTTAAGTCTGTGAGTGAAGTTCAAGTCGTTTGCTTGAACCTTGCAGTTAAGTCTGTGAGTGGAGTTCAATTCGTTTGCTTGAACCTTGCTGTTAAGTCCTTTTCCGTCACATTAACAACATGAGGAAGACAGAATAATGATCCATGTAGTTGAACAGGGTGCATTTGAAACATACATTTTTCTTTACAATGCAAATAATTTAATTCATTCAAAGAGCCCTTAGTGGACTAGTGCCTACACTAGGTTTGAAGTTGAAACTCTTTCTCTGGTGAATAATAGCACTGGCAATTTTGTGACAGCTTATGAGAGCCAGAATCACAGGATAATAGCTCTCAGGATATGTTATTTTGGAGAGGGAACTTACAGACAGTTCTCACCCCAGTGTCACCTAACAGCATGAAATAAATACCCTTGAGACCAATTAAACTTTCTTTCAAGATCTCATGTAATCTATGGCTTTTTAATATGATTTAAAAGAAAAAAGAAATTACTTTTAAAAAGCCAGTGGCACATGATGTGTGCTCAAAACATGAGACATTTTTGGTAATGAGTAATCCTACATGTATCAATATAAGGTTAGCAGCATGGGCAGTGCCTCAAACAAAGCCTGGGGGCATCGATGGAGAGAATCCCAACAATGTCAGTGACTTTGGATCAGACCATTACTGAATGACTCCAGGCCACATTGTGCAATTTGTATGGGTAGTTTTATTAAGAGCTACAGTACACGACTACTGTATTCTGGCTAAATTATGACCCACCTTTGCAGACTCCTCTAGGAGGCCCTGTAGAAGGCATGTGGGCAAGAGAGAATTTATGATGCAGCTTGATCACAGAAATCCAGTTACTGAGGTGTTGAACTTGTTTGTAACAGCATACACTGTACCATGGCCTAATAGACCTTTTTAGGTGAAGATGAATAAAATCTTCTTAACTTTATTTGCACTGATTTTTCCTTAAAAGCATCATTATTTGATAGTTTAAGCCTCTTTGGCCTCAGAAGTGCATTATGCAGGCTGCTGGTGGGATAGCGCAAACATTATTCAAAGCTTGAAACTACTTTTCCACAGAAACAAATCTGCTTATGCTAATTTTTAATAAGTACTGGCAGATTATTAAGATGTGTTACCTCCCTATCTACTTCCTTTGAGAATTTTACTATTCTTTGAATTCTAGCAAGAACTCCCAAATACATAAAACAGTGACAAAAAAATGACATTCATATAAATAGCACAATTTTTATGTAGAACACCTCTATGAACAAGTAGGTTTCTCCTATTTTTCATTGCAAATAGTTTGCAAGGTATTAAATTTAAGATATTGCAATTATCCCATTCACCTCTTTTTCAATGTTCTCAGGAGTCCAGGGCTTGCAATCTCCCAAAACATATAAGAATTTCAAGATAAAATTTCAAAAGCTAACGAGAAAGATATTTTAAGATTTCCTTTATGTCTTTTTTTACTCTGCCTTGGTGCTCAGCATCATGCAAGATTTGGCCCCAAGTCATGGAGATTTTAGGCAATAGTTTCCCCATGCTTAAATTTTAAAAGTAGTTGCCATAGCAACTGCCAGACACAGCATATGGTGTGTCTGTTACCTCCAAGATAACAGAGCAATTTCTAAAGAATTTTCTTTACAATATGTTACGAACCTTTGTACTTTTTACATTTTTTCAGAGTGCAGTATAAGGTACTGTTGTTCCCTGACATTCTCTTCAAGTTGAATGCTCATTTTGTAACTCTCTCTTTCATATTAGGCAAATATTTCCCTCTCTTCCTTGTCTTTTTATTCTCCCAATATTCAGCAAAATGTGAAAGAATGAAGTGGGGAAAAGGAAACATCTATTAAGTTTTATCTAAAGATTTTACTTAGTTTTGCTACAATGTTACCTTTCCTTCACAGTGACAATCAAAAGATAAAAACAAAGAAAAATACAGAATACAGAAAAAGACAGAAACCTTATTAAAACTTCTTTAATATATAGGTGCTGGGCAGTCAGTCATTTTGCAGAACTATATGCAGCCTTTGACTCCCACACTCGCCCAGCTTCTCATCTCCAATGAAGAATTAATATCTGTGCAAAGTGGCTTCAAACAAGAGGAACTCAGAAACATGCCTGTCACCTCTTGTTTGCTAGGTAATACATCCCCCTCGAAGACCAATGTTGCAGACCCTCTTCCAAATGGCTTGGCTCTACTGTGTGTAGCTCCTGAAGAGAAATCCCCTAGGACAGCCTGCGAGTGGGATGACCCTGTCTTCCTTCCTCCACGCACCCAAGAAGATCCCACTGTCCAGCAGAGCTCCCAACAGTTAAGCATCTCAATGCTTGCCTTGCTTCATAGAATCACATGCAGATTCAGAAAATAAGGGAAATAGGCTTTTATTCCTCCTTGAGCCCATCTGTGATTATATAAGCTGAGACAGGATTAAAAGAATAGTTACTAGGATATGTAATAATGTTCTGCTCTGTAATTCTCTGTCCCTTGAGTCCTTCATTCTGACAACTTTCTGCAGTTAAGGAGCCTTCTGCATATATCTTCTAAAAAATTAAAAAATAAAACTCCACCAAAACAGGAAGTATGAGTGCACATTTAATTCTCCCCCTGAGGAGAAGCTAAGAAAGAGAATGAACCACTCATTATACACTTAGCTTAATGCACAACTACGAGATGCTGACACTACCCTGATGAAGATAGAAGATAGTGTAAGAACAGAATAAAATATTTTAAAGGGGACTTCACACATTTGGGGTTATTTTCCTTTACTTACTCTTCATTTACCATGGTTAGTTCTCAGGGAAGGGGTAATCATTCTGTAATTGGAATTGTATGTGATTACCTTCAAGAAATACTTGGCCCAATGTTTTGCAAATAAATGCTTATATTTAATTAACAAGTTGCATGGTTTATTGCAGCAATTTATAGTGTAAATATATTTTTCAAAATCCTCTTTTGCTGCCTGGGCAAGGGGAGAAAGACACCAAAGAGCATAGCAGCAGGCACTATTTCTGGGCAAGTGTAACTTTCAGTAAAGGCCGCATGACTGTGCTGTGGGAAAAACAGGAGAAATTTTTGCTGCTAAAAAGAGACTAGTGACAGCATTTTTTTCCTAGTAATAGCAGCTGAAGTTAACTAACCATAGTTACAGGAAAAGCAATGGTAGTAACTTCAGGTCTTAGCTGCTAAATGGCATGTAACAGAAAGATAATGAGGATCATGTGTGAGTTTCACGTCATGTTAGTCATGCATTATCAATTTATTAGCCTGGAGCATTTAGGAGAGGAAAATTACTTATGGTGTCCTGACTGATTGAAGGATACTGAGAAAATATGATAAATATGTTTAATTAAAAATACATGTTATTTATTGTGTATAATGTAAAAGTTGTGATGAAATGAAAATTCTATAATGTAGGAAGATAGAGTTGTCATACACCATGCCTCACTTTTATTTATGCTGTAGATAATATCATAGGAAGATCATGCGTTAAGGCGTTAAGGTCATTTCAATACCTGTGAATGTAATGTTTCTTTTAAATTGTAATTTTATAGGTTCTTATGGCTTAGTTTTTCTTGCCAGCTCATGGATGGCATTATCTTTTGCATCAGACATACGCTTGACATTAGGGTCTCCGCAAGTCCCTAAAGGAACAGTTGATCTCTCTCCCACTTAGTCACTTCCTTTTTCTGAAACAACCTCTTTCCACTTAATTCTGAATTTTTCTAGTTCTGCTCTTAGCAATCAACCACAATCTCCACAGACACCGGCTGTGTGTACTAGCCAGCCACCAGGCCACATGGTGTACAAGAAGGGGCTGAAAGAAGTGGGTTTGTTCAGTCTTAAGAAGAATAAGCAAAGGGGAGTTCTTATTGATCTTATTGCTGTCTTCAACTACCTGCTAGGAGAGCATGGAAGAACAGAGAACCCCTCCTTCTACGGTGCACAATGATAGGATGAGAAGTGGTGGACACAAATTGCAACATGGGAAATTCCAATTAGATGTTAGGAAAAATATTTTCACCATAGTCAAACAGTGGAACAAGTTTCCCAGAGAAGTTGTGGCATCACCACCACTCAAAACTCAATCAGGCAAGGTACTGAGTAACCTATTCAAGTTGGTTTTGCTTTGAGTGGGGCCAGATGACCTCAAAAGGTCTCTTCCAACCTAAATTATGTGGTGATTCTGTGATTCTATTCAACACCAGTTCAGGAGAGCTCAGCAGGCAGTTTGTCATTGAAGAAACTACTCTAATTGAAAATCTGAGTTTGCCTGAAAGAATAGGTCCCTCTTATAAGTGAAAGAGTGTGATTTATCCAAAAGTAGCTTGTGCCACAGAGCGGGAGGTTGGTATTGTTCTCTTTTGGATGTATTTTTTCTATATTGGCACAGAGCATGTAGAATTTAAGATTTATTCCTGATGAAGATATAAATAGCACAGAATCAACCCCTAAACAAAAATGCACCAAAAATAAAATAACTGATAAGTTTCCTTTCAGTATGTCTTATTCTGTTTCAGGAAACGTAGAACCCAGTAAGTTATATTCAAAGCCCCTCTATAATTAAGTGCAAGTGAAGTATATCGCTACAGCATATTAGTGACTCCATGTAAACATATTTTCCTCCTGAATGGTTATAAACAGGCACACCATAACCTCATTTTTAGCTTTTTTCCACTTTATAAATTCATTTTTCTCTTTGCAAAATGTCACTTTCTTTCCAGCAGGTTAATCCCAGGAGGTCTGGTAACTACAATTACTCCATTTAAATATTCCACATATCTGTCAAGACTCAAAAGAATTTTGTAGTGTCAGTTTAAATATAAATATATATAATTCTAGTTAATAATCATCACTTCAAGTCTGTTATGAAAACTGTATTACTCATTCAGAGTGTGTGTGATGTTGTGTACGTATGCAGCATTTGTTGCAGCATTTTCATTGATTTATTCATTAAAAACACAACCATACTAACTGCAACACATCAATGATCTCATGCAGAAAACAATGCTCTTCAAAAGTAAACTTGTCTATAAGTTTTTATTATAATTACTTTGGGAAAAAGCACCAGGAATTTCCGAGCTTTTTATACAGAGAATACTGAAAATTTATATAATACTGTAAAAGCAAATGCTAGCAAAACATATTCAATGCTTTTCATTTCTCTATCATTTCCATCTAGAGAAAATCTTTTCATTTACCAGTGACCAGAAGTTTATTTTCTTCTTGGTAGGGGGTAGGAAGGTTTGGGGGAGTTGACAATTTTCTGCTGCCTTATAATAGCCTGAAACTCCACACAGTTAAAAGACAAGCATCTTAATAACTTAGAAACTAAAATTGTAATGTTGATCAAAAATAGATCACCATTTATTTTCCTTAAGTTCAATGTGCTTATCGGGTCTTCATTTATTTAGCCTGCTAGAATAGCCTTTGCAATACAGGTAAAAGTGTAACTGTTTTTACAATGAAAGTTTCAAAGTAGCAGAATGAATATCCTTATGCCCAGCAAACACAATACCAATGAATAGCATTTCAAAGCTTTTAATCTCCATGACAACCCACCTCAGATTCTTCAATAAAATGCCACTTTACATGCACACAAACATATTCATTTATGCACACCTACCATGTGTTCATAAATATCATCAGTGCTGTGCATCTTAAAACCATGTATAATATCATTGATGTCTTTCTCTTGGAAAACTAATCAGTCAGCACTCCAGCTAAAAACTTAATTCGTATCCTTCTGCTTCTATTAAGTGTCATATAAACAAAAGGCAAAGAGATAGATACAAAATATGGCTCAAACATATAGGGACATACCTTGAGTTTTGGCAAGCATCAGGAGAAATACCTGATACATAAATAAATCAGAAGAATTACTTCAAAGACCTACACAACAGAATCACAAATCGCATAGCAGAATTATTCACAGTACTTTTTTCTGTCTCAGAAAGGAAATAGTTGACTTAAATATTATAAGCAGAGCACTCACTAAGCTGTGTAAGTAAGGATCTAACTACTGATATGAGTCACGTACTGATGTATATGTGGCTCACAACTAATACTGGAAAAATCACGACAAATGCTTAAAAAACTGTCCCAAGACCAAAGTTCAGTTTAAGCCACTCCAGGAAATGGGACGTTACAGAGACCTGCCCACATAAAGGAAACAGATACCTGCTGCCATTTGCCCAGCTTGTAATACTGCATTCACAAAACTCACTAATTACGGTCCGTTATCTTGCCTGGTTTGGGTTTTTAGGACTGGTTCGCTGGACTACCCATGCTGTCACAGCTGTAACATACCGGCTGGGAGGATGCACCGCATCAGTGCAGAATGCAGTATGGTCACAAATGACAGAAAAATGTACGCTCAGGCCTGGAGGTGGGCCTGCCAAACTTTCACGTGCATGACCTGAATGGATCACCATAGCTGCAGCTCATATCCTCCTCCAGCCTGCAGCTTCAAAAGGCAGCATGCCCCTGTCCCCCGCCCTCTGGAGCTTCTGCTCCAGCAAATCCTGCCAGCACTTCTACATAACCTGCTTTAAGGATCTCTCATATCTAACACCCCTGCCCAATCACAATAGGCTTATTAGTCAGGGTTAATTGCACATGTTTTGAGTACCATTTGTACCTGTTAAGCTACTCTGCAAGGTAATAGCTGATGAACTGAGCAGGTCTCTTTTTCCTGCCTTCTCCCAGGGTGTGTCAAAGGGTAGCCTAGCCATCAGTATCAATTTTAGGAAAAGCACTTTTCTCCACACACACACACAAAAAAAGAGAAGAAAAAGTCAGAAGCAGCTTTCAGCTGTGGGAATAGCTGCCTCTCTGGCATCCCAGGCCATCCCTCACTTTCTCAGAAGCCTGCTCATCACAAGACCTTTTATCCCGATTAGGATGGTCAGTGCACAGCAAATGACATAAAACTCCTGTGAATCTCACTGCCAGCCTGGAAGCACACATGAGAAACTCAGCAGAGAGAAATCTGAAATACCATCAGGTATCTTTTGTGATAGACATGCACAGAAATTCTCAGCATTCTCCTTCTTGTCTGTTCCTTTCTACCACCCTTGCACTGACCTCTACTACAGAAAGGACACTTCAGCATACCCGTATTTGCATGGTGTGTCACAGGACCTTATGGGCTTAGGAAGGGCTTGAGGGCATGTTGAAGACCTTCAGTGTGCGTATGAATGGCTTGGCCTTTAAACGAGTCTCAGAAGGCATTATGGATGCAGGCTAGCTGACCTCTATATTTTGCTAAAAGACACATAACGGAATTGTTTCAGAAAGTGTGAGGGGGGCAAGGGCAGGGGGCATTTTGCAGTCTTGGAGTAACCACTGCTGCATTATCTGGCTAGTCTGCAGGCATCCTCGAGCAGTAATCTATCACATGTGTTAACTCTGCCTATTCATTTAAGATTAGCTGTGAACTCTGTAATAAAAGTGCCAGTTTCAACATCAGCACTAACTTTTGCTGTTGCCTTAGGTGTCCAGCCAAAAAAAAAAAAGCTTCCTGCAGCCCAAGTACATCTCCCATAATGTATTGATACTAATAACACTGTCTGTCCCAAAAGCCTCCAGTGTGGCCACCCCCTTCCTATGACTCTGTCAATAGAAGACATATTGTGCATTCTAAAATGGCATTGCATTATACTATAAAATAAAGGTAACTTGCTTAAGTTAAGTCCATAAATGCGAAATTAAGTTTCTTTTCAAACTTCAGTACATAAAATCTGCAGTCCATTTCACTACAAGCCAACAAAATGAGTCTGTCAAGACGTATTCCTAAAAATTTCTTGCTCAGCCCTGTAACTTCGTCATATAATACTTTCCCTGCTTGAGAAACTTCAATATGAATTCTTATTGAGACAGAACGTCATCTGCCTTTTAATTAGACATTTATGCTGATTCTAAATCTGGCAAAAGGTCAGAAATTCTAAAAGGCCAAAATTTAATTCTTTCCCTGAAGTAGATTTAAAATCTTTTCTCACAGTAAAATGGTAGAGTTCCAGGGTGACAGAGGTATATACAAGAGTTTACAAGGCAAAATGAAACCTTCCTGTAAAAAAAATGCCTTGAGATGCTTCCTCTTCTAGCCTTTCTTCACTGATGGCCAGTTGCATCCCTTCTAAGTTTTCATTATCCTCCCATTAAAATGACCACCTAAGTTACTAAAAGACAATGTATAATGTATATAATCTCCTTTCATGCATGTTGAATGCTACATGCAGCCTCAAAATCCTAATGCTTGATTGTACTGTCTAGACTGAACATCTAAATTTCATACCTAGAGCTTCCCTGAAATGCTTTGTTTTGTAAGCTGGTGTTGATGGTGCCAAAAAGAGCTGAGCTACATTATTTAGGTACTCATTACTCAAACACAACAAAAGGTAGGAGTTACCTTTTATCTGCATTTCTAAGATGTAGAGAGCCCAAGGTTGGCCTGTCCATCTCTAGAGCATGGATCATTGTAGAACATAAACTTGTAGGGATTAACTTTATTGTTTTCTCACTATTTCTTCAAGGCACTATTAAAATCAAATTAAAATGACAGTGAATTGAACTTTTCATGTCGCCTGGATATAGGTCAGAGTAGATTAAGAAAGTCACAAGTTCAGAGATACTAATTCTTATTAATCATAATGATATTTTTCACACTATAGTTACCACATTGGTAACAATTTCATTTTAGATGAAGAACCCTGCCAACAGGTAGCAAAAACTTTCATTGCCACCTCTGTTTCTAATGGAACTCTAATATAGGGACCACAGGTTTTATATGGAATTATCAGAGCTTTTAAGCTGTCAAGACCCAATGCAGGTTATTAGAAGATCTAGCCACGCAACTCATAGTAAGAATAAGCATCTTCTTCCTATTGAATGAGTTTAAGTGTTAAACCAATGCTTCACTTCTTTAAAAAATGTATTATAGTGTTGTCCCACAAACAGGGTTCATTTACCCAGCGTGCCAGAGTCGAGGTATTTTCAAATTAATTTCATTGCTATGCATGAATAGGTGCCTGCCTCAAGACAGCACACCCTCCTCTCAAAACTTGTCACATTTATACACTTAACTAATACATATTCTTTGTCATTTTCCTTAATGATTGGTTCTTTCTTCTTCACCCCTCATGTAAATTAGTGTGCAGACTCTGTCTTCTTCCCTCATTGTCTTCTTTTGAGTAGGTGGTATCATCTGAGTAGGTGGTCAATGAGCCAGTGGTCGCAATCTCCCCCTATAGGAATTACCTTTTACCTACTTCTTACTCTGTCTTGGCAGTTCCAAGCGGTTCTTCAAGGTTTATTGACCAGACCACAATCCATTACCTTTTCTGACATGAACATAAAGCCCCGTTGCCTAGTAGTTAGTTCCTAAACCCTAAATCGTGTCTAGTTATTGTGTCCCTATTTTAAGTGTTAACTGATGGGGGCTATACACAGCACTTTAGCAGCTCCCTCGTTATTTCAATCATATTATACATATTAATTGATAACAATATGTTCATTTTATAACTACTGCATCATGCAGTTAATTCTCAAGTCAAAAATACCATTTGTCTAGGATCCTAATGACATTTACAGGGCCTACAGTTAAATAAACAAAAGATATTTTACCATCTCTCAGTGTCTTGTCCTTGTAAAAATTACATAGTGTACTTGCACAGAAATGTATCTTTTCTTCTGTTTAGTTTATTACCTACAGAAAAGAAGTTTTAAGTATCTTTTTATGTCTTGAAGCTGTAGTCTCTAAACTATATGTAATTACTTTCAATGAAAAAAAAACTATAATGGGAATAGCTTTATTGTCATATTTTTACTAGTGGGTGTGAGAAGTGATTTAACTTACAGGTACTGATTATTTAATTGTATTGATATAGAGCATACAGCCTACCATGACTAGTGAATCATTCAGACTGACAAGAGGAGGTGTAAAAACTCTTCTTGCTTCTATTCTGCCATATCCTTCCAGCTTTACAAAGGAAAAAGCTTTATTCATAGGTGGGGGGTTAAGCCATTAAAGTTCCTGATAACAGCTATGAATGCATAAAGCAAACACGTCAAATCCATATGGTATAATTCTGAAATTAATTGGATAATGAAACAAACTATTCCCAGAGATGACTATATCATCAGATACACAATATAGCTGACTCTGAGCCTACATGTGGTTTAAAAATAATCTTTGTAAACTTTACAAAATTAAGCTTGTATATAAATTGCTTATTCTAATGTGCTCCACTTCATTTATTAGTGTGTGACCTTTATTCAACACAATTGTTGCATAAACCCATTTACTTGTTTAGATGTGAAAAGACACCACAAACTATTAAAGTCTTAGCTACATCATTACGTATGAAAGTAATTGTACTGTGTATTTTTAAACTTACAGCCTTGCAGCTGTAGTTGATTAAAAGAACATGAATTTAATCTGCAGAATAATTGTGCTTTGGACAATACTTGACCAAAAATAATTAGCAGAATTTAGATAAATTCTCCGTCTGGCTTTCAGCAACCCAAATAGAAAAAGCTACCTATAGATAGGCTTGAATATGACTGTTTGAGTTCTACACTAATATTATACAGAAATAACAGGGCTCAGATCTTAGATATACAACAAAGCACAGGCTTTTGGCTAAAAAAAAAATCTGTTTTGCTTTTCTTCCTCATCAGTTTTTATGTTTTTCACTAAACACAAGGTGACAAAAAGCAAGCGACTAAGGGATTCACATAAATATCTTAATTTCTTTTCAGTATCACTTTTTGATGAGAATAACTAAAAATAAGATGCAAGTTATCTGCTTTCTTTAAATAGTTATAATTTTGTATAGTTACAGCCAACAATAGAATGTAAAGTTACACTTTTCTTATTGTTTTTCGTATAGTTTTAAAATAATATATCTTTCTGTTTGTGTGAGTTTTTTCACTATGTAGTATACATATCCAAAATTGTTATCTTCTATTTTCAGTATCATTAATAGTTCCTTTACTAGTGTAAATGAATATTCTAAGAAGCTGGGTGAAAGCAATATCCTGAAAGCATTAACAAATTTGCATAGTAACAGAAACATTAAGTGTAAGATGAGATTTTTCTTTTTATTACTTTTTTTCTTGTTATTAACAGAAGAAACAAAATAAGGTAAGAGCTGTGTTAGAAGAGATCCAGCACTGGTAAAAGAGTTCTGAAATAGCGATTATATTCACTAAATAGTGAAAGAGTTCCTTTTAAGTACTGCCACGTGCTTGTTTTGCCAGAAATGAAGTGGGTTTTTTCAACAAATTACTAAAAATCTGCCTGGTACTTGTAGTCCAAGAAGAGCAATGTTGTTGAAGGGAAATCTTTTCTCCTTTTTTTTGTTTTGTACAAAAGACAACCGCAACAGGTCTGCCTGCAGGGCAAAACCCTCACAAAATGAAGAAGTTGAGAATGGTTGTATATTCTGTACAGCTTCAGAAGTGACACATTTGTAATGGCCCATGGGAAGAAAGCTGGCACATCTGGACAACTCTTTGGTGAAAACAAGTTATATTTTATGGAATAAAAATGAATGAAATTTTTGGCTGGGCAGCTATCTTCAGATAAGGAAGCTAGACTATACTAAGTAATGCAACATGAAAAAATTATTGCAATTTCACTTGGATGACACTTGAAATTAAAATAATTCCTGGTCTAAGGTGAAGATTGCAGAACCTGACAGAAGAATCTTTGTGCTTGTAATTTTAGCACAGCTTACTTCTAACAACTGGGATTTCATGATTGTTGATGATTTCCAAGTTGCTTTTCAGAACAGTGCATCACACTATTTTTATTTAAACACGAACTAGAAATTATAAGTATAGCAATTCACCCTGTTTATCAATTTATAATTACTAAAAAGGATGAAACCACTAGAATTGAACTTACTGTTTGAAATGACAGGATTGAAGAGAATCATAAGAACAACTTAGAGACCTGAATAGGGAATGTGAGCATTGATACAGGATGTTGTAAGTCTGATAAAGAATTCTATTAAAATATTGTTATTCAGCATCAAATTTTAAAAAATATTTTTAGATGAGGTGAAAAATCATAGAATGGTAAAGCTTAAAGAACAGATAATGCAATTATAACAAGATACAGGTGAGCTACTTAGATTATCATATTCCACTTAACAACTCAGTGATCATAATCATTTTGCAACTCTATTATATCGAGCTATGAAGAATAATTTAGAAAATCATTGACTCCATCTAGTGGTAATTTTCTGTAATTTTCACTTGCAACTCTGCTTCAGTAGGGAACTCTATTCCAAGCTTTGATTTCAATTTGTAACACTTGAAGAAACAACAACAGATAACAACACAATCCACTTCATTGATATATGAAACGCTTTTAGAATTTTTATAGTATTGAAGTAAATCACTTTCAAAACCTATGCTCAAGCATATAAATTTTAATCTTAGGAAAATCAATTGGTAGTAATGCCAACATCTCTTCCAAGAATGGTGCTCAAAATATCTTACAAAGAAAGTCAGCATCATTTTTCATAGGCTACAACTTGGGAAGCTGAGACAGGGGAAAATGAGACAATTTTGGCCAGTGCCAGAATGCGGAAAAGAACCTTAGCCTCCCCAGCCTCTTGGCTCAGGGCTGTCCCGCAGAGAACCAGGACGAGGGAGGCAGTCTTTCTCCTTGGATGTCTTTGGCTCAGATCAACACCAGACTAGTGTGACTGGTACTCTGTAATGACATAGGAAATGAAGTGGTATTTCTTCTTTTTATAACTTAGAGGAGGGAGCCATATCACTGCAGCCAACACTTTAGCCCTTACAAGTAACCACGTTTGCAGCCTGCTGAGACAATATAAAGACTCAGACCTCAGAACGTGATCTGCTTACTCAGTCCCCACGACCATATGATTGAATCGAAGTGGCAGCATGGCATGAAGAAATTTACACTGCCACTCCCCAATGATCTACCTTATTCCATAGGAAAAAAAACAGGTCAAGTCCCCAGGGAAATAACTGTCATTTTTCAAAAGCATTTAATCCAGATGAAGTCATTTAGGATATTCTTGTTCATCTAACAACTGAAATATAAGTCTGCCTGCGAAGTCTGAGAGACTTGGAAAGCAGTATGCACTAGGCTGCCATATGTTTATTCAGGGTCATTGAAAGGAAAATTAAGTCCATTAGTGATCAGAATCAAAGGAACTAGAGACAAAGGTGATTTTAACATTGTGAAGGTTTGAGGCTTGGGGGAGTGTGGACATCAAACAAGGTTAATTTTTCTTTCTATTTTTACAACAATACTGTTCAAGCAATATGGTGGACCTCAGGAAGGAGGCGTGGCCATGACAGGGCAATAAAAATGTCCCAAATACTGTTCTATTCTATGTAAAGTCAAATAAATAACATTTCCCAATTAATGATGTGGAAAGCTATCAACAAATTGTGAACTGGTCCACAGCTATGAGAAAAATATCAATTACTGATATAAATAAACATCATTCCATAAGCAGGACAATTGGGGTTCAACTCTGACTACCTTGTCAGTCACAGTCTGCACACCTAGGACGCTGAGCAAAGGATTAGCACTGTAGTAAACTGTCCCTTCAGAGCTAAAATTTGAATGTTGAAAGCATTCACTGGTGAAATTATCCAAAGATTATTTTGAGTGAGTAAACTTGGCAAACAGAGTGTTCTCCTAAAAGCAGTATAAATAGTACATGTCAATAAAGCAGCTCACTTAGCCTCTGTTAGTTTTAATCAACCACAGTTGATTCACAGAGTTTGTACAGCTAAGCCCTCTCCCACTCAAACCTATCTTTCTTTGACAAGAGTACTAATGAAAATTCACTGGATTGAAGGAATTCTTAGCTACCAGCACTCATTCTCCCAAGCTATTACGTGTGTTCAGCACACTGCTTCCAGGACAAAGTAGTATTCTACATGCTGTCCTTGTCAACACCTGTGGATGAATAGAGCATCTTTAAATAATTCTCTAGACAACTGAGAGTGACTCGGTAGCTAAACAGTTAAAAAATCCTGGAATTTCATAGGATACTTGTCTCTCAGACATGATTATCAAAACAAAAATTGAGGAAAAGTTCTTCTTTTCCAATTTTCAAGTGACAGAGGTACTGGATGACTGCCTTCATGTAAGAGCCAACTGCAGCCTAACAAGAGATCAGTCATTTAGGGTACATTACATCCTCTACAACATCTAACTAATAATTTGGTATGAGTAGTTTGATATAAGTTCCCTTCTCTTCCGACTGTTCATAAATAAGAGGTAGATCAACACAATAAATGCAGTTGAAACAAATACAGTACTATACTTTTCATGGTAAGTGATGCAGCAAACAGAGTTGGAAGAAACACAGCTTTAACGTATTAAAAAGACCAATGTCAGGTACTGGCACTTTTCTATTTGTCTTATAAATTATACCCCAGAGCTGGTCCCCCGTGCACAGTTCTAATACTCTGGGCTTATAGCTGTATACTAGAACCTTCTTCTCCTATTACACTCATACCTTAGAAAAAGGAAAAATGCCTAAACAGAAGAACAGGCTTTTTAATAGGAACAATTTTCCATGCTTCTAGTTTAAAAACTATTAACTTTATAATAAAATTCTTTATTTGTAACTATTTGCATAATTGAAATGAATAAAGGCTGTACTCCCTTGATAATGATCCAATAAAAGAATGTATTCAAGGAACTAAATAATCTCCTGCTATTTTTAATCTTTTGTCTAGCCAACTTTCAGATCTTGGGCAATTTGCAGAATGTGAGAAGTCTGGATAATCGTGGATTGTGGTAGTGAGTTTCAGCTCTAAATTCCTGCAATGAGATAACACTTGAGACAACATCTCAGCCCAATTTATTTGTGTTCTCCAAAGGTCTTCCCCGGTAGGATGGGATGATAGTAAATTAAACACAGAATTCTTATGTAAGGGTGTCACAGCTGAATTCAGGTGCAGAATATATCATAATCATTAAAACAAGATTTCAGGTTATCTAGCCATTTCAGAGCTGAGAACTTAACCTCAGCTCAGCGCTTGAGAAGAAATAATAAAGAGGTTTAAGATCAAATTTCCTTCCTCTGTAAATACAAAAGAAATCCTTGGTAACAAATACAGAAATCAAGACTCATTTGTCACCAGTGAATAATGCTTCCTTGGCTGGTGTTAGCTCATCTGGTATTTTCCTTACATCTATCCACCACCTTCATGACAGCACTGCATAGACCCTTCCCTCCCAGGCTCTGTTGTGGCAAACAAAATGTAGGTATCCGTATGTAGATAACCCCCTGATACCTTCCTGCTTTTTACTTAAGGGAAGTACATTAGCAGAGAGCTTACTGAGGTCATCACCATTTTTCTTCTGCTTTTGTCAGACTTCAGAACTAATCTTTCATGGTGAAATTCCTATATTAGCATCTAAATCTTTTGAAAAGAGATGAAGTGTTACAAACCAACAAAATTGCAACAGGCATTCTGGATCTTGGAGCTGGGATCTTCATTCATATGTAATTCAGAGGCATTTGTGCAGCACAGGACAATTACCTACTCCCTCAGGGTACACCACTGGTTTCACATGGGAGTGTATCTGTCTTGTCTGGGTCTCATGAAAACAAAGGGCTTGCAGGGAGCACTGAAGGATGACCTACCATTGTCTGAGAAGACAAAATTAGCATCTTGATTGTCACGGTTAAACCCAAAGGTCTTTAAAAAACATGTATTTAAAAAAAACCCCAAACAACGTACTTTCGTCAGGGAAGCTTCCTTTGCAGTGTGTGAAGTTTTGTCACTGTATCTGTACAAATTATAAGGGTCTCATCCATCTTAGTTGTGAATGAAGTTCAGAGCATCAGTATCAAGGGAAAAGAAAATATGATTGACTGTATATTAGGTAAAAGGAATTTAAAGTCGACTCTAAACAATGGTCAACCTTCAATGACAATTCAGGGGTGTGTTCCCATGGTTTCCAAAATCTGGGGCTCTTTCTGACATTATCATCAAAGATCAGCAAAACAATAACAAGCCCCATTTATTAAGAAAGAAAAACTAGTACTCATCACCTCTCCAGCAAGGTTCTCAATGAGCTTTTAGCAGAAGTAACATGCTAAGGGGCGAACAGACAGAAACCTTCTTCAAATAAAAAAGCCATAATCTGATGTACACCTTTGGTTGATTTTGAGATGTTTGAGAAATTTCTCTTTCTGCATCCACTAGACTGCTCACTCATCTGAGTCTTCTTGAGTGGTGTGAGGTAACCTGTTTCACTCCACTGACATGGACTTGTTTAGTTATTACTCAGTAAGTAAGCTGACTACAGTCTGACTGAAGTACTTTGGTTCAACAGATTTCAGCTAAGTTTGCTTCTGCTTATTTATAAAAAATTTAAGACCTCCATAGTAAGCTAAACAGAAAACACCAGCTCTTAAAGGAACAACCCCTGCCCACCTTTAAAATAAGTATTTTATTTAAATGCTCTAAGAATATGTTTTATATTCTACTTAACTTTGTATAGACAAGATTCTTGCCTGAGGTAGGTTAGGAATATTTCATAAGCAAGGCTACCTATCTCCCAAATTATGTAAAATATTTGTATGCTCAAATGAACATCTCAAGAAACCTTAACCTGTTTTAAGAAATACTGAAAGACTTCAATGTTCAAAGAACTAAGTTGCAGTAGAATATCAAAACATTTTCCCAACTACCTATTTTCCTTAAAGCTACTTACTGTACAAAAAAGATACAATTTTCTTTTGGACTATTTTATAAGTCTCTGAACCAAAAGTATTTCTCTTTACAGAAATGAATTCAGAGTGCTGAAGAAGCTATATAAGACCACTTCTCTTCAAGACCTAACAGTGTTCTCCCGCCCTTTAAAAAACAGGATGTATCTTGCTCTTTGAAAAGATTGTGGCTGGCTGTTTGCATCTTAAATACTTCACAAAGCATTATCAGCATCACTCACAATCTGCAATTAATGACTCTACAAAATGCTTTCTGCAAGGCAAGTATTAACTGACATTTAAATATAACTTTCAAACATAAACCAAAACAAACTCTTCAAGCAAACGAGCACGTTTACACGTACAGGCTAGAGTTTGTTCATTTGGATTGGCAGATGGTAAGTGGAAGTTTTCCTGCCTCTTATTTACAGGATGAAAAAGGAAAAACTTTCTAATTTTTTTTAATGAACCTAAAAATCTCAGTAAGCAAGCAAGTAAAAAACCATAGATACATCAACTACAACTGGTCATCACATGTAGAAAGGTAATTTTAAGCACTTTCTCAACTTCAGGAAGGGTAACAGATACAACGTGTGTAATCACTTTCACCTCCATATCCCCGTTGTTCCCCCAGGGTTCACCCATGCAATACCATTGCCTTGCCCTCGGCAGAGTGCTGGTTGCGGATCACAGGTACATCAAAAGAGAAGCACCGTTTAAACTTTTAGCTCAGGAAGGAAAAATTATATGCAGTTTAGCTTATGTCCTGTCTGAAAGGCCAAGGAGTGGAACAGCGTGGTATTGCATTTGTATGGACACATTAAGCTCCTGACCCAGAATGAACACAGCAATGCAGGCAGCAGATGAGCTCTGCCGGGTGAAGCCACACCATCTCACAGCAGGACAAATATCACCCCTAACCACTGCTGCTCACATACCTGCTTATTATCTGAGCAACCCGGTACCAGGAGACCTGAAATTGCTGTTTTGTGAGGGAATTTGTGCTGCCAAGAGGTGGTATGTTTGAGTTCAAAAGATACCGAGAACAGCCAGAAGTGATTTCAGATCAAAACATTCAAACAAGGACCAGAAAAGATAATAGGGGAGAACTAGGGGAAAAAAAACTTGTGTTTTTTTGGTAACTAGTGAGCTAGTACTTTTCAAAGGATTATGTGAAAACAAAGGAACCGAGAGAGTCCGTGATTAAAAAAAATTAAAAAAAAATAAGGTAAGCTGGCCACCTTTCTCCTAAAAACAATTAAAGAATAAGGACCTGATTAGTTATTCTTTTAATTGTATTAATATATAACCATGCAAATTGAGCATAAAATGCTGCCATCTTGGTGACAGCGTATTTCCATGCATTCTGTATGGTATGTCTAAATATTTTGATGGTTTTACTATTTTGTACCAGCCATGGAAACTGGTTTGCTGCTAGATGACTTTAAAAGTGAGATTCGGTAAATAATTTTAGAAATCTTACACTAACACTATGATTGAAACAATAGACAGAAGTATAGCCAAGCAATCGACTAGTAGAGGTAGTTACTCATAAGTTTTGCAGTTCTTTGCTCTCATGACTAGATGTTCCTGTACGTTAGATGAGAACAATCTTGAAACTGACCACATGTGATTGAAACTGTGTTAAGCTTCAAGAACAAGGACAAGAACAAAGACTTCAAGGACAGCCAACAGAATCTCAAATGGGTCAGTGGTCATAAAAGCAGCCCTTCAACTCAAATGAATTCTTCATTGTGCATGATCAGATGTAGGCAGTACTATGATAATCAGTTACAATAATTTTTAGGTGTATGTATACTAATCTGTAATTGTTACCCCATATAACCTGTTTGTGCTGAAGCTGTGGCATGCACGCTAGGTGGAATTATCCCCCGTGCATCCAGCGCTGCAATAAAGAATGCCTGCTTTCCAAAATGAGTCTTAGAGAGTTTCTTTGACCGGCTTTTCGGTATCAGTGGTTAGGTCCTAAAAACTTAACAAGCGATGCCATGACTGAGCATCTCCATATGTGATTTGGAGTTCTAGACCACCTAACATACTTCAGATGTTTAGAGGAGGATGCTATTGCTTGTCTGAGTTCTACATAAATATAGAAAAATGTTTGAGGCCGTCTCATTTAAAAAAAAATAAAAATCCATAAAAAACAGCAGAACACACAGATACATTCAAACGTTAATTCTTCCTTTAAAGCTTTTTCTCCCTGCTGGGTAGGACTACTGAATGACTGATAAAGACTAAAAGAAAACAAAAATGTTCAGGCATTTTCTGACTGAAAATAATAAATAAAAAAAACTAACAGAACATATCAGCTGACCCTAAAATGGAATATTCTGTACTTGGAAATTATTAGCATACAAGGGAAATGGTATATATTACAAAAGCCGGAGGTAGTATAATAATAACATCCTTTCTTTATTCAGTAGACCATTACTTGGGACGTTTATCCAGAATGTGGCAGACTGGGGTATAACCCCCCTCTCAAAAGACAACATTAAAGCTTGTCATTCCCATTGACAGTGTAACACTTCCTTTTATGTATTAGAATAGTCAGCAAGCCAGAGAGAGTACAGGCAAGAATGATACTCTACACTTCTTGAAAATGTAAATTCAGATCCACATAGGAGGATGGAATCTATTCTGGATTTTTCATATAGCAGGTAGATGCTCAGTTATTGGATAAAATGGGACACCCACCATACTGAAGCACATTTAGGAAAACCAGCGTAATATGTTAAAAATCACTTTTTTTTTTTTTTAAGCAAACCAATAATTACCTATAATTGTCTATGTCTACCTTTTGCCCTGTTTCACATCCAGAGATGCCCTTCTTTTTCAGAAGTACACACTGTAAGGATATGTGGAATAATAATTTTTTATTGAGAATATCTGACTAACAGCTGTTTAACATACAAGACTTGGAAAACAGACAGGAGAAGCAATTAAGCCTCAGATACACAAACCCAGAAGACAACGAATAGACAACGAATACCAAAGACCAGAAATCTCAGGCTACTGATGGGCCATTGAAGGAACCACTCAAAATCTTGAGGAGATTCAACTGGAACTTTCTAACTGATGAGGGGGAAGGAAGATTATCACAAGTCTCTCAGGACAGAACAAACTCATTATGGTATATTTTAGGGCATTTGTATGATTGTGCAAAATGCACTATGGGATTTTTAGGGGAAAGGCCAAAGATGGGGAAAGGGTGGGATGAAGGTACATTGAGGATGAACAAGCACAGGAAAACAGAGAGGCAGCGGGACAACAAGGGCCAGCCATGTGAAAACAAGCTGCTGGTCAGCACACTTGCCTAGACAAGTCCTAACCGCGTTCCCAGGTAAGTTCCCTGTTCTGTCTGTGCGTGCCGCTAAAGAACTTCAAGCCAGGGTAGCTAGCAAGCAAGGTCGTTGGTCTGCGATCTAGCTACTGGAGAAAGTGTGGGTCTGGATGTCAGGTACTGCAGAGACTCCAGGTTTGACAGTCAAGTTACAGGGGGGAATATAGGTCTGGACCAGGTATCGGAGAGACCCACCTGGGTAAGTGTGAGATCTGCTACCAACAGTGTCTGGTGGGTGGGTGGGTGGGTGCCGTGCTGAGGACACCTGCTCAGCATTCCCACCGGCTGGACCTCGGGCCGAGGGGCTGCAGCAGCCCGGCTGTACCGGACAGGGAAGGAGAGCTCGCCTACGTCCCAAAGCCCACTGGACTGCGCTTCCTTTTCACGCAGTCCACCATTACAGCAGCATTCAGACGGCAAAACATCAGCATAAACATCAAATACAGAGCTTCAGTAGAGAAACTCCATTTTACTGTAGCAAGCGTCATTGCATCCAAGTGGGTTTCCCATCAGCTATGGGAAAAACAGGTCAGCGCCGCGGCCTCACAGCAGGATAGCTCAGGCCCCTTGAGAACGGGCTGTGAAAGACAGCAATTTAAAAACAAGCAAGCAAACAGACGAAGTGGACTTTCAGAAAAAAACCATCTTGTTTCCTTAGGTAGGTACTGCAAAGCAGGCGTTCTGGAACAGCCTGCCTGGTATTACGGCGTTAGCAAGGGCTGAGGGTAAGCAGTCTGTGGAGACCCCGCTCCTTCCCAGGGCAGAGGTTACTGATGACGACAGGCCAGGCTGACGACGCGTTAGCCCCTGGCCACCGCCGTTTGCAGGGTTTCCCCTCCCCGCGGACCGCCCCTCTCCCCGCCGTCCCCAACGGCCAGGCAGTCCCGCAGAACACCCGCCGGCACCGGCAGCGCTGCCCCCCGGCAGGAGGGGGGCGGCGGGGCGGGCCCGGACCCGGACCCGGACCCGGACCCGGACCCGGACCCGGGCCCGGGCCCCGCCGCGGCCCGCCGGCCCCTCACCGCTCCCGCCAGGCCCCCCCGGCCGAGTACCGATCTCCAGGATCGCCGGTCCCCTCCCGCTGAGCCGGCGTGCCCGGCGAAGGCGGCCGAGCGCCGATGCAACGGATGGCGGGCGCGGCGGTGGGCGGAGCCAGGGGCCCGGCTTCCCCGCTTCCGGAAGGGCGGCGGATGTTGGGGTTTGAATTGTCTGACAGTTAGCGCGGGCGGCTCGGCGTCGGGGCGGCCGCCGGAGCGCCGCGGTGGCGGGGCTGCCTTCGGGGTGAGTAACGCCTTCGGTGGGCTGAGGCTTCGCCCTGCTGCCGCTGGGCCGGGGGGTAAGGAGGCGAGTGCCGCCCTACGAAGGGAGAGGAGGGGCGGGCGTCGGGGTGCCGCAGGGGCGGTGGAGGCCCCCGCTTCCCCGTGAGGGGAGCCGAGCCGAGCCGGGCAGCAACGGGCAACAGCTTCCCAGCCCGCGCTTTGGGGCGCAAGCGGCGCCTGGCTCCCGCCGCTTGTCTGGAGGCAGAAAATAGCGGAACAACTGACCTGAGAGGTACTTCTCCCTCCCTCCCGTCGCGCTTCTGGGAGGAAAACTGGCAGGAGGCGGCCAGCGGCGCGGGGAGGCTCGCCCAGGGCGGCCGCGGGAGGGAGGGAAGGAGGGAGGCGGGACGGGGGCTGGCGGGTGGCTCTTCCCACAAACCCTGCCGCGGCCCTTGTGCCTTTTAAAAGGACGGCGGTCAGGTTTCGTGGTTGAACCCCTGTGAGACTCGGGCAGTAGGCGGCCACCCGAATCCTAATCAGTTGGGGTTCCTCGAAACGTGGCGGGAGTTCTGCTCCCGCCCGGGTGGTGGTTGCTGGGGGGGGGTTCTTTCAGGACGCGGCGCTGTGTTACCGACGGCGAGATGAACTGGAGACGCTGTCATGTGTGCGTTCAGGATACACAGCATGCACGGGTGGGATCTCGGAGGGTTCTTTTGCTCGTATGCTTAGAGAAAACGTGTACCTCAAACCTTGCCTCTTGGGGTTGTTTTTCTTGCTTTTTCCTTCCCCATCCTCTACTTAAAAAAACTCTTAAAAACACCTTATGTTCTGGAGCAGTAAAGAGTTCTAGAACTTAGCAAAACCTAAATATCCACTCTGAGGATTTTTTTAGCCTATTTAGGCAAAGTTGATACATTTTATTTACACTTCGGTTTTTATAAACACTGGGTGATAAGGTAGGTGTTCCTGCCTTGCAGATAGACTGATGAAGAATTGTTTTGTTCCTGTAGAAAGCCTGTACGACTTGTGGGTGGAGCCTCAATGGTTGTTCCCGCATGTCTTTTAACTTGCAAATTTGAACTCCGGGTTCGTTTCCCTGAAGGAAGGGGTGGGGAAGGAAACGATTTTTTGTGTTGTTTTGCTGGAGCCAGGGAAAGGTAGGAAGGTGCTCTTGTTTCCAGCCACATATCGGCTTTCCCCAACTGGTAGGGCTTTTTACAACACACTGAGGTGAAAATCTCGTCTTGTGTGGTTATACACAGATTGTTTCTTTGTTGTATTAACCTAGTAGATTCAGGACTGTGAAGCTGACAGTGACCATTCTTGGGAAATCCTGAAGAGAAGGGAATGTGTGTGAGCTGTGTGCTTGTCTCTTGTTCCCCGTGTACGTGATTAAGTATATTTTTTTTTTTGTAATTTAGAAAGAGGGAAGTGAGTTTCTGGGAAAACGGGAACATGGAACCAATTATTTCATCTGACTGTCGGTGCCATGTGTGTTCTTAAGGGCCTCTTGACCCAATTTGGTTCCGGCATTGTTTATTTTTTTGTTTTCCTTTTAGACCATTTTCTGGTGTCATGGTTTAACCCCAGTCAGCAACTAAGCACCACACAGCTGTTCACTCACTCCCCCCCGCCCCCCTCCCCAGTGGGATGGGGGAGAAAACTGGGAAAAGTAGTAGAACTTGTGCATTGAGATAAGAATGGTTTAATAGAACAGAAAAGAAGAAACTAATAACAATAACACTAATAAAATGACAGCAGGAATAATAAAAGGATTGGAATATACAAATGATGCACAGTGTAATTGCTCACCACCTGCTGATCGATGCCCAGTTAGTCCCGGAGCGACGATCCCCTGCCCCTACTCCCCCCAGTTTATATACTAGATGTGATGTCACATGGTATGGAATACCCCCTTGGCCAGTTTGGGTCAGCTGCCCTGGCTGTGTCCTGTGCCAGCTTCTTGTGCCCCTCCAGCCTTCTTGTTGGCTGGGCATGAGAAGCTGAAAAATCCTTGACTTTAGACTAAACATTACCTAGCAACAACTGAAAACATCAGCGTTATCAACATTCTTCTCACACCTAACTCAAAAACATAGCACTGTACCAGCTACTAGGAAGACAATTAACTCTATCCCAGCTGAAACCAGGACATCTGGCAAAGGTCTTTTGTGTACAACTACGTTTGTTCTCTAACAAAGTGCAATGGCATAGAGCAGTTGCCTTATGCCTGAGATTTTTGCCTGCCTTTTTTTTCTTTTTCAATACAACTCCTTTCCTAAAACTCCAGTAAAATGGCAGCAGTACTTTATTTGCAGTAGTTTGGATTAGCCTGAGGTTTGTTCCTGAAGCCCACCTGGCAGTCATCTAAACTGTAAATACTAAAACTCCGATACCTCAGAGTCTGTCAGGCTTGTGGTTTGGACGTTGGATTTTTTTTACTGGCTGCCTCTCTGCTCACTTTGGTGTGTGTGAAGGAAATTGTCTGCTTACCTGTGAGGTCAAGTGTGGGTGGATCTGCAGGCAATGACCCATGATTCTTGTCTTGCAAAACTTGCGTAATGCTTCAGCTTCCTAAGAGAAGGCAAGTCAAGATCTCCAGATATGTTCCTAAAAGGGTTCTACTTTGCACTAGAGAAAGAATAAATCATCTTAGTGCTGCAATGAAGAAATATGTATTTTTAAAATTCTTTTCCAAGGTGGCCTAGGGTGCATGCTGTGGCACACAGTAAAGGCCAGCTGCCGGTCTATCCATGTTAATGTATCTTGGGGATTTAATTCTTAGGGGCGTGTAATGTTTGAAAGAAATGTGGGTTAGATGAATGTTTGTAAATAAATTACTCCCCACTTCAGAATGTAAAATACATAGTTCTAAATGGTGTAAATTCCCCCATATGCATGAATGTTTGTAAATAAATTACTCCCCACTTCAGAATGTAAAATACATAGTTCTAAATGGTGTAAATTCTCCTGTATGCATGAATGTTTCTAAGTAAATTACTCCCCACTTCAGAATGTAAAATACATAGTTCTAAATGGTGTAAATTCCCCTGTATGCATGTCCCTGTTTTGGATTCCTCGCAATATTTGGGTTTGTTTTGTTTTTTGTTTTTTTTTTGTCTTAGGCCAGGATTTCTTTGACTAGGCCAGGATCCTGCATTTTCTCCAAACAATGGAGACTATCTTCATAGTTATGTCACTATCCTACCCAGTTAATCTTTCTTCCAAGTTCCTCCTGTTAATACAATCTTTATTTGAGCACAAGTCACTGCCACTTCCTTGGTTGTCCTTGGATCATTATTTTTGATGTTTAAAAAAACTACAAACTCTTCTGTACAATTAAGTCTATACATAACTATGTGTTGCATTGGACTTTATTTTCTCTTTTGAAAGTAAAATATCTTGTTTGATAGTTTGGGGAAGTAGCTAAATGTTGCTACATGTTTCATTGGTCTGGGAATATTTTTTCTGAACATTTGCATCCTTCTTTCTGAACCTCACAACAACAGTTGAATTATAATATTCTTTTTTTCTTTAACTACTTTGCTGAGTTTGGGGGTTTTTTCAATTTAAAATAAAATAAAATGTAAAAGTGGTATATAATGGTCATTGTTAATGCACTAGATGTATGTAACACCTCATTTCTTTTCCATGATAGACAGCCAGAAGAACTCAGGATGAGTAAAACCAATAATTTTGACATTCAAAGTACATGTAAGTAAGGTTTTCATTAAATAGTTACAGAAATCTTTAATCTGCATATATAATACCAATTATAACTTACTTTATTTGGGCTCAAAGAACAGGTGGATTTTCAGTAATCAAATTGTGTTGGAATCCCTTGTTTCAGGGAATGAAAAAGAAATAACTTGTAAACTTCCTTGGATTTGTTTGCTGTAATTGGAATATTTTAAAATAGTCTTTTCTGCAGATGTTTTAAGAAAGTAACCTTGGGAATTCAGCTGCCAAATCACACACAGCTGTGTTTGAGATGTATCATTCAAGACTTTCTTAGGCTGAAGCAGTACCTCTATTCTCATCACTACTATGACTGTTCTTGATGTTAGAATATTGAAAATGTATCTTATATAGCTATTGAGAATTGAAGGGAAGATATTTAATGTCTGTGGAAGTATGTTAGTGAGCTAGGAACTGCAGAAATGGAGAAATCCTCAAGGTTTTAGTTAACTCCAATGTTGTCTCAAATCCTTGAATGTTTTGAAACTTGCATACATCTTAAAAGCACTGGTAGCATATGACTTGATACAGTCAGGATACCATTCATAGGCTTTTCACAAAGATTATTACATAGGTATACAAAGAAGCAGTTAAGTTGCTTCATGGATTCTTATATGGTGATGTCTTTATGTACAATACTAAAAACAATTAGATGGCATATTTCACATGCATCTGGACATTGATGGCCATTTGATAATTATCTTCGGGTGTTCTGGGAAGAACGTTTCAGTTGGGAGCACAATCGGCTTGTGAATTTAGCTTGGGTGATAGCCCTCTCCTGAATCAGCAGGCAGGTGGAACTGCTGAAGTATTTTCTTCTCAGGAACTAGAGCAGGAACGAATAGTACCCTCTTCTGTATTTACCATGGAATTCAACATTAAGGAGAGAGGGGTATCTACCATCATTTTATCCAGTAATCTACTTCAAGATGCATGTGATTAAAAAAGATTAAAGTTACTGCTCTACGGCTGATCCCTAGTAATTCCAGTACATTTACTGTGATTATAAATGTGATTCTATATTTTAGTCTGTGTTCTCTGTGGACGGACAGATGACTGCCCTGAAAAGTATGGAGAAAAAAGGACCTATGTGGAATACGATCTCACTGTTCATTATTACTGTTTGGTAAGTATATGGTATTGATCTTGGAGCTTGTCTGTTTTAACTGGGGAAAAAAAAAGTAAATGCAACAAGTAATAAATAGTAATAACCTGTCCAAACAGTTGTTGTAACAGTTTTGTTGTTGTAAAGCTTGAACTGTCAGCTCCAACTTGTAGCCTTGAAGGCTTGTACTTGTCACACGCAGCAGATGAAATAAATCCCAACAAGACGTTATTCAAAGTTAAATTCTGTTCACGATCCATTTAAATGAATTCCTTAGTTAATTTTCCCAACCTATCATAGCAATGAAGGTACATGTTAAGAGAAAGGGAACAGATTGCACCTACATATTAGCTTCTATAAGAGAAGTGTAGTTTCAAAATTTAGAATGTGAAAATTCCACCCCTTGTGAAAAATGTAGAGAAAAGTGTTTTTTTCCTTGTTTCTCATTAGTTCTTGTTTGGCTGTGAGTTATTCTCTGACAATATATAGGACATTGTAACACCTAAGATAGTCCCTACTTTTCAGGTTAGTAATATGTACCCCCTACTGATCATATAGAGCTACAGTATCAGTAATTAGAAGCTTATAATTTGAACAAAGCTATGGATATAAACTACAGTTGAGTATCTTTCGTTATTACACTTGACATTTTCCAATATTCATATTCTTAAAGGTATACTCAGACTACCTTTCAAACTCTAAATTTTTGCAGGTCTTTAAAATGACTGCTTTAAAAAAATTTGGGTTTGTTTTTTTTGTTAATAAATACAGTTTGAATTTTTTTCCAAAATTTAAAAAAAAAACAAAAAACAACAGTCTCAAGAATATCAGGAACAATTTGGCATTTTTGTTTGTTTTCTCAATCAGTTCTTAAAAGACTGTGTTGATTGCAGATGGCGTAATAGGTTGGATATTGAATCCTTTAAAGACTAGTCAGAGTGGAGGTTTTCTAAAGTTACATAAAGATAGAATTTATTTTTTTTTCTTAAATAATTTTTAAGCAGCTGGAAGGAAATTTAGGTCTGTTTGTGATAATTTTGTCTCGTGCATAAGGCCATATGAAATAATAGGAAAAAGTCTTTTCCTGATGGAGCAGAACAGCTAGGAAAGGGCATGCTTGCAACACTGAGCCTTATGAGCTTTGATGAGCTTCCTGCAGTCATCTTTTAGGTTTTGGTCCCTGCTTCTTTTTAAAAACAACCAAAACCCTGTGATTTAAATATAGTTTATATTATATAAGAAAAGAGCTCTTCTAGAAAGAGACCAGTTAGTGGTGCAGTTTCATTTTTCTTTGCCAAATATCTCACAATTGGGAAAAAATATATTCTTAATTGGCTTTCATATAAAACTTTACATTTATTCGACTAAAATATTGATAAAACTCTAGTTAGAAAATGGTGCTGTGTTGAAATAATAAAATGAGATTGTAAAGAATATAGGAGTCATCAGGGTGTGAAACTATTTAGTTAGTTGAAGGCTGTGAAGTAACTGCCTTACTAAGTAACTTTAATCTAAATTATCATTAGGCTCTTCTGACTTGCCTAGTTACTTGACTCTGTTTTTATTTAATTCTCCTCTAAAGTGAATTACTTTTCCTCTTGGGTTGCACTTCAGCACAGATACTTCCTACTGTGCTTCATTAGCTCCACAGCACAATTGTCATTCATGTTAACTAAACTAATTTAATTTTACTTCCTCTGAAGGTTTATATGCTGAAAGTAGTTGTTTGACAATTATCTGAATAGTCTGTATACTTCAAAAAGGAAGGTAAAATACACCATCTTGGGCTCTACAGTATTAAATAAGACTTTGATGTTATGAAATACTTATTTTCATGTTACTGGTTACTATTCCCTATTGTAACATCGGGCAAAAATACATAGATGTTTTGGATCTTTTTTTTAATCATTAAAATGTTTGTACACAAGTTTTGTTAGACTAAACTTCTCTCTTACTTGACAAATGCAGTGTAGGTAATTTAAAATCTTTAGGTAGGCGAATGTTTTAAAATACTTAATTTGTTTTCATAGTTGATGTCAAGTGGCATTTGGCAGAGAGGGGAAGAAGGTGAAGGTGTAGATGGATTCTTAATCACAGATATTAGAAAAGAAGTAAATAGAGCTGCAAAACTGGTAAGAATGAAATCTTTGGTATTTACAAGGAAAAGAAAAAGTAACTTTTAAGTGCACTTAGTATCACCTGTGGGGTTTGTTTTCTTTTCTTTGTGGGGTTTGTTTTCTTTTCTTTGTGGGGTTTGTTTTCTTTTCTTTCTTCAATGGGCAGTGTGCTAAGCCCATTCAAGCATCTGAATTTTACATTTAAGTAACAAGTATATTGGGTTTGTGGAACCCACAAGGGACAATAAAACTTGCAGAAGTTTGCGAATATTTTTATTTCCTGGGTATGTTGCAGATAAATGAATAAGAGCAAATTACACGTGCATAATACCTCATGACATTATGCTGAGCCTCAGGCTGGCATTATATAATTTTATAGATGCAACTAAACTATAGGTACTGGTAAAATAACTTGTATTTTGGCTTATGTGTCACAAGTCAACATGCATATAAAACAATACATAATCAAAGTCTGTGAAATAACTATGTATCTTTACTCTTTGAAATAGAGCTAAAACACTATAGTCTTGCACTGTTACAATCTATTGGCTGATATTCTTTCTTACACACTTTATAATTTTTCTGTTGGTTTAATTCTGTAATTTTACTTGGACTTTAGATGTTAATATTCTGTTATATCTGAAACAAATTATTCCTAGAAATGTAATATCTGTAAGAAAAAGGGTGCTTCAATTGGATGTGTAGCTCCCAAATGCAAACGAAGTTACCATTTTCCTTGTGGAGTGCAAAAGGAATGCATTTTCCAGTTCATGGAAGACTTCAGGTAAGTTCTGGTGTTTTGTTGCTTTTTCATTTTCAATTCATTATATTTATACAGGAGGAGATTTTTTTTCATGGGTTGTCTTTGGGTAGGCTGTTAATTATAAACGTCATTTGGGTTTTCTAAGAAAAAATATCTGATTTGTGGAAAACTTGAAGGCCAAGCAGTTATATTGCATACCTAGTACCTACAAGCTGAATTCTCAACTCTTTTAAAGATATAATTTAACGTTTCTACAAGTAGTTAAATTGTTTATAAACAATTCGGCATTAAATCCTAAACTCTGAAATACCTGCAAAATGGTTGGGTTTGGTTTTTTGTTTGTCTGCCTCCTGTGCCTTTGTTGAAGTGGCAAAGGTTTGGCTGCCTATCTCTCTCAGTAGTGAAAACACACTATGCCATTCTGTCGTGTTTCAAAGTGCAAGGCTTCTAGATCTGCTTATTAGAGATGGATTGCAGGAGAAGTGGATTTAATATCAAATGTCTAAAAAAAATTTTATTTTCTTTTACTATCATCTGTCCAGCATCTTGGCTGTCGTCAAAATACTCTTGAGTGCATTTGATAACAGCTTTATTCTGCCTACTGTAAGCTGAGTTTGTAGGGTGGGTGGATTGAAGTCTGGTGGGTACTTCAACTTCTTAAATAAACAACTCGTATTAAGTCAAGCACACGTAAAAACCAATGCATTTTCAGAAAAGTTTCTTCTAGAGGTGCATTTCTTGTCTGTCTTATTTCTTTGAAAATGCTAAATTATGAAATTCATCACACTAACTAGATTCTGCAGAATCCATACGCAGGCTCAAAATTGCTACTTTAACATTATGGTAACATTGAAATATAGGAGGAACTTAAAGTTCTGAGGACAGGAAATGTATTATTTGGACCAAAAGAAGTTTTGAGAGAAAGGGGGTATATGATCTCTGTAATTTACACAGCATCAGTTGGCAACATGCTTCTTCCTTACTATTGTTCTGTTGACTTGCTCTGTTAGATACGTAATTTGTTTATATCTGTTGTGGTTTAACCCTGATAGGCAGCAGAGCACCACACAGCTGCTTGCTCACTACCCGCAGTGGGATGGGGAGAGAATTGGAAGGGTAAAAGTGAGAAAACTCATGGGTTGAGATAAAGACAGTTTAATAGGTAAAGCAACAGCTGCACGCACAAGCAAAGCAGAACAAGGAATTCATTTACTACTTCCCATCGGCAGGCAGGTGTTCAGCCATCTCCAGGAAAGCAGGGCTCCATCATGTGTAACAGTTACTTGGGAAGACAAACACCATGACTCTGAATGTCTCCCCTTCCTCTTTCTTTCCCCCAGTTTTATTGCTGAGCCTGACATCATGGTCTGGAATACCCCTTGGGTCAGTTGGGGTTGGCTGTCCCGGCTGTGTCCCCTCCCAACTCCTTGTGCACCCCCAGCCTGCTCACTGGTGGCGCGGGGTGAGGAGCAGAAAAGGCCTTGACTCTGTGTAAGCACTGCTCAGCAGTAACTAAAACATCCTTGTGTTATCAACACTGTTTTCATCACAAATCCAAAATACAGCACCATGCAAGCTACTATGAAGAAAATTAACTATCCCAGCCAAAACCAGTATGCGTCTGCCTTTTTAGCTTGTTGCACAGTGTTTATTCATGAAAAAGAGATATAATAGGGAATTCATTTTGCTATCTTCAGATTTTATGAGGAAGGTTCTTAAAATGTGTTTTGATAAGGGAACCTTAAATTATTATTTTTAGATCCTACTGTTGGGAACATAAACCAGTCCAAAAGTTTCCAGATAAAGAATCTAGAGGAACTTCACAGTGTACAATATGCCTGGATTTGGTTGAACAGCTTCCAATATACACTGTATTGAAAAGTCCCTGCTGTAAAAATGCTTGGTTTCATCGAGAATGCTTGCAGGTAACACAGATTCTCTCTTTCTTTTCTCTCTGCATGCATGGAGATCACGTTTCTGTGTTGTGCTTAAAAATAATGGAACAGTTGCTTAAAATTGTGTAAAACTGCTTAGGGTTAATGTAGGCAGTAGGTATGGAAATATACTAGGTTTGAAGGACAATACTAAAATTGTGTTTTGGAGACCAGTGTCTTACAAGTAAGTTGGTTTTTTTGTTGTTGTTTGTTTGTTTTGTTAAATGCTATTAATTCGCCTCCCCACCCCATGTTTCTGCATGTGTGATACACTTCATGCCTTTAGTTATTTTTAGGAACTGAAGTCCGGCCTAGGTAATTCCCTTCTTGCAAGTCATTATGTGCAGAATCTAAGTGCTAAAAATGTCATTCATCCATCATCAGTTCTCTTAGCCTAAGTCCAGAGCTGGAATAAGTTATAAGTTTGTACACTCATTCTAGAACTGGAGAGGTTGACTGAAAAGGATTGTGCTTTTGTTTATGAACCTGATTCTAGCATGTGAGCTCTTGTCCTTTAAAGGAAGAGAAAATGCTTGCTGTTTGCTTCAGTGTCAAGTGATGTCATGATTGATGTCAGCTTTAACATCCATGTCAGGACAGTATGTATGAATGTAATGGTTATAGATATTAAGGCATATTTGTTGGTATCCTAAGGGTGATAGTAATTCAATAATTGGTTTTGGTTTTTGTTGTGTGTTTTTTTTTCTTCACACAGTATCAAGCTTTGAGTGCTGGGATATTTTTCTTTAGGTGCACAGTATGTAATAACAAGGACAAATTTCAAAAAGAAATGTTGAGAATGGGTATACACATTCCAGAAAAGTAAGTAATTTTGTAAATAATCACTCTTCTAGAAAACCTTGATAGGGTGTTAAAACAATTTTTAATTTATTCTATAGAACTGCATCTATTAAAATGTGAAACCTCAGTTCTACCTTCAATGGTAGAAATGTTTGGTTTGGTAAGGAGTAGCCTGTTTCCTTTTAGTTATGCATAAAAATTGTCAAAGGCCAAATTAGTCACCTCAAACATAAAGCAGGAAGCTCTGAAAAGTCATTTTTAATGCCATGATTCAACCAGGGACCTATTTAAAAGATTAAAACGCTTCTTAAATACAGTAATTTCTCATTAACATAGATGTTGCCGAGAAGTGTATTTTCTGTGCCTAAGTTTTTAAATTATCTGAATTTCTGTCCAGACAGTATTATAATCAACTGATTACTCATCCACACAGCTTCCATCTTCTCCCGTGGGATTGCTAAGGATATATTGTGGTGGGTTGACCCTGGCTGGATGCCAGGTGCCCACCAAAGCTGTTCTATCACTTTGCCCCCCCAGCTGGACAGGGGAGAGAAAATATAACAAAGGGCTTGGGAGTCAAGATAAGGACAGGGAGAGATCACTCACCAATTACTGTCACGTGCAAAACAGACTCCACCCAAACCAGACACCTTCTCTCCACCCCCCCCTTCTTCCTGGGCACAGCTTCACTCCTGGATTCTCTACCCACCCCCCCCCAAATGTCGCAGGGGAATGGGGTTTCTGGTCAGTTTATCACACATTATCTCTGCCACTTCATCCTCTTCAGGGTCAGGACTCATCACACTCTTGCCCTGCTCCAGCATGGGGTCCCTCCCATGGGAGACAGTCCTCCACGAACTTCTCCAACATGGGTCCTTCTCACGGGCTGCAGTTTTTCACAAACTGCTCCAGCATGGGTCCCTTCCACAGCGTGCAGTCCTTCAGGAGCACACTGCTCCAGCGTGGATCCCCCATGGGGTCACAAGTCCTGCCAGCAAACCTGCTCTGTGGGCTCTTCTTTCCACAGATCCACAGGTTCTGCCAGGAGCCCGCTCCAGCACAGGCTTCCCACGAGGTCACAGCCTCCTTTGGGCATCCACCTGCTCTGGCGTGGGGTCCTCCATGGGCTGCAGGTGGATATCTGCTCCACCATGGACCTCCATGGGCTGCAGGGGGACAACCTGCCTCACCATGGTCTTCCCCACAGGCTGCAGGGGAATCTCTGCTCTGGCACCTGGAGCACCTCCTCCCCCTCCTTCTTCACCGACCTGGGGGTCTGCAGGGTTGTTTCTCTCACATGGTCTCACTCCTTTCTCCAGCTGCCATTTCTGTGCCCCAGCAACTTTTTTTCCTTCTTAAATATGTTATCACAGAGGTGCTACCATTACTGCTGTTGGGCTTGGCCTTGGCCAGCGGTGGGTCCATCTTAGAGCTGGCTGGTATTGGCTCTGTTGGACACGGGAAGCTTCTAGCAGCTTCTCACAGAAGCCACCCCTGTAACCCCCTGCCCCACTACCAAAACCTTGCCACACAAACCCAATACATATGTTTAGTAGAACAACTGCTTCTAAAATTCTGAGCTGGTTTTCATAACTTTCCACCATTTGATGGAGCTCAAAGTAAGACAGAAAGTGATCAGAATGATGTTTCTTTGTTAGAAGCAGTATTCTTTAATAACTGTTAGTCTCTTCAGAGACTACCATTAATTCTCTCCAGAGACAGAGGCTCAAGATTTTGGAGAGGAAGAAGAGTCAAAATACTTGGTGAACTTTGCCATACTGGCCTCAAAAATTCTGAGTTACTTTTCATGAGACCATTTTCAGTGGTAACTTGAGTAGACTGCCAAAACAAATATCCATATCTGCTGTGAGAAAGAAAGCGGAATAATATGAAACAGAGCAAACATGCACTGAGGTCATGCAAAAAATAATAAATGCTTCCATCAACTGTACGCAAGAAAAAGTCTGTCTGTGTATTTTATAGTATTATTTTTGTTCCAAAACTTTTTTCTTCCTCCTCTCAGTTGTCTAGCTGTTGCCTAGAACATTACATGATTGAAATATCTTCACGTGGTTATTACATACATCTTTTCCAAAGACAGAGTGACCCATTTAAACAATCAGAAATACAGTTATAATAACAGATCTTCTGCCTTGTTTATAGGGATGCATCTTGGGAACTTGAAGAGAATGCGTATCAAGAGTTACTGCAATGTTATCAACACTGTGACGTTAAAAGATGCCTCTGCAAGAAAGGAAGAGACTATAATGAACCTGATAGGTATGACACTTTTGTAGGAAGATATAACCTAGGGTGGACTAGATCTTTGGTGGGTTTTTAATTACTTTTTGTTTAAATGCTTTAATACTTTTCAGCATCAGGTTTTAATGTCAAGTCAAGACACAGTGTCCAAGTAAAATGTTTGTTTACTCCCTATAACCGTAATATTTCAATACTAATTTTCTCTAATTTAATCAGGTTATAAAAGCTGAGAAAACCAAACCAATCAATTATCGGTTTTGTCCTTGTTCTTATTTGATACAGAGCTGAAGTAGAATTTGTACATCTGCATAACATGTAGAACAGCATGTGCTTAAACTAATGTTGTGTAGCTTTCATTCAAAGCTTGATTCAACAATTTAGTAATTGTTAGAGTAATTAATACCTTTACGAGAAATTCATTAAAGTACTAGAGTACGATGAAAACTAATTAGCTGTCTAAAATCAATCTAAAATCAACGTAGCTGTGAGCTATCCCTCCGCATGCAAATGGCAGCTAGAATATTGCTGATAGCTTAATGAGAGGCTTGAGTGATCATGTAAAAGGCTTTATTCTGCTCTACCACTTGCTTGATTTTCAATTAACAAGTTCATTTTCTACATTCTTTCTTGCTTTATTTGTGTGCTTCTGAAATGTATGTCTTCCATTGGCATGAGTATACACAAAGCTGTCAGACCCTGTACTGCAAAGACTTGTTTCTGTAGTACTGTGGTAGGTTCCTCCCTGGAGACATTAACTTTGCTTTGTATAGATTTGACCAAACATTGCTTGGTTCATTCATGGTATGTGTGCACTTTAGGATTTACTTTGCCTTTAAGAGTTGGACCTTAGGCTTCCAATATTTGAATTAGTATCAGTCATGTTGTTCCATTGTACATTTAAGTGAAATTGAAGAAATCTAGACAAAAACCCAATAGATACTTAAACACTGTCATTAATGAAGAGTCTTATTCAGAATGTGTAAGAATAATCAGATATGCTTCTTTGAAAAATTTACCATTTGGAAAAGCTCAGTGGTGGATACCCATAAAATACAGAGAATGTTGCTGGCTAGCAACATGAGGAGAAAATACTGGCTGCAAGCTATTGACTTTGAGGCAGGGGAGCACACTAACTGAGCCTCTTTCAATATAATGTGCTGGAACATGGGTAGCTTTTTGTTTTTCTTCCCTTGTTGCTGCCAGGAATTTCGAGTACATCTTGTCTGAAGAAAGTTCCCCTTGACTATATACAGTCCTACCAGATTGATAAAATTATGCTTTGTTAGTTTAGTGTCTAGATTACACTTACTGTTGAATATTCTTTGTTTTAACTAGCCTCATTCTTCTGTCTAATTCTAAATACACAAGTTTTTAATTTTAGTAAGTGGGAAATAAAGCGTTGTCAGTGTTGTGGTTCCCGTGGAACTCATTTGGCCTGTTCATCTATGAAGTCATGGGAGCAAAACTGGGAGTGCATGGAATGCAGAAGTATCTTTGCAAAATCAGGTAAAGTTATGGATGTGACAGTGACTTCTTAAAATGATAAATTTTAATACTATGTATTTTACAGCTACCAAATTCACTAAATTAATGTAATTTAATTATACAGGGAACTATAGTAAACAGAAAAAGCGTTCTTTGGCTACCTCTGAAAAGACAGACAGGACAACTTGTTGGCTGGAAGAGCCATCTCCAAAGTGCCCTCGGCAGTCACGTGAATCTCAACGCAATTTTCTTCTCCAGTGTGTAACTTTCTGTTTTCAAGCAGAAGCTGATTATAACATAAAATAGTATTTAAACATGAGGAAATGATGGCTTATTCCATAGGAGAAACTTCTTACACTAAATTGCAAATTGAATAAAATTGGAGTAAAGTTTAGTGACTGAAGTTTTCTGAGAAAGCAGTGAACTCTGTAAATTTGCTATAGTTATTCGCATTAGGTGGCCTGTAAACCAGTTTTTAGTTCCATTGTACAAATGGCAAAACTTAAAGCTAAGGTTGCTTATCAGTATTTTTTCCATGTTAATAGTGTGCTAGATCTAGCATATAGAGATGTTTATATAAATAGTGTTTTCCTCTGCTGTAATAAAAACTTTTCAAGTCTGCAGAAACTAATATTTTTAGTTTTTACTTATTGTATCAGTCAGGACTTCCATCTCATGTATAGGGACATGCAACTAAAAATGGATTCTAAAACCACCACATAATAAAATGTTGAATTATTATTTTTAAAATTGTAGTTCAGGAACTGATGGACTTCATGTGAATGAACATACAAATAAGATTCAGTACTGAAATAGGGGGAAATTATATTGCTACCTTCTAATAGGAAGTCTTTATGCATTCTTTAATTGTATCTCTTCTTAAAATACTGTTTTGACTTATAGATCACCAAAGATAATGTGCCAGAACAATTTGTCACCCTGCTCACACCTAGAACTTCCAGCATCCAACAGAGTGACGATGTCCTTATCTCCACTGATGTCAAACGGGAACTGGTCCCTGAGGAAAAAGTATTTTCTTCTATTTTTCTTACATTGAAGAGTAATCTAGCACATGGCTTTATACCATATTTCCTACAGAACATGGTGGGAGGGTGTGTGTGTGTGTGTATGTATATATAGTGGCTATATATATTTGTGTGGGTGTATATATAGTCACTGGAAAAATGGAGTGAGTATGCTGAAGAGCTGAAGTCATAACCTGATAAAGGGTTCTGCTGTTTCTAGACGCTAGAGGGGGGGTGAGGAGAAACAAATACCTGTTGAGAATTTTTAGGTTAAGTACTGAGGGGATCAAAACCCAGAAATGCATATTTGTCCATACTGAAGCATGGCTAGCCATTCCTTATTTAGAAAAGGGGGAATAAAAAGAATCCCAATTACTTTCTTGTTAGACTTTTCCTGAATTTTCAATGTTTTTTGCATTTGTACCATAGGAATAGTTTGTTATTATGCTAAAATCAGTGGTAAAACAATGTGTTTTAATATAGAATATTCAGCTTAAGGATATAAAATTGTCTTGAGTACTTTATTTATGAATTCTACCCATAACGTGCTAAAAATTCTGATAAGGGAATTGGCTACTTCTAGTAAGTATGGTATTCGAAATAGTTTTGGTTGCACGTTAGAAAACAAAGAAGGGTTCTTATTTAGTCTGGCGTTCTATTTTTTTTAAACAAGAACTGCAACATTTCTCCCTACTCAAATATATTTTTTATTATAGTGGCAAAGATAAAATATTAGTGAATAGTTGACGGTGTATTCTAATTTGGTTGCAAAACATCTCTTTAACACAAACATGGTAAGCGCTTCAATTTCTCACTTGTTTCACATTGTTCAAATGTAGAATGATGGTGTGAGAATTGTTTGGCATGATGTTGGTGTAATTGAATTAAGAAAATAACTGTTCATTTTATGCCAAGGTAATTATTTCTACCTCCTTTTTTCTAGTTCTTAGAGGTACTTTAAAATTTGCTACTACGGAGTTAAAATTTGAAGAATCTACACAAATTATTTTACTGATACATAATTTAGGCAATACCTAAGTGTACCAAAGTGTTCAAAGAGGGTTTTTTTCTGAATAGATTTTAGGATGTTTCCTGTATAACTGTTGCTAATTATGAATCACAGATTTCATCTAAAAATACATGCAACTTTCTTTAGGCATTTAAGAAAGCAAAGAAGGGAAGTTTCTAATATACTGAAGGAGTTAAAGCTACAAGTTAATACAAAAACTACAAGGCTTAACATCAATGCAGAAAATATCTGGAATAGTGCTTTAAAAGGATTTAGACAGCGCAACTTCAGTGCTACAAACACCATTGAAATAAAGTTCACAAACTGCAAAAACAGATCAAAGGCAGATACTTCTCCTGCATCAAAACACTGTTTTTTCCAATTATTAATGCTTCACCTTCAGAATTCATCATTGTTTGAGGGCTCTTCTGCAAAGAACTTGTCCCTTGATTTTCAAGGTAATTAAATGCTTTGTTCAAAAATACATTAAGAACTATGTAACTTGAAAGGTTTTTAAATCTTCAGCCAGTATGATTGTCAGTTCACAATTGTAGTCCTGATAGATAGAAATTGTTTTTTGAATGTTTTTCCTTTTCAATTCTAAAGGGGTGTGGATTTATAATAACAAAAAAATTTGGTTTAGTTGGAAAAGTTGATGACAACCAAGGAAAAAATAAAGCATATAATTAGACTTGGAACTTTTTATTTAATGTATTTGTTCTCTACAAGTGAATTTCTGTCTTCCTGACTCACTTTCTCTGTTACTTATTTTCCTTTCCTCAAATTTCTAGAACATTATCTCTGATAGCATACTCCCTAAAGACCCAAAGTTAGCTTCTTTGAGTTCTTATGCTTCAGAATTAAATGTGCATTGGGTACAAAGTAGAATAGGAAGTTATATCGCCTCCCAAACCTTGACAATGGCTGAAGAGATGGAGTAAAAGAATATGGTACTCCTATGTAAAAAATACCGGTCTTATTGTTTCAACCAGCAGGAGATGGCAAACCTCACTTGTTGCGTCTCCTAAAGTAAGAAGGAATGTATTATGAGATTTTTCTATAAAATAGTGAGGGTCACAAATGATTGTTATACATATATAATTAATTTTTTTTTCATTTGCAGCTGTAAAAGAGAATCTTTATTTTGAAGCTGGTAAAATGATTGCAGTTTCTCTGGTTCATGGTGGTCCATCTCCTGGTTTCTTTTCCAAAACGCTGTTCAATTGTCTTGTCTATGGTCCAGAGAATGTGAAGCCAGCTTTGGAAGATGTTGCTGATGTCGATGTAGCACAAACAATAAAAATGGTAAATAAAACTAAACTTATTGGCAAATTCTTGTTCAAGACTATATTTGGAGTTAAAGAAGGGCTTATTGAATATAACTTTAGTTCAAATTAAAAAGCTTATTTTATATATATATATATATATACACACACGTAGTAAACAAATTCCTAACTTTTATCTTCTGATACAGATAAAATATGCAGATAGTCTGTCCAGCCTACAGTCTACAATACATGACTGTTATGAATTCCTTGCTGCTGCTGGATGTTTAAGACCTATAACAGCTTTGTGTGATAAGAATATGCTGGTGAATGACATATTGATCCATCATGTAATCAAGAGAATTACTTCACCCTTAGAAAGGTTTGTTTTGTTTGAATTTTCAAACTTCCTGGAACTTTTTTTCCTTACTGAAATACTAAATAACATGTTGCTAAAACTAATTTTCACGATGTTCTTACTTATTCTCTATTTAAACCAATGAAATGTGCTGTAATTTTCAGTGGATTAAGTAGCAACTGTTAACTAGTTAGTTAAACTGAAAGACTGAATTTATTTTTCTACATATCCACTCCATTCAACTTCTCCTTAGTCATATCCCTTTTTTAGCCTTATGAAGAGGGCAGATTCACAGTTGTAAACTATAGCATGACAAAGACCTTTGCACTACAAAATTTCTCTAGCTTATGTTCATTTTTAATTCAGAATTGTTTGAATTTAGAATCTTTTAAATTTTAGGAGTGTTAAACAGATGTTTAGAATTTAAATGAGTTTTCCAAAGTTCTAATTAGGGAGTTTGTGTGTGCCATGAGGACAATATGCGTAAGCGTAAGTTGGCCTACTTAGAATGTAAGCATTGTATTGGTGTTTCCATGAGTTAGTGATGACTTCAGATAGCTGGGAAAGTTGCAGCCGTTGACTTTTTTGATTGGTCTCTGACTTTGCTTCCAATTTGCATTCTTTATCTGCTCAGTAAAAAGGCATTGGATGTTAATTTTTCCAACAAGTATAGCTGGATTTATACTTAACACGTTTATGGTGTTATCTTTGACAAATTTGAATCAACTGAATCTCCAAGAGCTATGAAAACTAATTTTGAATGTGACAGTTTTTTTAACAAAGTTGAGAGTAATTAAGTGTTTCAGTCAAGGCCCTCTGTGGCATATTTGATCAATCTATATCATATTTTCAAACTAGTCAGTTAAAAAGTGAAAGGTACTACGTAGCTGGTTTGGTTATGGGAAAATGTGGGTTTGTGCATTTTTGGAGATGGGCTTAAAATGAGAAAAATATGAGTAAAGCAAGATTTTGCTTGTGAATGTCAAGGACTGAGAGTAAGTGAAGAATTAGTTACTTTAGCTATTAATGTTCTACACCACTGACTGAGCACTTTCAACATGTTTGTTCTGAATTTTACTGATTGAGCTTATCGATATCTAAGTAGTAAGTAAACAAGTAAAATTTTAGTTCTGATTTAACGTAGTGGTTAAATTGTAAAGCCAGTTGCTTGAAATGTTCTTACCCAGTACACAGTAACTAGTGAAATTTTTTCAACCTGCAGAGCTGTTTAAAAAAAAAAAAAAAAAAAAAAAATTGGTTAAATCACAGAATCAAATTGGTGTGTAGGTTGGAAGGGACTTCTGGAAGTCATCTTGTCTACCACCCCCTACTCAAGCCAGGTCTCCTAGAATCAGTTGCCCGGGACTGTGTCCAGACAGCTTTTGAATATCTCCGTGGATGGGAGACTCTACATCCTCTGCGGGCAACCTACACCAGTGCTCAGTCACCCTCGCAGTAAAAAAAAGTGTTTCCTGATGTTCAGACAGAACCTCCTGTGTTTTAGTTTGTGCCCACTGCCTCCGGTCCTGTCACTGGGCACTGCTGAAGAAAGCCTAGCTCTGACTTCTTTGCACGCTCCCTTCAGATACTTCTACAGATTGAGATTCTACCTGAGCCTTCTCTTCTCCAGACTGAACAGTCCCAGCCCTCTCAGCCTTACTTCGTGGGGTTATGCTCCAGTTCCTTAATCATTCTAATGGCCCTCTGCTGGATTCTCTCCAGTATGTCCATATCTTTCTTGTACTGGGGAGCCCAGAACTGGACACAGCACTCCAAGTGTGGCTTTAAGAGTGCTGAGCGGAGGGAAAGGATCATCTCCCTTGGCCTGCTGGCACCGTGATTCCTAAGGCAGCCTAGGATACTGTTATCTGCATTTGCCCCAGGGAGAAATAGCATGTAAACACATGCAGACTGCAGAAGCCAAGTGAAGACTATCTCTTAAAACACCTCATTTTGCCTAGGAACAAGGAATTTAAACTGTGCTTTCTAAAGAGATATTTGTAAGAAAGAAATTCAGTATGTTCTTACATCAAAATAAGTAAACTATGCAAAGTAAACAGTCAAGTACCAGGAAATAAAGTTAATTTCTGCATATCACTGGTATTTCTTTCATCTGCCCCAAAAGCTCCACAGAACCATGTAGATTGTTAAAATGAGAATTAAACACATTTTCCAAGGTGAAAACAAAATGGGACTACTATATACACCTTATTGACAAGACTCGGAGGCCGCGGGTGGGGAAACTTTATTATGTCCAGACTTACAGCTTTATAAAATATAGAGCACAATTAGTTACTGGCTTTCTGATTGCATGCTTGCTCTTTTTTTTTTTTTCCCCCCACCTGCTAGTTTTAGGCAAGGTTTGAAAACTCTTGGTGTGCTAGAGAAAATGCAAATGCATCCAGATGCGTTCTCTAGTATATTCTGCCACAAACCTGAAAGACTTTCAGCAGAAACTATTTGTGATCTCTTTGCAATCCATTCCTCATCAGATGTAAATAAAGTTGAAGGTGCTGATTTTTGGATGAGTTATTTACAAGATGTGGAAAGTAAGTAATTTTTTTTTTCTCCCCCTCTCCCCCCTTCCCTGTTCAGGGTATTTAGTCGCTGGTATACATACAGGGTTTGGTTTTAAGAGTTCAGTGGGGTAAATAAATGAAGGTTTTGAGGTCACTGTCACTTCCTAATTGTTCCTTCTCCCCCCTCTTCCTTACTAATTATAATTTCTGAAACTGTTGCCCAATCAGGATCAAACTTGAGAAAGGTAAATATCTGAAAGATTGGTACTAGAACTCCTGTGAGTTTTTAAAAAACAAAAACAACCCAACAAAAAAACAACCTGAGTGGTACAGAAAAATCCTTTAAGCCCCTCTCGTCAGTTTTGCTGTGAACTTACTCTTCTTAGTGTGTGTCTCAAAAAAAAATAGAAAAAAGTGGTCTTTTCTTGCAGAATAGTTGTTGGGTTTGTTTTTGTTTGTTTGTTTTTAATTAAGATTTTTCAGAACTAACCCAAGTGGGATTTTCTTGCTAAAATTTTTCTTATTTGGCCATATAACTGCATGTTCATTCATATTGATCTGGGGTTTCCTGATTTTAGGGTTTTCTTTCCTCTAACACTTAACATGCAGGGTAGTGGTTTATGAGTAATAAGCAATAAACGATACAATCTAATCCTATTTTTTAGGTGGCGAGTCTGTAGTGACATTGGAGGATATTCTGTTCTTTGTAACAGGCTCTTTTTCTATACCGCCTGTTGGTTTTGATCCTGAACCTACTATTAAATTTTTGCATATAATGTATCCTGTTAGAAACAGACTCCTTCATTGCTTAGAGCTCCCTATAACAAAGACATACGAGCAGTTTAAAAATAAAATGGAGTTCACCATCAGAAACACACTAAGAATCGAAAGAGAATAATATTCTTGCTATTAAACTGGATGTTGGAAACTTCAATTTTCTGCAGGAACATCTGCTTGCAAATCGCTACTGTATTTTTGGACAGCATGCTCTCGGCCTTTTCCCACTTTTCCCCCAAAGATATGCTAATAGTAGTAATCTTGTAAGATGGAAGACAATTTTCAAATGAAAATACACTTTATCGCTTGAATCATCTTCCTGTTTGAAGTTGGCTTTGAGTCAGCAATCTCTTGCAGAAGTACTTTAAATGCCTGCAGCAAAAGTAGACGTTTAGAAATGTTACCAAACTGTAACATTCTAGCTGTTTCCCACAGGTAAGTATGTTGATTGTATTGCATACTTCAGTAACTTACTTATCAAAGTCAAATCAGGTACATTTAGAAGATAACTGCTGTAGAGCTTTGTCTCAAGTAAAACTGTGATGCAGTTCTTCAGTTGTTCCATGTATATTTTTTCAGTAATTGTTTTTATATTGATGATTCATTTACATTTTGATGATTGATGAAAACCTATGAAAGTTAGAAACTTGGGAATTTTAAGGTCATTGTGGTTAGTGCATTAAAATATTAAGGTCTGGAGAAAACCTAGGCAAAATAATAAGGCACAAGAACAATATCGGGTTGAACTTGAGTGTCTGTTGTTAAACAAAATCTTTGACATTTGCACACATTTCTGCATTCTACTGTCATACATTAGTTTTTAATTACGCATATAGCCAAAATAGTAAAAACTAGAAGTAAATCTTAAATATGCAACAATAAGTGGTCTTTCAAAATGAAATACAAGAGTTAGACTTAATGTTGTTGAGTATGAAAGTATAAGAACTTGTTGCTTGTTAGAACATGTTACTTTGTCTTCTGTGGAAGTCAGTATTTTCATAGGAATATGCACTAAAACTATTTGTTAATCTAACATCAAGCTTGTCAGTGCCTGACACTTTTCTACCTTTTAGTCTAAACTCTTTCTGTTCAATTGTAGGTGCATTCTGAGCAACTTCAACTGCATAAAATATATTTCAATTCTGCAGTATTTGTATTAAGCCATAAAAGTAGTAAAATTCCTACATGGTAACACTTTCATATTACTAATACTAAAACTATGAAACTAAAAGGACGTTTTTAAGCACAGGTTTTTTAAATGTATGCAGGTGTCTCTTAAAATTACTATTTCCCCCCCCTGTCAGTTTGAACACTTATATTATGTCCCAAACATAGATTGTGCTATAGATGTATATAGATAGATACAGACATGTATCTATCTATATATATCCACATTCTTCAAAATACTGCAAAGTAATCATACACTTTTTTATTAATATAGCTTGGTTTTAATTGCAAATACAAGCAAGATTGCTTTACTTTTGAATGCCTTGTCAAGAAAGTACATCCACGGTAAACTATAAATGGATAGGTGCTTCAAAAAAAAAAAAAAGCAAACTAATCTGGTTTCAGGTTCTTATTAACAAATTGTATTACTAAATGCTAATTACATAGCAGTGTATTGCAATTCAAGAACTGTGGAAGTGGTAGTCAAGACTCACTAAATTTGAGACCATGCTATAAAGTGTTAAAGAGGCAGGTGGGTATTTAAATTACACAGTTCAATTAACAATATGCAGGTATTTTGAAATCTTTCTTAAACTGCTACAGCTTCTCTCGATCTTGGGAGACATAGCTAATCTTTTTTTTTATACAGACCTATTTCCATCACTGGGTAACAAAAGTGTGCATGCCACTTAAAAAATGTTGGTTTATTTGAGTCTAAGTAGATTGCTACAAGGCTTAGATCAGGCATTTCTCACTACTTTCAAATATCTAAAACAACCTAATCTCATCAAAGTCCTGTCATTAGAAATTTAAGAATATTTGAAATGAAGATAGGGCTAGTGGTGTTTCTCTGGTTCTGAGCCAAAAGCATATTAAAGTCCCCTTTAAAATTAAATGTATGAACTCTTGGAGAATGTCATTTGACTTGTTTATATAAGAAGCAATTTCTCATTATCTTCTGATTTTTTTTCTCCAATAATATTCCATGTTTGTCTTTGCATAATTTTTGAAGGTCATACTGCCAATAACTTGTTTATATTCTTATCCTTCAGAATGGTCTGTTACCATTATAAGGAAATTGGTTTGTTGCAAATTTATTTGTTTAATAAGGATTCATGTTGCATGTTCATATTTTTAAAATATAGCAGTCTCCTGCAGAGAGAATATTATACTTTAAAAATGAGTGGTGTACCCAGTGCAGTGTTATTTTTCTGTATGGGGAGTACAAAACTTATAGAAGTAGCAAGCAGAGCATGGATAATTTTAAAGGACAGTTCTTGGACTTTTGGTACTTGCAGTGCCAAGGGAGATGGTTTAGAACTTGGAACTAAATAAACTGCATTTTAAAACCTTCAATGAAGAAAGAAATAATAAGGTAATGTGAATATGAGGCTTCAAAAAGTATGTGAGATAAAAATAGTGTTCACACCTTTTATTGCTTATTAGTTTTGAATTCAGCAGTTGATACATTTTATATAAAGGTAGAACTAACCTGTTTGTCAGCTTTAAGAAATCTTAAGTTACTTTAAAACTGCTATACAATGCTATATCAAAGCATGGTATTTGTAAAATCCTCTAGTCTCTAATATTGCTTGAAAAGATTTTTCTTACACAGAACTTGTCCCCATTTTCTAATACTGATGTGTGCACATTCAGGACAAGTTGTCTTTCCTTTCTTGTCAGTTTGATCAGCTCTATGTAGACATTCTAATATCATCTTTGATATATTCAGGTTGTATTCCTAAATGCTACTACAGAGGGGAACTTCCTCTCTCCTCATTTTCAGCATTTATTTATATAGACCAATCTTAAATTTACTCTACCTGATCATTAAAATTCCATTGAATAAGCTGACTTCCAATCTATCAAAACACAGAAAGGTCTCTTCTGTCTGGAAACCATAAGAGCAATTTCTGTAGCTATAATGGCCATCAGGTTTTTAATAGCTATAGTAGGTCACTGAAGTGCAATATTATTGGGTAGTTTTCATTTTACATAAACTTTAACCTGAGGTACATCTGGAAATTAGGGACATTGCTTACTTTCAGTATTTCTGTAACACAGGGAGAATAACTGCATATGCATTAGCTGTTGTGTATTAAATATATTTTTATAGAAGTTGCATCTTTTACAAGATTTGCCAGGGCCACAAGAGAACTATTGCAGTCCTCTTTGACTGTGTTTGGCCAAAGAAATTCACCCCACAGTTTCTGCATCAAACCCTAAGCTGGAATTAGCACATCAAATAAGCTGTTTATTTTCTAGAGTGATCATTTTCTAGTAAATGATAATAGATTAGTATTAGTGGGTTTAGTATGGTGTCCTTAAAGCACATATAATTTAGGGGGAAAAAAAAAAAACCAAACTCAAATATTTTAGGTCTATGTTTGAAAAACCAGGGGATAAAGTTCTGTGACTTGCTTTCACCCACGCAAAGGATGCTTACTAGAAAAAGCTGTTGGCATTTTTAACTGGTTTATGAGTGAAATATACTCAAAAGGAGAATAAATTAGTATCTATTATTAGTATCTAGTCAAAAGTATTTGACTTTTTTATGAAGATGTTCAGTCTTGGGATTGGAAGACTTGAGTATTTTGAGAGGTATATTTAAAATGTAGAGTAGAGTATTAGTCATTAATTCATACATTCTGTGTGTGTATTTTGAAAATAACATCAAAAGATTCTCATTCAAATAGAAGGAAATCCAGTTCTGGAGGCTACAAACTACGCTTTTAAAGTTTATCTTGACTCTGTATTACAGCAAAGCATTTTAAAGCTCAAGCTTTACTCTTTTTTACTTAAGGGAATTGCTAGTTGGATAAAAGAAAAATTAAAATGCAAAAACTTCTGAAATGTCAAATCATGTATACAGAAAATCATTGTCAAAATATTAATGTTTGTAAAAAAACCAGTGCAACTGATTTTGTATTGCATAAACAATGTTCTTTTTAAACTTATGGTAATTAGAATATCATGCAAGAAAGTATAATTTTGTGAATAATTTTAGCTCTAACTTGAACTGCAGGATCAGTGTCTAAAATGTTGCATCTTCAAGCAACATTATACTTGACAGGTGTAGCATCAATGTTGAAATAATAGGTAATTGTGGGAAATAACTGTCGTGTATGTTCAAAGTGCAATAAAGGGTTAAATTTCTGTTGGAATAAATAGGTAACTTCAGTCTTTTTATTTTGGTGATTTAATGGGGTGTAGCCGTAGAAATGTTATGGCTATTTTCTGTGGCTTGATTGGTGTACCTATGTACAGCTTTATATACGTCTGTAGCATGTTTACCCAGATGGGTACCTTTGTGACTGAGTTAGGGTGAGTGGGACTCTTGCCGCTGTAGGATTTGTGTGAGGGCACCGAGAACCCAGCAGGAAGGCCGCGGGTTGGCGTGTGCTACCTGAGGCAGAGGCAGGCAAACTGTCACTATTTTCCTTTTCAGTGGCTCACTAAAACTTGATGACTTCAGTTGTAGCTAGCTGCCTGTTTTTGAAACATCATTCCTTTTCATGTAGTTAACCTGCCCTGGTTGCATTTAAGCTATTTTCCAGAGAGCGTTTCAGTTAGCTCTTCTTTCAAATTCAGTCTGTGAATAAAGCGAAAACGGTTAATGCGACTTTTTGCTCGGGAAAAAAAAAGGTGGGAAAGAGCACCAGCCTGTTGTCCGAAAGATCTCAACCTTTTCTTTTGTCCGCAGCTGAGGAAAAGCAGAGGCCCGAATCTTAAATCCTGAGATGCACTTTCTTAATTACAGCTCCCTCACGAACGGGGGCTGCCTCCGGGCGGGAGGCACCACCTTTCCCCGCGCTGCGGCCCGCCGGGGCGGGGAGAGCGCACAGCTGTGCCGCGGCTGCCGCCGGGGGTGGGGGACCGCCCGGCCCGGCCCGACCAGACCAGCCGGCGGGGGCACGGCACCTGCCGGCGCCCGGGCTGCGGCGGGGGGGGGGGCGGGGGGGGGGGCGCGGCGGGAGCTCTGCGGGCCGCCACGTCGTCCGGCGGCTGCGTACGCGGCGGTGGGCGGGGCGCGGCCGGGCTGGCGGGTCGGGAAGATGGCGGCCGGTATCCGCGAGAAGCAGACAGGTAAGCGGCTTCCCGCGGTTTCCGTCGCGCGGCGGCGCAGCTGCCTTCCCCGGGGCTCCGGGGAGGGAGGGACCGAGGTCAGCCTCACGCTGCGGCCGGGGGCTCCTGCCTGCCGCCGCCCCCCCCCCCCCCGCCCCCGTGCTTTCCACCGGCGGGGCCCCGGAGCGGGACGTGGGCGTCTGCGAGCCCCTTCGCCTCCCCCGGGGGATTCGCGCCCTCTCACCCGGCTTGGGTCTCCCGGCAACGGGACGGCGGCCTTCCTCCTCCTCCTCCTCCTCAGCTGCCTCTGCAGCGGCGGGCCCGGGGCTCCGGGGGCCTCTGGCCGCTGCTCTTGCCGAGGGGGCCCGGCCCCGCTGTGGGGCACAGGGCCGGGCGTGCGCTCTGCCCGGGCGGCGGCGGGCCCGGGCCCCCAGGGAGGGGCTTGCCTGGGCCCGGGGCATGAGCGGTGCCCTTCTCCCGTGGCCGGGGGGAGCGGGTTGTGCTTTCCCTCCGTTTCAGCTTCCTTTCTACCCGTGGCAAGGATCAATGGGAAGTATCGTTTAATGCTGTGAAAATAAAGCTGCTGTTGTGGTGCTGTTGTTAAGACAATACAGAGGTCTCAGAGCGCATGCTGTCCCTCAAGAAATTGAGAATGCGAGATTAACGACTACAAATAATTACGTAGGAGGTTTTCTGTGGGTAGAGGGTTAGTTATTCAGTCCCTCCTTTCTTCTCTGGCTTGATGTTGCTTTGTGGAGCGTTGAACCACCCATTTGAACACACTCCTAAAGCGTAGAGCGTGTCAACTCCATAGTCCTCTACTTCCCTTGCTTGCCGAAGTTTTTGTCAAGTAGTTTTGAGCTGTAATCTTGTAACCCTCTCCTTGACAACTGCAGTATCTTTCTGGTGGTATAGAGGATTCTGAGTGCATTTATTTAACGTGAAATGTCTAAAATCATCTGCTGAAAAATCTCAGAGTCTCTGTGTGGGCCTTAAATATCTACTAGTGTTCTCCATCTTCTTTTTGTACCAGAAGTCTACTTTCCATAATCTCGTTCCTGTGGCTATCTACCATTAATAGTGCTGTTTGATGTTCCTTTGCAATCCTTTACTTTTTTTCTCTTTGCTACCTTTCTGATAGAGCTCACTGTCTTTGAGCCCCTATTCCATATAGCTTTATTCTTTCCTATTGTGCTTCATCTTGTTACTTGATTATTTCAGTCAACCTTTAGCATTGAACCCATGTTGTCTTCCACTGGGGAGGTCATTTGCAAGGAGGTAGACTGAATAATTGAAAGATACTCAGAAAAAGGAAAAGATTTATTATCATTTAGTATTTGTATTACCATGTATGTGCACCATCTGTTGTGACCTTTATCCTGGTTCATAACCAGTCAAAGCATATTGTTGTGCAAGCACAGTAAAAACCTGATCCTTGACCCAGAGAGTGTTCAGCCTAAAAGTAAATGAAATGGCGATATAAATACCAAAAAGAAACCCAGAGACATGCTGAATGTTTGTCATGATTGTCATAGCACATCACTAGTCTGATTGGTGTCTTCCTTTAGTAGAGTGCTTATGCCGAGTTTTAATTTAAATGGTGAATTCTACAAAGCAGCTGCTTCAGATCCAATAGTACCAAAATACATAACCGTGCAGCTTTATACAAAATTGTTCATATGGCTGAAATGTATGGAAGGTGTCACTGGCAGTGAGGGAGTGAAGGCTCCAGGAGCGGTCTCTAATCAGCTTTCAGGATTGTTCTGTGGTGTTTTTAAAAAAAAAAAAAAAGGAAGAAAAAAGTGTTAAGCAAGTGGAAGACTGGATTCCAGGGAGACCCAGCACTCACTGCTAGCTTTCTTCCTCCCATGGTCAAGTTTCACTTCTGGTAATGTGATTTGAAAAGGCAGTACACAGGAGGAGGAAGCAGGGACAGACTGCGAAGGAGGACTGTTAGAAACATTGCCTGGGCATGGATGGATGGTGTTAGGACAGCCAGAGTTCAGCTGGAGTTGAGACTTGCAGCGGGTGTCAAAAGCAATGAGAAGAGCTTCTGCTGCGACGTTAGTAGTGAAAATATGAATAAGGAAAAATGTTGGATCATCGCTAAATGGAGCCGGTCATTTAGTGGTGATGGACACAGATAAGGCTGAGGTACCCAATGCCTTCTTTGCCTCTGTCTTCACCAACAAATTCTTGCAGGCCTTTGTGTCACTTTGGAGTCAGTCATGGAGTGAATCTTCTTGGAAAATATTTTCCATCATTACGTGAAGGAGAAGGCAAGCATGAATTTATGTATGGTAAATCACGCCTGACCAGCCTGATTGCCTTCAGTGATAAAATGACTGGATTTGTAGGCAACAGGGGAGCAGAGTATATAATTTACTTTGACTTTAGCAAGGCTTTTGGCATTGTATTCTTGTATCCAAGTGAGGATGGTATGGGCTGGAGGGATGGACAAATAGATAAGTAAAAAAATGATTGGATGGTCAAGCTCAGAGGGTTGCAATTAATCAGACACACTATAACCTGGAGGCTGGTAACAACTGGAGCACCACATGGGTCTATCCTGTCACCTGTCCTGTTTAAAATCTCTATCAGTGACGTTGAGGAAGTGTCAAAGTGCATTCTCATTAAGTGTGCAGGTGACAGCGAACTAGGGGAATCAGTTAATGTACTCGAGAGCAGAGCTGCCACTCAGAGGGACTCAGATGGGCAAGAGGAATGGGCCAACAGGGATCTCTTGAAATTCAGCAACGGCAAATATAAATTCCTGCACCTGGAAAGGAAGAACCCCTTGCAATGTACAGGCGACAGTGCAGGGGACTGGCAGACTGAAGAGCAGCTCTGCCGAAAAGGCCTGTGAGGGCTCTCAGTAGACAGCAAGCTGAACGTGAGCCCACAGCGTGCCCCCGCATAGCAGCATCCCGGGCCATATTCACAGGAGCACAGCCAGTAGATCAAGGGGAGTGATTATCAGGAGAGCACATCTAGATACCATATCCAGTTTGTGGCTACCAGTACAGGAAATGTGTTCATGTTGGAGGGAGTTCAGCAAAGGACTGCCAAGATGGTCAGGGGCTGAAGCACTATGAGGTGAGGCTGCAGGACTAGGGCTTGTTCTGCTCGGAGAAAAGGAGGCTTCAAGGGGGACCTAACAGCAGCTCCCCAGTAGCTGTGGAGGGGGCATTGAGAAGATGGAGCCACTTGTGGTGGTGTGTAGCAGGAGGGTGAGGGACAACAGACATACATTGAAACAAGGTGTTCAAACTGGATATAAGGAAAAACTTTTTCACCTCAAGGATGGTCAGTGCCACACGTTGCGCACTGTGGTTGTGGCATCTCCATCCCTGGAGACCTGACTGGATAAAGCCCTGAGCAGCCTGGCCTGGACTCACAGCTGACCGTGCCTGAGCAGGAGATTGGACTAGAGATCTCCAGAGGTCCTTTCCAGCCTGAGCTGTCCTATGATACTGTAAACCCCAGGGAACAGCACTGAGTATGCTCACAAGCTTCCTTCAGCTGAAGAGCCGGAAGTTAACCGTTTCTGCTGCTTTCCGTTTATGAGCAAAGTGGTATACATTGCTTTGATTTCTGGAAGTTTTTCCATTTTGCAAAGCTTTGTGATGATTTTGTTTATGAGTTTGAAGAGAATAGCCACTAACTTCTATTGATGCAAATAGGCTTTTGCTGCTAGTCAAAGATGAGAGAACAGCACATAGTGTATTGTTTAAGCAGATAAAAGAGGAAGGACTCCTTACGTAATAGATTTATAAGTTAGAGGTAGGTGAAGGAATCTGCTTTGCTTTCTGTCTTGAAGGTGAAGTTAAATGAAAGCTCATTCCTGTTTCAGAGCGTTTTTCTGCTGCAAATTAGGGGTGGGGTTTGTACCCCTTAAAGCAGCAATTTCTTCCTGTGAGTTCTAAAAACGTTTCAAAATGTGTGTCAGTTTTAGTCAGGTGAAAAGGTATTTTTTGCTTGTGTGTATGCTGTTGTTCCTGTGGGGTAGGAAAAGCAGATCAGGGGAATAAAACAAACTAGTTCCTGCTGTACAGAATGCCCCTTCAGGAACATACTGGAATTATTTTTAAGGCAAACTGCAATAGAATATAGTCCATATAACTAAGGAGAGAGATTCTTTCTTCATGTTTTAGGGCTTGCTTCTTTTCCTTTTGCAGCATCTTCCAGAGCCCATAAATTCTAGCTGAAGTGTGCCACTTGTCAGTCAAAGCTGCATAAAAATAATGAAAATGTGACTTGTTGCATTTATATTTTATGATGGTTTTCCTCTCAAATGAAATGTATAATAAAACCCTGGTAATGTGTTTAATCTCTGTTCTTGCAGTGTAAAGAGAGCAAAGCATTATTCTGCTTTATTTTCCAGTGGCTTTGAAACGTATGCTGAACTTCAATGTTCCTCCTGTTAAAAACAGCACAGGAGAACCAGTATGGAAGGTAAGAACTATTTGAACAGGAATAGGAGAATTTTAGAGTGTTCAAAAAAGTTCAGATTTTCAAATGGTAACTGACTCAAATATCTTCTCAACTTGTGCAAAATAATTTTTCCTGTGTGGTTTGAATATCAGAATTGCTGAGAAAAATACGTATCTGAGATATTGGCTCATTGAAGACCCAATGACTGATTCTTTAAGCAATATTTTAATAAGCAACTGGGGAGGACATTTATTAAATATACTTGGGTCTCATTGATACCTGTTGGCAGAAACTTACATGATACCTTACAGGTGAACTTACAAAGTCAGAAAGAAGTCCATAGAAAGGGAAGAGCTATTGATAGCCTTAAATTTAGGACAACTGAGCTCAAGGCTACCTTTATTAGCTTTAAAAAGTAAGTAATTTGTGAGAAGTTTTTGCTACTACAAAGCATATATTATGTCTCTTCATCTATTCGGTTGTCTTTTTTTTTTTTTGCCATTTCCTTTTTTATCCTCTTTGCTTCTCCTTTTATTTCCTCCCAAATGCACTCAGAGAAATTCTGCACTTACCATAACAAATTTCTGACAGCGATTCCTGTTTGACTGACACTTTTCAAGAGATGGAAGTGACGAATTTATTTTCCTTTATCACTGAGTTTCTTTTCCTTTTTTTTTTTTTTTTAAATTAGTAAGCACAAATGGAAGTCCATGACAAATTAAGGATGAATTATAAATTGGTAAATGTTTAGCACTTTTCAGGTTAGGACAGTAGTTCCTTAAACCTGAATTCCTGTATACACTGTATCCTGTATTCTACTGTATCCACTTTTTACACCACTTTGTAAAAAGATGTGTATCTATTTCAGGTTCTCATTTATGACAGATTTGGACAAGATATAATCTCACCTTTGCTGTCAGTGAAAGAGCTGAGAGATATGGGGATCACTTTGCATCTGTAAGTATAAAAAAAGCAGTTTGGTTGTTTTTTTTTTTTCTAAAAAGAACTTTATTTAATATTCTCCCAAAATCACAAACAAAACATTGAAAATCATTTGATGAATAACTACTAAAATAAAGATTATACCCTGACTTGTTTCTAAAATCAGGTGGTATTACTCAGAATCAGGGAGTGGAAAGGTCATTCCAAACACTGTTCAGTAGGATTTCTTACTAAGTAGAGGAGGCCCCTGCTCAAAAATAACAGTTATCCAAAAGGTGTTTTGGGGAGAACCTGTCTGTACAATTCCCTTTTATTCATATATCTTAAAATTTTTTTGGCACAAGCTGTTTCATGGGACTGTGCATATTGTCTGCTTGTCTCTTTTGCACATAGATTTTAATTGTCTCTTGTCAAAGATACTATTTTAAGAGATTTCCATTTCTCTTTCTCCAGATTACATTTATTTAGTTCAGTGTCATTCCTTAGCTGTGGTAATAGTAACGGAGGATCTCTGAAGATACTTTTTTTTTTTTTCCCCCAAAAGTTTGTTAACTTTTACTAAGCGAAGGCTAGAAATGGAAACACAGTTTAACATGTTGACATATCAGCAGAAATGCGAGAGAAGCGTGTAAGCACCTTGCCTGTCTTTATTGTAATGAGCAGGAAAGGCAAGTTTAATAGTGTGAGATAGGCAGGGGTTTTTGTTATCACGTCAACAATTAATAATTGGTATATGAACTTCATGGATGCAGTATTTTACCTTCCTCTGAATGGATTAATCTATTTTTGAAGATTTGCAAAGCCTTTTCTCAAGCTTTGAGTAAACTTCTGAGACCTCTATTAATATATTCAGCCAAAAATCATACAAATACGATTTTGCTATTTTTTCATGTTTTGTTCTTGCTAAAATCTGGCTAAATATAGGGAGAAATTGTAGGAAATTGAATGTGTCTGTATAAATAAATAATTTCTTTAATTTTTATAATTTTACATAAATCAGAGGAGGAACACATTAGAGATCTACTTTTGATTCCTTTCAGGCTTTTGCATTCAGATCGGGATGCTATTCCAGATGTTCCAGCTGTTTACTTTGTAATGCCAACAGAAGAAAATATTGACAGAATGTGCCAGGTGACTTGCATGCTTAATGTTTCAAATGAGTGGACACAACAGAGGTAGTGTGTGTGAAGCACTCACCAGAGTGTGACCATTCTGTATCTAGTTCTTGTGCATGTCTGAACACCTTTGCTTGCATTTTTTCTGTATTAGCACATATTTGTCATAAAAACATTACCCAACATTTTTACACACAAAACTTCAGTTTCCCAGGAAGTCGAAGGGTAAATATGTCCTCTGTGTTTCGGAGAGAGAATTCAGGGAGTGAAAAGACAAGAGGCAGTGGGCACAAATGGAAATACAGGCAATTCCATTTAAACATAAGAAAAAGCTATTTTAATGAGGGTGGCTGAATGCTGGAACAGATTACCTGGAGAGTTTGTGGAGTCTCCATCCTTGGAGATGTTAAAAATTCGGCTGGACACAATCTTGAGCCATCCGTTCTCTTTGACTCTGCTTTGAGTGGGGAGGGGGTTGGACTAGGCTAACCTCAGTTTTTCACATTCTCTGGCAGGAATTGATGGAAGGTTGACATCAGAGCAAAGGGTACTTTTGGTCAGTGGTAAGGTATGGAGTAGTAGTTGCTATCTGGTAGCTTAAATTTCATTTCCTGGTTTTGGCAGTTCTGTGTTAGGTTAATTTTATCTAGTAATGTAGTCAAAACACTGCGTACAGGGCTGTATAAACAGACAGCTAAGCACTTTCAAAAGTTTAGTTTGTGATGTTCCAATTTTCTACAGTCATAGTAGAATTAAGAATGTTTTTTAATTAGTCAGAAATATATTAGGACATATCCAGGAAAAATGTTGTGATTTTCCTACCTTTTAGGATCTTCGAAACCAGCTTTATGAATCTTATTATTTAAACTTTATTTCTGCCATTTCGAGAAGTAAACTGGAAGATATTGCAAATGCTGCCATAGGTGCTAATGCAGTAACTCAAGTGGCTAAGGTAAGAAAATCCCCCAGTCTCTAATGTTAAGAGATACTACTGTTACAGTTGTTGTTGCATTCTTACGTGGCCACTTCAGTGCCATACACAGCTTTTCTGACTGAATCATTTAGCTAGATTCAATCTCAGGCATAGATTTACTGGGGGGGGGGGGGGGCGCGGGGAGAAGGAAATTTACAGTCATCTCAGTAATGCAGCTTAATACTATACTTCAACTTAGTCAAAAGTCCAAGCGCTGCAAGACCTTTGTGCTAAATGGTAAGAGGGGAAATACAGTGGTTTCAGAGTATTCCTGATCTCATAAGCTCAATAAGTGCATCCAGTGCATATATAATGGGGTGGGGATTTTAGCTCCTAAATACACAAAAAGTGCAGTATGAGCGCAGTTGTCATTTTAACTAGGAAGTGTACTGTAGAGGTGGATGTTTCTTACGTACACATTCTTATTCAGTACACTCCTATACCTTCATGATTTAAAGGCAGGTTATCAGGTATGTACCCTCTTACTTTTGTTGAATGCATGTACCAAAACCTGCAGATTTTTAACTAATTATTTTCATGTATATGTAAATACATTCACCTTTTCTCACTCCTGTTAGGGAGTACTACTGGTATGAGAGAAAGAAGCTGTTGTGAAATGAAATGAAAACTACTAGTATTGTTTAAGCCTTAGGTCTTCAGCAGGAGTAAATTGGTGTAGCACTGTGAACTAACTTTCTTAAATCTATTTTTCTGTTGTGATGTCCCATTAAGAGTTTATGCTATAGAGAGGTTTATTTTTTTTCCTGAACGTACAGGTATGTTACAGAAAAATTGGAATTCATGAGCTATATTCTCTCTTCGTGTAAAAAGTGCCCTCTTTCCTCTCTCCTGCCTGAGTGCTCAGCACTGTTCATGTTGTAGTCCTTCATATTAATAAAAAATAAACCTGTAGTATTATAATGTCCTCCATATGTGTTTTTTTCATTGATGGTTGGCTACTAAAAATTTGTCCACAGAATACTTCCAAGTTGGACTGTTTTCTTTTAGCACTTTACAGGTGCTCTAATTTTTTGTGTTATCACTCAATCCTTACACAGGCTTTTTAATTCATACATTATATCTTGCATTTCTTTCTTTTAATAGGTAGTTCTGTAAAAGATTCAAAAAGAAGTAGCAATAAATCAGAGGTTTTTTTATGCTTCATTCTGCACTGCTCTGACCATTATTCCTTGATTTCTAGGTGTTCGATCAATATCTTAATTTTATTACTTTAGAAGATGACATGTTCGTATTGTGTAACCAAAACAAAGAACTTGTTTCATATCGTGGTAAGTAAAATTTGTATAAAAATTATACTGGAACGTCTAAAGTTGAAATTTACTTTTGAAGTTTGGTGATTTTATTTTGCTTTGATCTGCTTGGAATTCAGGATAATCTGTTAGATGTGTAGTTTAAATTCATGAAGGAAGCAGTTCTTAGATACTAATTTCAGCATTTTGACTACACAGATACTGTAATATTGAAAAATAATCGTATTTTTAAATAACAAATTTAGTAAAGCAAAACTTCAGTATAGACATTTATGGATAGTAGGGGGTTTTATACATGGAATAATACAGGAAAAATTTCATATTGTTTACACATGTAGGTAGACGCTGGGTGGCTGCTGTGTTTAGGCACCACTATTTAGTCATAATTGTTTCTGCAGTTCTTAAGGAATTAAGTATTTTGTTTCTGTGTGAATGGTCAGTTGGAAAGTTACTGTAAGGAATGCAAAGCAAGAAAGATGACTAACTGATAGAGTTTCTTGTGTCTTCTAGATAGTGAGCAGTCAATACCTGCTTTTCTTATGCAAGACATGAAAACGTGGGGCTGTGCAAGGGGAAATGGTTAGGATCAGGGGCTGGAGTAGCACAGGGAATAATCTGGGAAAGGGCATTCTAGAAAATAAGAAATGCTGATTGCTTCTGCAAGCATGTGAGCCAAGCATGTCAGCTTCTCTGTAAAGTCTCAGAGTTGCAAGTGAAGTCAGCCACATGGAACTCTTTTTATTTTTATTGGGACTTCTGTTGGACCTGTTATGGAACCTAGCAGGAAAACCAAGTGGCTGCCTTAGGTCAATTACCTCTACAGCTATGGTGCTACAGCAGCTCAAGTCAACATATATACTAGTTGTCATAATTGTCCACGTGGTTTTCCTCCCTCCTTTGATCTGATTTCTGTGCTTCCCTGACCCATTCAATATGCTAAATCAACAGAGGATATCACTCTACCTCTCCTACTCCTCTTACTCAAATGGCTATTACAGGGTGGGTTGTCTTGTTGCCCCGCTGTAGTTTCCCTCATCTTCTCCTCCTTTTACATCAGAACCAGTAATCTTGGAGCTGCAGAGTGTTTGTTCATTTGACTCACTCCATAGAAAATACCAGCTCATTTGTGTGATCTACAAATCCAATGCAAGGGAAGCAGCACAAGTGTGTAAGTCAGAGGCAAGATAGCCCTGTTTTAGCAGCAGCTCCTCATTACTTTAGTGTAGTCACAGTGTCTACGTGCAGTGTCACACAGTTAATTCCTAATTTATTTGGATGCACAGAACACTAACTAGTGACCAGGTGGAGATGAGAAGTCTCCATATGCCTAACATTTAGCACTGAGATTTTTCTCCTCATTTTCCCTATTTCCAAAGTCAGTACCTTTCTTTGAAACTGGATGCATAATACTGAGTTCTGTCTCACACTGGGGGTTGATTCCATTGTCAGAATGAAGGGCATTTTTGTTTCAAAAGCAGACTTTTTTTTTTTCTAAAACTTGCTGTTAAGAGTTTTAGTAATAGTTGTTTTGTGATGTGTTTGTGTGTATGTAAAGATACTTGACTGGCTCTCATAAGATTCCTGCTAGCTAACAAGGAATTTGAATTAAAATGACTGAAACCGTTTTGCACCCGTCAGTTTCTATGTTGGTTTTTTTTCCTCTCTTGGGCCCCTGAAATTCGCCACATGACATGTGGTTTCACACTATGTTTAAACCAATCTAGAAGTGGGCTGCTTCCAAAAGCTGATCGAACAGAAATCTAATCTCCCATAGAGAGTGATTAGTTTTTCATTAGAGCACTGAGCCAATCCATCTCACTGTGTGAGTTCTAGATCTGACACAGGCAGGCAGTAGGAGTACAGGGGCAAAGAAGAAGTGGTCTTTTTTGCCTTTGGAGAGTAACACTAGCAGGAAACTGCCAGTTTGTGTATAGTTTCATAATGTACATAAGTCAGTGTAAGTCTGATGGTGATGAAAGACTGCTGCTATTCTTGCAGCAGCACTGCTATGTATGGCCACACATGTAGCTGAATGAGTGAACTAAGAACAAATATAATAAAAAAGGTTAATTTTCAGTTTCCTGATTTCCTGGCTGTATGACTGCGTTTACAGAGAGGTAATGTCAGGACAAATAAGCATGATAACATTCTTCAGTTATGTAAAAGGCTTTCACAGACAGAACGGTGATAAGAGATTCTCTTGGTCCATGTAGTAATGGACAAGAAGTGATGAGCTTAAATTGCAACAAAAAAGTTTCTGAACAGATACTAGAAGCACTTTCTAACATTAAAGATAGTGAAATACTAGAATAGATTACCTATAAACATTATGGCATTTTCATGACTGGGAGGCTTTGGGAATTGGTTTAGACACAGAAATAACAAGGGTTTAACTCGTCTTTGGGCAAGAGGACTGGCTAGATAATTCCCCAGGCTCCCTCTGGTTCTGTTTTTCTATGATTCTGTAGAAGGAAGAGTAAATGGGTAATATTGGTATGAAGTCAATCTTCTTGGCATCCTGTTTGATGCTATTTGAATGCTTCTTTACCAAATTTGGATCAATTTTGTAAAACAGCGAGAAAACATAGGAGACCTAAGCTTACTTTTCTGTAATAGATGCATTCCCCATGAGCTTGTTACAGTGGAGAGAAAGGAATATATAGAAAACATGATAGAACATTTTACTGAAAGATTATTAATGAAGTTTCTCAAAGGTTGACCTAAGGAGCAGTAATATTGAATATTTGTGTTGAGTACTATGGTACAAAAAAAGGAGTGTGCTCATAAAATGTGCATGTTACACAAAATTAGAAGGCACTGACAGTATGCAGATTACTGGAACATCATAAATGAATACCTTAAACATAATAAAAGGGGGGGAATTAAATTTTAAAATTGAGAAAAGCAAGGGAGTAAAAATAAGATTATTTCACCCCTGTAAACTGGGAGACCATTAGTTGGAGATAACTGCAGAATGATAGCCACAGTTAATTTCAAAGCTTTGTCATTACAGAAGAATACAGATATTGGGAACAGTCTGCCTTTCTTGGTGCTGATATTTCAGAAGCTTGAACTCAGAATTTAAAAATGCTGATGGGGGTGCTTCTGTTGCTGCTGTTATCCTAGCAGCCTAGTAAAAAGTTGGACTTACTAGGTATAGCTGCTGGTAGAAATTGCTAGTATAATCCATCTCTCTAAAGTTCTTAGAGGACAAAAGCTGGGGAAAAAAAGCACCTTTAAAGTTAGAGAATGATTATGGCTGGCCATGCACAAATTTGGGATGGAAAGCTTATTAATGTTCAGAGCTTTGAAGTTCGTTTTTTAAGAAAGAATATAAGACAAATACTTATGTGAGAAATTTTTTAAGGTAAAATAAAACAAACAAGGATGGGATCTATGGCATGAGTCCTGAGACAGTGCTTGACTTGAGACCTGTGATAAGATTAGGTTTGATGTTTCCTGTTTGCTATTATATTCTTGTCAGTGTTAATTATTTAATGGAAATGTTGCTACATGTGTCTTGTTCTGATCTAAATACGTGAAAGAAATCTTTCTATCTGTAGTGTGAAATGTTTTAGAACTTGGGAATTATCCCTAACCTAGAGACTGACAGTAAATTTATTTTTTTTTTTAAAAAAAAAGGGAAAAAGGAAAAGGAATCTCCATTACAAGAGGTGGGATTTAGAATCTTTAAATATGGATAACTGCATACTGTAATTCTCTTTAAATTACACAAGTAATTCTTGAGGATTTTATATCTGAAAAATGGTTTCCAAGTGGATGGCCATTTTTGTTTCATAACGTGGTTTCATAGGAGGTTTGTAATAATGTCATACTAACACAATCCAGAAGTTACAGTATACATTGTCAGAGATAATTGGAAAAGATTGTGTAGTGTTTGACCTTATACAGTGAGCAATAATTAAGTTCTCCCGTTCTTTTTCTCAAAAAAAAGGGCGGGGTGGGAATGGATGTGCTAAGAGGGGCATTTCACGATTTGATCTCTTCTGCAACAAAAGCTGTTGGATGTTAACAGCCGTTAGGTAAGAATAGGATCACTTTCTCAGTATTAAAGTGGCATAAACTTTCTTTAACCCTATTCTTAACTCTTTTCCACACTGTTTTAGCCATTAACCGACCAGATATAACGGACACAGAAATGGAAACTATAATGGATACTATTGTTGATAGTCTCTTCTGTTTTTTTGTTACACTTGGTAAGTGTTCAAATTCTAGCATATTTTCTGTACGCTTTCCTTTTAGAGAAGATCCATATTCAATGAGATACCTAGAAGTTTAGGGTCTTCATATAGCAAATTAAAGGCAGAATTAGATCTGCGACAGAAATCTTAATAGTTCGCTGGATGGGTTAATGATCTTGCTCAAATCATTGCTGTACATCACTGCCAAAGACAATAAGGGCTGTCCTATGTGGGAGTTGAGTCTTAGTCTTCAATATCAATGGGAGAAGAATAGTGAAATGCAAAGGTTTGGATTCACTGTTTTTAGAAAATCCTAGTTTGCAATGAAGATCAATAGTGCTTTGAGTTTGGATTTGTAGCTCTCAAAAACACACAAACCCTGCAAAGATCTAACTGAAATAACTCAAGAATTAGGAAGATATATGAAATTTACTTATTTTACAGTGAGTTTTCTTGATTCTTAGCTCATACATTTTTCATAGTGATGACATTTAATCTAAGTTCTCACTGAAGTCAGTCAGTCTGAGATAGCATTCCTACAAGGGGAGGTGGGGATCGCTATGGGACAGTCTGTTCAAGAGAGATTCCCTTGGACCTATTGAGTTCTTTCACGTGTTAGTTTGATACAAATTAATTCTCTTTTACTCAGTCACTTAAACTCTATGGTATTGGAATTTTCATATTTATATAGATAAGTGAGAAAATGTAGCTAAAGATTTTGAAACCTGAAAGCCAATGGAAAATGTGCTTTTGAAAATAACATTACCCTGCAGTGAGTTGTAACTGGTGGTGGTGGTGTTATAGCACTTATTATTATTGTTTTCAAGGGACTTACAACCTTTTGAAACTAACCTTTAATGCTTCTATATGAGATTGTTTGTCCCCTTCACAGTACATTAGCTATCTTTCTAGTGTACACTATACTTCTCATAAATTCCTGTGTGAGGTATTCACTTTTGTGAAATGTTATTTAATATTCTATATAGTATTTTTGTTTTATAGATGAAGACTGCAGGAGACAAATTTAATATAAGTTTGTATTGTCCACTTGAAAAATTTAATCTCAGAATGTTACTTAAAAATTTGTTTCATGAAAAGTACACTAATTTATAATCTGAAAATTATAATGCAAGTAGAAGTCAATATATCTTTTATTAGGAGCTATTCCTATAATCAGATGCTCAAGAGGAACTGCAGCTGAAATGGTGGCAGTGGTAAGAAACTATTTTCTAAACAAGTATCATTTTTTTAAAACTTTCCTAACACCTTGTTTCCTTTTCTCAATACTAGGCAGAGATCTAGTGTCATTGTATCCTTTCCCTTATGAAGGAAATAAAACTGGAAAGGAGATACACCGGTTCTCCTTTCTGACTTCAGGTCCATGCAGCTCATCTATAGAAATCATTATATTATGGAATCAGCTGATGAGAAACTTAAACATGAACAATCATTCCTAATCTAGAGTTTATCAAGATTTTCTGACAGGCATAATTACAACCATTAAGCTACATCTACACAGTTTAAAAAGTGGCTGTCTGGCCTGGGTTTTTCTGTATGTCTTAGTAAGAAATGTTTATCTGTCTTACTGGGAGACCCTGTAAGTACAAGACATTTTTATGATATCAAACTAAACTGACATTCAACTTGATCATTAAGTAGGGATGAAATTACCAAACTAAATCACAGTTAAAAATCTCTACAGCACTGTCTTCATTGGGAGGCACTGTGCTTCATTTCTTTCATCTTCCTCACATCTTTGTTTGTCAGTGAAGCCTTAATACTGATTAAACCTAAGCATTCAGTACGCATGCATTCATGTTGAGAGTAATTTCATTTTTATGAAACACCTAGTGTGGGTAGTGTCTGACAGCCCAATTTGCTGCTTCTGCTGTGGTTCTCTCTTGGTGCTTCCTACTGGTATTTTCTATTTGCATGTTTAGGGAGAGGGTGCTAATTGCCTGGGAGGTGATTAGTGGACATAAAGGAATCACCTTCTCTGTAGTCCTGCATAAAGATACAAATGCTGCAGGGAGAAAATAGAAGGAAGAGATTTCTTCCTTTCCCACGTGCAGTGGACCTAGATTTCCTGCAGCTATCACATTTATAAACTACAAAATCAGCACAATACATCTTTAAATGTTGACCATATAAACAGGTTTGGAAACCGTTTGTTAAAAGCTGTTTTGTTTCCCCCCCCACTCAGAAATTGGATAAGAAGCTCAGAGAGAATCTGAGAGATGCCAGAAACAGTCTTTTTACAGGTGACACACTTGGAGCTGGCCAGTTCAGGTATGGTGTTAGTAATAACTATGTATTTTTATTTTTCATATTTCAGTTGTCTGAAATATCTCATTAGGATAAGTCACCACTGTACTGAAAACTGTATTTACAAGAATTTGGTTCAAATTCTATATTAAAAGAATTTATGTACTCTTAAGGGAGTTTTCCAATCTCTTAGCATAACCAGTTTGAAAACTTCTATAGCTAATAAGCATGCAGTCCTACAACAGTGAGACAAAAATTATTTAATGAACCAGGTAATTCTGTTCACCCTGTAAAGCCGGCAAGAACCATGCTGCTGCAGATACACTCAGTTTACAGGACCACGATATGCAGTTGGATGTCTGAACGTATCTTCACGTTAGTCCATTAAAAAGAAAGAAATACACGTGTTGTCACTTGTGAGCACTGTTACCAGTTGTAGTTATGTCAAAAGCGTTTGTCAGCTGATCCCTATATCTGCCAGAGAAGGACTGCTTAAGGACTACCACTTGGATAATTCGATAGTTAAGGACTTTTAAGTCATGACCATTTGAATCCTTTGAGGGGAAAGAGAGGGGAGAAAAGACTTTGTGGATGCTTGCATGCATCTGATGTCTTCTCAGTAGCCTCTGGTATATAACATTGCCCCCAGATAGTTGGAATACTCCACAGGCTGCCTTAGGAAACTATTACAGGAGTTCGCACTGTACATGGAAAAGGTGAGGAGACGTATTGGAAAGACTGTAGCTGAAGGAAACAGTTATGATCTCCTAACTGGATATAAAATAGTCATATTTTTATCTCAAATTAAGAGCATAACTTGGATAAAAGACACAAAAAACATAAAAGGTGGCAAAATGGAATGAGACTGAAAGGTATTAAGAGAGAGAATAGCTGTGAAATACCAGTTCCCTCATTTTCATGGGAACTGAACTGCAACCATTGTTTTTCCTTCAGGAGGTGGCTTGTTCTCCTGACAGTATAGCATCGTTACCCTCAGAAAATCAAAATGCAGGGAAAAGGAAACATGGGAACCTGTAACCAGTTAAATGGCTTCAGATCTTTAGTTTGGTTTTCAGAATCAGGTGACTAAGGCTCTTGAGATTACATATATGTGAAAATACTTACTGTAAGGAAATCCAGAGCATGGAATTAACATCCTTTTACTCTGTTCAAATACACTGTAATTTAGCCATCACATTTACTGTAGGGTTAATGTGCTTGAGGGAAATGGTTGCAGTAATGTTCTGTCAATTCACAGCCTTCCTATCTTCACTATAAATTTTTCCTGTAGCTATAACCCAAGACATTTAGGCATGTCTGCATTCTTTTTCTGCAAAATTGACTATTGATGGAGTTACCACAATGCATCTCAGAAGTTCTTAATTTTTCTTTATGGACTTCATATACAAGCAAAGAGAAAAATGAAATTAAAAACCCTTGAAAGAGAGATTTTATATTTGAGGTTCATAATGGGGATTAAGGTGGGATATTACCCACTCAGACAGTTGTTTGGAACTCAAATGTGCATCCACACAAGGAGGTATTAGTTAATATCTAGAAGTCTAGTTACTGTTTAGTGTTTTGACTTCTGCTCAATATTTATGCATTGGTAATTTCACTTAGTACAAAATAAAATAATCTTTTTATCATTACTAAGACAGCAATTCATGGAATTTCTGGCAGTGATCAGCCCCAGATGCTTTGGGGAAGGCTGGAAGAACTCTGCAGTAGGCAGTTTGGCTTTTAACTTAAAATATGATGTAGAAGGTGGCTGATGTCACTCAGGATGTTACTGGGGTGTTCTAAACATGTTTAAAGAAATACTAATACAGTGTCGTCTTTTCAGCTTCCAAAGGCCCCTATTAGTCCTTGTTGACAGAAACATAGATTTAGCAACTCCTCTACATCATACTTGGACATACCAAGCTTTAGTGCATGATGTTCTGGTAAGAATAAAACTGATTTTGTTACCAAAACTATTTTTTCACTCAGTTTGTTATTAAACTTGATGCCAGATTCTCTCTTAATCCAAAGTCTGTTTTGCCTGTTTTATTTGGAAATTGTTTAGTAAAAAACAACTTGGAAGACTTTCTCTAGAAGGTTTATTTAGCAATAACTTCTAAAATGGTTAAAAAGTTGAAATCTTGATATTAGCAAAAGATAGGTAATTCAGCAGTCCTAGTTTTTTCTTCAGTAGTTCATGATCTTTTGTGTTATATAAACTCCAAACTCGATTAAGCACAATTCAGTTTTGAAAAATAGATTATTTTAATGAGTTTTTAATCCAATTTTAGTATGTTTGAATTTCTAAAAATACCTATTTCTGGTTTTCTCCACAAGGTGGCGTAGGTGTTCAGTATAGAGATAGAGAGTGGTATATGACCCTACTGTGAGGAATCTAAAATCGATTTTTTAAATAATTTTTTTCAGATAGCCTTAAACCACTTTTATTTCCTCAAGTTTATTTTATAAAACCAGTAGTAGATAGGTACTTGAATGAAACTAAATACTATTTACCTAAGATTTATGCATTTCATATATAGTTACAGAGCAAATAATGAAAGATAATATGAGTAAGAATAATTACTATCTGGAGGCTTTTTTAGACTGTGGAGTTAGTCAAGCAAATCATTTCAATATCTAGCTTTGAGAAATATTTTGGTTTTATTGTTGAGACTGTTAGAGGAATATGTAAAACATGCACATGCACACATGTGTGTATACAAAGTTGACCGTGAACTGTATAGTCATACATACAGTGTTGTCCAGAAACTTGGCATTGCTACGATGAAAATATTTTAGCACTAATGGAATGTTTTAGGACACTTCATTACTTTTATGTAATTTGTTCCTTATGAGAAGTCCCTTCCTCTTAAGTTTAAAGGGTGCTTTTTACAAGTAAACAATTTTTGGCCTAGTTTCTTTAGGAAAGGCACATATGAAAACAACACAGCTTGCATTGTGTTTTCTCCAATAACTGTCGAACTAGCTAGAGACTTGTAAATAGAAGTACTGAATTTCTACAGGTTTCTTTTGAAAATCACTGAAAGAGTAGGGGATGGGAACCTAAATTAGAATTTTTACAGGTGTAAATGCTATTGCACAAGGTCTACACTTATTTCAGTTTGTTACCTGCTAACCATTTAATCAGCAAACGCTCACTTACTAGAAAGTAAATCTATGCAAAGCTCCATGTACTTGCCTCCTACTCAGCTGCCAGGTAGAGAAGGTAGTGTCTGGTGGCCTCAGGCATGTATTGGGGTAGGACTATGGTGCATCAAGATGCAGAGGGATCAAAGATGTAGTGGAAGCTGAGGGCAACTAGTGGTACAAATATGTAGGGCTATTAGAATAACACTAGAAGAATGATTTGAGGATCATTGGATATTTATCTGTACTGCATCAGGCTTCAGTAGTTTCTCTGGAACTACTTGTTAAATGTTGCATGTTGCATCTAATTGTTGACTGAGTTGATAGGATTATGAATTTTTCTAGTGAAATTGCAACCAAGTGGCCTGTGATTCCATGTCAAGGGCAAAAGTTTAATTTCCAAAACAGTCAAGTTATTCACCTTAAAGGCAAGCATGCCAGGTTCTTCACATACTGAGCATAATATTTCATGAAATTACCACAGTAGCCTTTTAAAAGGCCATAAACTGTAACTCTGAATGTGTTACCAAGTTGATGATTATGTAAACTGTACTTTCAAATCAATCGTTTTTCATTTAAGCTGTCAGTTACAATAGTCCAGGAATTCTGTGGGGTGCTGAACTAAATGCTAACCCAGCCACAAAGTTGTGTGCTGCATCCATTTGGATTATAATCATGGTCTTTCTACACATAAACAGGCTTGTGTGAGGAGATTCCCATTTCTGAATAAAAAACCTTTCAGGAGTAGATACAGAAAAATGGGAGGCATGGATGGAAAGCCTTATAAAGACAAAATGGGAAGGTGAAAGGAGGAACACTAATCAATAAGGATCATTTTGGTAAAACTCCCTGTCAATGCCAGAACTGACATGGAAACTCAGGTCACTGGTGAGTTAAATTGAGGCAAAACATAGATCTCCATTAAAAATTACAGCTGAATTTGCAATCAAATGATTTTGTTTTCAGTTTTTATGGTACATATATACTTGAAAAATTTTTGCTGAAACATTAAACATGTCTTGTAAGATGAAGTTTGTGCTCATTGACTGCATGTGCTTCCTTTGAGTAGCTACTTGGTTTTGTTTCTATTCTGGCATGGATCATTTATAGTATTTCATTTTAAATGTGAACTCTGCCAAGGGATAACTAGAAACATTAAAAAATTTTGTTTGACTATTTCACTTACAGTGATCTAGTTCTGTATATTTTAATGAACATAATAAAGTGGAGTTTTATTTCTGGAAAAAAAATCTATTCTAAAAAATGCATGGCAGATTCTGTATAGTTGAAGATTTGACTATCATTATTTGCCAAGCAGAGAGCACCTTTGAAATTTTAAATGTTCTTGAAGAGGGTTAGAACAAAGTCAGCGAGTGGAGTACTTGTTAATCTTTGTTGAAGCTGGAGGGAATATGTGCGCTGCAGAAAATACAGAGCTGTCCTTGGCAAAAGTAATGGGCGAAGCAGCCAGAAGACATATAGGGAGCAGTGTGGTGACATATTATGTGACCATAACTGTGTCATCTAGCAAAAAGCTGTAGTTTCTAGGTTCATGCATCTGTGGAGGAAGAAAAGCTATATGAAGAAATAGCAGCTTTGTTGTAAACTGTTGCTTTATCATGCACTCACTATTTTACTAGTGTTTGAAAAAATGGTGTAAGAGCTGTGAAGGTGTAGCTAAATAGTCCGCACAGTGCATATTCCTGTTGCTGATGTCATGAGCTTCTTTGCAGCTTTGATACATGTGCTGTAGTTGTGGAAGTGAAATTCAGCCTTAGAAACACTTTTTGTCTGCAACACAGACACTTCTGTTACTTTAAAGTTTTGGTCAGTTGTTAAACCTCAGTTATTCCTAAAGAATTTATTTTTTGTACAGAAAACGGTGTTCAGAGTTCAGTGTCAGAAGATTGCTTGCATGTGAGACAATCAGGTGTCTTTGCTTAATATTTGTTGCTTTTTTTGGTATTTTTTCAGTAAGTGTGAGTAATTTCGGAGTTCTTATATTGCTGCTGTTGTTATCTAGTTAGTTAGTAAATCTTTTCCTGCCCTCCTATGAAGTTCTGATAAATAGCTGTGTTAATATTTTTTAGAAAATATTCTGGAAGATAATTGGTTGACTATAAAAGACTGATTAAATAATTAAAAACTGTCAAATATTTACATGATTCCTCTTTTTTTAGGATTTCCATTTGAATAGAGTTAACTTGGAAGAATCACCAGGAATGGAAAGTTCTCCAGCAGGTGCTAGACCTAAGAAAAAAAATAAGAAATCCTATGATTTAACTGCCTCTGATAAATTCTGGCAAAAGCATAAGGGCAGGTAAGCTGTATAGGTACAGAGTTTATATTAATTTAGTCAATATAAATTCTAAGTATTCTTCATATTATGGTAGTTCTATTTTTAAGCTTCTTCGAAAATATTTTTGAAGTTTGGTGGGTTTTTTTTAAGGAATGATCATTCTCAATATTCGTTGTCCATGTTAATTGTATATTAGCTTTTTTTACAGAGCACAAAATTGTTCTTATCAAAATTATATAAAAATATCGAAAGCAGTGAATATATCTTAGAAAGTTTAAATAAACCTACAGTAAGATGTCATTATTTTCACTGATTTGATACTCTTGCATGATTTGTGTGTTGATATTTCTGAAAACGTTTTCATGATCTTCTTGATCATGCAAGCTGTCTGGTTCTAGTGTTTCTATTTGTTGATTTAACTGAGCCTAATGCAGAGTATTGTGTTAGTCCTTTTCCAGAGGTAGCTGAGTCTGTTCAGCAAGAACTGGAATCCTACAGAGCCCAAGAAGATGAAGTCAAAAGACTTAAAAGTATCATGGTAAGTTTTATCACCTATATGTGCTTTATGTAAAACATAATAGGACTTGTAGAGATGCTTAGCGCACTCTGTCACCCCACACACAAAAATTATCAGCATATGCTGAATTTTAGGCATAATAGAAGTACCCTATTTCATGAGAAGGTTCAATTTCTTGTGTTTATTGGCATTACATTTATATAACTTCCATAATAACTGTAAAGCACTATCCAGGCATTAATGTCATTATGAGAAAATAGGTTCTAAATGCACTGACTGTATTTGCATGTGTGATCTTTGTATTTATTATGACTGGTTTTATTCTTCTTTCCAAATGCTTCCCCAAAACCCAGGGTATAGAGGGTGAGGATGAAGGAGCAATAAGTATGCTTTCTGATAATACAGCTAAGCTAACATCAGCTGTCAGGTAAGTAATCAATAATGCATTATTGTTTAATTGGGAACCATTTCTAATTCTTTCTGTCATTTCTCTTTTAATGTCCTTTGAAATAAATAGCTTTAAAGTAGGCTATTCAGCTCAATAGTAGAGTTTAAATGCTTCATAATTCTGGTAGAGTTTAATGCAATGTCCTAGACAAGTACTTGCACTTGTAACTTCCACAGCATGTGTCTGTTAGCCTTCTGTACATGGCTTTGGAGTGTTTCCTCAGCAAACCTGAATAATCTGAGTGCATCATAGATTTGCTTACATGCTTCCACCAGAAAAATCCAACTACCTACCTCTGCATTCCTTCCTTAAAAAAATTGTTAGTGAAATCCACTACCTGAGGTATCTGCTTGCTTTGTACAGTGTGTAATTAATTACATTTTGATTAATGTAGTTACTGTAACATCTGTTGGCAAGGTTATAGTCATCAAGAACTCTGCATGGGAAATTTATGCTCCTGCTTTTGGAGACCTAGCCACCATGGATGAAACTGCAAGTCTGAGATTTAGATTTGTTCCTCATTATAAATCTGTTTTTCATTCCACTGATGCCTTGGAGAAGTGAGTTGTTCAGTTTGCTGCTTTTCACTAAGACCCCAATCAGAAGAAAGAAGGAACAATAATTATGCTGAGGATAGATGGGGTGATATGCCCAGTGTCTGGTGAAATCTAGCATGTGTCTGCATTAGTTAGTTGTCTCTATGAGTTTCAAAAGTTGTTTTGTATGCTGTGCCCTGGTTAGAATTTAACTGGAATTAGAAAGGATGTGTGATGGATCAGACAGATCAGAGCAGATGTTTCCAAGCTCCCCCTACAAAGTTTTAAAGTTCTGTAGATATTCTCATGATGCTGGTTTTCAGGTTAAGGCAGCAAGGTATGAAAGTGACAAGCATCAAAAGCTTTAAACTAATAGCCAAAAAAATAAAATCATATGACTAAAGCTTCATCAGGAAATTTTACTGTTCAGTTAGCCTCTATATGACTGTTTTCTGTAATCTGGCATTATTAAGGAAGATCTTATCCCCCTTCAGAAAAGTGTATAACACAGTAAACTCTTGCAACATTTCAGCTCTAAGCTTCAGAATTATGCTGAGAAGTCCAAATACTGTTAAGATCTTCCATTTAGAAGATCTGGATTTGGAAGAATTAAACTAGGCTTTGCTGTTTTGTTGTCCATCATCTGCTAGCAGGATTAAGATACCCTTCAGAGTTGTCTTAGGCTTTACAATTTCTAGAAAACTTTGGGATATCTATTAGCAATTAAAAAACAGAGGTTCTAACATAGAGGATCTCCTGTCTTTTTTTTCATTCTTTTTTTTAAATGCAGTCTTTTACAAAGTCAGTACTAATCACCTTCCAGCTATAAGGTCATTAATGGCCAATCATCATAGGTAACATTGATTTTATAATTGCTTAAAGGAGGAAAGAAAGTATGGTTACCTAACTGCATGGTTCTTCAGGCCATGTAGTCAATGTCATTAAGTGCCTTCTCATCTGCTTATTATTAAACTGAGTAAGACACTGACTGTTTGGAGTGCTTTTGAAAGTGAAAGTGTATAGACCCTGAGCAGTCTTCTATACATGTGATGCCCAAGTACCAGCAATGAAAATCATGTAGATCACAACACCTTAAGTAAAAAATTTTCTACGAAGTAAACTTAACCATTCAGTTTCCCATTTTACAAAAGAAAAGATTTCCATCATGTAATCCTGCATAGAGAATTGTGTTCTATGCAGAAGCACCTGTGACAAATTCCAGGACATCCAGATGTTCTGGTTTTATTTGACAGATATTATTATTTAATATTATTTTATATTATTTGACAGATACTATTATTTAGCAGACATTGACACTTTTATATGTATCAGACATTAACTAAATGTTGCTTATATAAGCCATAATTCTAGTAGATTATTTGTTTAGGTAAGCAGGGCATATATCTGTTGTTGATCACAAGCTTTCAATAGGAATATGAAATTACCCACATTATGTGTATTTTTTGCTAGTCAAGGTAAAAACCTATTTTATTACATGTGGATAACATCCTTCTGTTATGAGAATCATTACATCTATACTTAATAATTTTTTAATTCCAGTCCTATTGTATTCTATAATCTTAGATTTTAATAATCTTTAAAGGTCTCTTCCAACCCAAACTGTTCTATGATTCTGTAATTTTTTTTGTACCGACTGTATACAATACACAATTCAACTAACTGCAACTCAGCAGGTTAGTTTGTATTTAATCTCTTCAGCTCTCTTCCAGAACTTCTGGAAAAGAAGAGGCTTATTGATCTTCATACAAATGTTGCAACAGCCGTTTTGGAGCATATAAAGGTATGATTGCTCTCCAACTTCAGTTTTCTATCAGTAGTGCTCCTTACCTGGAGAAATGTATTTGAGCACGTGAAGTAAGATAAGAAAGTGAGCCTTCTCAGTTGTGCTACCTTTTACAGAAAATGCTGTGACTTCAGTCTAAGCAATTTTCTGTTCTGTGTGTGTTTATTGGAAGGGTACTGTTTACTGTTCAGCAATGAAAATGATACCCAGAGGTGTGGCAATAATGATGCAAGTTACTAAACTGGTCTTTTCGGCAGGGTCTGTGTTAGATGTCTTGTGCATAATTCAAGCACTTCAGAAGGATGTTTGTGCCCTTTTCAGTTTTAAGTCTGCTGCTCTTGTATCAGAGAACTTGCAAACAGTTTCAGTATCAAGTAAAGATCATGGTTACTACTAGGATAACTTGGAAGATGGATCTGCTTTCACAGTATGAGAACAGAAATTATAGATGAGACTTTCAGAAACACTGAAATTCTGTTTTTGAAAGTGATTCAAGCACCAAGTCTCACTGAAGATCAGTAGTTAGAAAATTTTACCCCATGCTATTTATTACTCATGGAAGGCAGTGTGTTTTGAAGCTAACTTTAACATTTGTAAAGTGCGTAAGATCTGTCCTCGGTTATTACTGCTACTGAATTTTTTTAAACTAAGTATTATAAACGAACAAAGGATTCATTCTGAATTTTAATGAATAAATGAATTTTACATATGTATAAAATTGGGGCAGAGATATAAGTGTGTCCGTTTGGCTCATTACTGTAGGGGCTAGTTTATGCGCTTTTGCAGGATTAGGCATGTCAATTTTCGTATCTGGCAATTTAAAAGTAGTGCATTAATACCATTGAAAAAAAATAGAAGTTGACAATGTCAATATTTTATTTGATGCCTTGTCTGTAAATTCACTTTTCTGAGAAAGATACTGAGACAGTAATGGCAAGCCTACAGCAGTAGTAGTTTATATATTATTTGTTGGACGGATGCCAGGTTTCAGAGCAGGATATGGAATGGCAATAACATCAGTTTTGATTGCCAGTGTCCTCTTGGCAACGGACTGGAGTCAGATGCACTTGTTCATTCTCCATTAGGTGATAGTGACACAGTCTTCTCTTACTTCGAGGTGAAAGGGATTACCTTAGGTTCCCTCTGCTATAGCACTCCACTGGCCCTTAGGCTCTTTCCTCTGACAGAGAGCCTGCTATTAGAGAGTTCCCCGGGGGAGTGGTGAACCGTTTCTCCATAAATGATTCTTAATTCTGGTATTGTGCAGTGCTCAGGCTCCTTACCTTCTTATTGTACAGCTGTCAAAGAAGATTGTGAGACAAATGGGCATGGAGTTTCTTCAATATATCAATGATATGTGTATCTGTATCATCTTTTCTTTTAATTTAGAACGAATAACTTACTTCATCTCCAGATATTTAGGAAAATATCTTAAACTCAAACTAATGGAGAAGCACATACTTTTCTGTTGGAATTTACCCACATTAAAACCATTTCACTGAATGAATGTAAAGTTTCTTCCAACTGCTTTGTCCTGTCCATTTTCCCCCTTCTTTTCACTCTCCAGTGTTACCAAAAGTATCTTTCTATCTGGAGCTGTGGAATTTTAACATGCAGGATGATATGATACCTAATGGATTTCTCAAAAATACCCTCAAAAAGGCCAATATCTCAGCCAGTACTTTTTAAAGGCATTCTGATGGCACCATGAGGCTGTGGTTAATAGGTTTTTTTATACAGTTAAATAATTAAACCAGATTAGGGTAAAAGAGAATTTTTTTGGCATGTGCCTGGTCATGAGGAGCTAGTGAGACACCATGCTCTTCTTCAGGTTACTGTATTTTCACTTTTAAAATAATCTGGAGGCACATTTGTACTTTAAAATAGGCTGTTTGCATTGTCCATTATGGTTTTTTTGTTACATGAAGTATTAGAGCATTTTTCTTCACTACATATATGAGAATCAGTGCAAGTAATGCTACGACACCTGCTTTAGATATACTAAGTGAATTTAATTTTTCTTGTGGTCATATTTTAGTGATCAGTTTACAGCTGCTTTCTACATTCTCTTGGATCATTTTCTAAGACACAGCAAGAGGAAACCAGAAATTAATCACATACTCAGGGGTCCTGGCAGTTTTCTGGCATATCTAAGTGTTTAGTGAAATAATGGAAAGAATGCATCACTTTTTTCACTAAGTGAACCATCAAGTATTTATTGTCAGTGCTTAGAACAAATGCTGCTTGTTTTGCATTGATTGTTTTTCTCTGAAGAAGCTGGTGACTGAAGGACTGTACCCCACAAATAACAGATTTAGGACTAGAATTCTATGTATCTTTCTAACTGTTTTAGAGCTTTAAGTAATGCTTATCTTTGCGTGTCATTCTAATATGAATACTAGGATTACTGAAGAATGTTAAATCATGGCATATGAAAAGGTGTACACATACACTTTTCTAAAATGATTAATTGGAGAGGGGGAAAGATTAGATAACATCTTGCTAGAATTCTATACAGGAATTTAAGTGGCAGACTTACGTGAATTATTATCTGTCTTAGATTACTCACACTTGTTTGGTTTAAGGTTTTATTTTTTAATTCCTACATAGTTTTTTTTTATCATGTATCTCCCATTTTGCTTGATCTCAAGGCCTGATACTTCGATTGACTCCATTACTGGGATTTCCAATAGTCTTTCAAATTATCAAATTCGTGTTTTGTAAAGGAATTCCACTGTTTTAACTACTCTGTTTTAAATGAGGTTACATTTTTGTCTTACCGTGTGAACAGAAGTGGTATGTGTTTGTGAAATGTGTGTGTCACAGTGGTCCAGGCTGTTTTTCTGTAGTTGAGAACTGATAATTGAGTGACTTTCCAGTAAACAACAGCTTTTTCTGAGTTCAGTTACAGTGACCTTTCCGGCATCATTCTGTGCAGTTCAGTCGAAGGGAACTGGCTGTAGCTGCCACTTTCAGCCTTCTCCCAGAGTTTCTCTTCCTCTTGATAGGAGCACACTATAATTACCTGACCAACCTCACTCATTCTGGGGGCTGTTATTTCTGGTTGCTTTCTGTCAGTATCTTTGAGAAATTCCTCCCAGTAAATTCTTAGAAAATTTCTTTTCTCTTCTGCATGTTCTCTCTCTCTCTAAAAGGAAGAGCCTTTGTACTGTAAAGACAATAGGAGAGTCTCCAACAAGTCCTTACAAAAATGACCCTCTAAGAGATTTCAACGGGTCCTGCTTCCACTTCTCTGCTTTAAAAAAGAAGGAACTTTGTGTTCATCTTGAAGTACAGTGCTCAGGGAGAGACTCCCATGCACTTCAGTAATTTTCCCTAAAATTTCCTAAAATTTTCCCAAATTTCCCAAATTTGTTTTGGCTTACAAACAGCCTGTTTCTAAAGATACTAAGTTGAAAGCTTTCACAAATATATTAAAAAAAAAAAAAAAGACAAAGCAAGCTGAAGTGTAGCACTTTAACTGCAATACAGGTCCTGTCCCTGAATTGGCAGCTAGAAAGGTCTACTGAATCAGGTTGTTGTAGAACAAGATATCATACTAGGAAATCAAGAGCAGGAGGCAGAAAGGGAATAACTGTAAATGCATCTTGATTCTATTATTGTTTTTATTATTATTTTTCTTCACGTTGCTTGCCAGTTTAGCACCCATAAGAACCTCTTCTTTGCTGTCTTCTTTTATGAATCTACAGGATTGTTTAGCTCCTATCCCCAGCTTTTCCTCTTGGCTTGTCTGTGAGTTTGCAATTGAGTGAGGAAAATTGTACTTACTTAAATTAAATGGGACATCTGCTTCTTATCAGCACTTCTTAGACAAGCTGGCTCTTCGGCAAGTAACTGTCTCATTGATGTGACATATCTGGGAAATCTGTGAAAAGGTAACTAGTAGTGTTTAAGGGTATTCAGTAATCTGTATTAAATTTTATGAGATGTCCATCTAATTCCTAGTGAACTAGTATTAGAAAAATATTGCCCCAATTAACATCTTTGCTAGTGGCCTTCATTAGTTATCTAGTGAAGAAGCAGCTGAATAGACTCACCATATTGATCCATCTCTTTAGTTCGTGCTTTTGTTGCATCAAAAAGAGTCTCAAAAATTTTACGTTGCTGCTTACCTTTGATGTCCGTATTGTGGATAGAAATAAAGGACCTGGAGTTTTAGGATTTTCAGTTTGGGTTTCTTTTTTTTCCCAAAGAGTGTCAAGTTCACACTTGAAAAGTAATTGTCCAAAATTTTTTAAGAGGGTGAGTATGTACATGTACCATTAATGTTTCAGTTTAGGCTCAAAGTATAGCAAGTATATGCAACCAGTGAGTTTTCTTTGCTGTGGTTAGTCTGTTTTGCTCAGCCGTCTTAGTCAAAGAGTCATAAAGTTGCACGTGGTTGAGAAGAATTTTATCTAGTTTGTGCTCCCAATAAGTTAACAACTGTAAATCTGTTCTTACAATTGAAAGTATCTCATGTTTGAATTACATAATTTTATTTAAAAATTGATCTGTAGACAAATATAATGAATTAATGAATCTTTTTTTTTATGTTGTACATTTTTACATGCCATCTGAATAAATTTGTCTTAAACAGATCACCAGCTAAGATAATATGGGCATTGCCAAATTCAACAATAATATATTTATCTTAATAGGATTAAGTTTCCACATTTCAAGACAATCCTTTGTTTGTTGGATGCCTTTTGTCTGGGAAAAATATTTTAAACTTAAAAACATTGAATTTAGCTCCATGTAAGGAGATATAAATGTAGTTAAAATACAAAAAGCAAGCAAATGTAATGGAAAAACTAGAAAAATTGTAGTAGTTTCTTTGCAATAGTTTTATCTCTCTAGAGAGAATTAAGGAAACTATAACACAGATAGTCTCCAAGATGCTGTAGAATTGAAGTCACAGAACATGTCTGACGTGCCAGATACCAAATTGCATCTGAAGTAAGGACTTGGAAAAAGGCTTGGTAGTTCAGTTCTATTCAGACTGTAAACTAGTGTAACATCACCACTGATAATCCCTTTAACTTTGGCTAAATACAAGATTAATCCAAGGTTTTACAGTAGCTTAACTACCAAAATTTGGCTGTGACTACTCTTCTGACATGAGCTCAAGGTAAATATAGCTTGAAAGAAGCTCTAGCCCTTTTGGGTTTTTTTTGGTCACTTCATACACCTTATACGTAGTTGTAGTTGCTATGACAAACAGCAGAAGACATCCTTCTGCCCCTGAAAGTAGCAAGTGGTCATTTTTTGAGCACTCTTTGTGGTAATTTACTTTCTAAGCTGTAATTGCAATCTTCCACAAAGGCTTTAAGTTAAGTTGCTGTTCTGCAAGCAACTGCTCCTCTCAATGAGTTCAGTAGATGGTGAATGAGAAATGCAAGTGTTATATAGCTAACTGCATCATAAGCTGATTGCCAAAGGCTTTCAATATTAAAATATTTTTGTGACGTACCTCTTCTTTTATTTTGTATTCTCATCTCCAACTCTTTTTTTGATGAACTTACAATACTCAAAAGGTGAAATATCCTAATAACCTTAGGCTAGAGAAGTACCTTTTTTTTTTTTCCTTTTTTTGGGGTGGTGATGAAATAACTGGTCTTTAAAATTCCATTTCCTTATTTGTGATCTCAGGAATAATTTTAGTAGAATTCCAAAACATGTGAAAACCAGACTTAGGAAGTTTTTACATTGCTGTTGTTACAACCACCACTGCGCTGGGTTAGAAGGTGCCATAGCACTTTTGCATGCCTTGGCATTGTCAGGCAAAATTTCCTGAATCTCTTAACCCAAGAAAAGCCCCAGTGGCTCTTGCCTCACTCTGGCAATATCATTTCAGTCTCCCAATGGGTATGATGTGGAGCTGAAACACTTCCAAGGCAACAAGATGGAGATCCACTCTGCCAGCCTCCTCTTTGAGCCAATACATAGCTGAATGTGTCCAAACACCAGGATTTAGTTAGTTACCAGATATTAAGGTTTTGTAAGCTGAGTAGTTGTAACATTTGTTGTGATGCTACATTTTAATGTTCAAATGCTCATAATGATCTGTGATGTAACAGAATTTTTTTAAGTAAGTTTTGGAATGCATTTGTCTGTCTTTAGGTTGTAAGTTCATGATATGATGGTCGAGAAGTGCAAAGCTTGGGTATTGGTGCAGATGTATTGCAATGCAGACATTAGTTGCATGGCCATGTGATGTCTTCCATAAAGTTTGTGCCTCATTAATTTTGTGCAGTCCCTGTGCCATCCTCCCCAAAAAATGGTTTTCACAATTTCATCTACATGTGTCATTGTCTAATGAGAGACTTCTTTTCCAGTGTTAGCAAGATAATCTAATTATGAAGTCTTCTCCATCTTTGGTGTGAATGAATTATTGCAAGCTTTTGATCTGAGGTAGTTACTTCAGTACTAGCTCAAGTTGGCAGTTGCCAACTTTTCTCTGGGATGATGCCTTATCATATTTAGGAATTTCCCACATTTATCTGCATTGAGTAATTGCCTTGTTGACTGAGAGACTTGAGGTTTAGCATAAATTTGACTTAATATTCACTTGACCATTATTTTTTCCTGTTACAGCATAACACTATGTATGATGGCATGTAGTTTTCAGCTATGGCAAAACCATAGTTGAAAACAAAAGCTCCTCTTCTGGTTTAATATATGCATGTCAGACATCCCTTACTTAACTTGCATTTTCACTTTTAATATGAGAATTACATAACCATCAGTTTTCTGAGCGTTAATAAAAGCATATTACAGCTTTAGTTATTTTTACTGAAAATTTATTTTAAAATAAATTTTTAAAAATGGTCTAGATAACTAAATCTATATACCTTTTTAAAGAGGAAATAAATACTCTTTCACAGTGTTATAGATGTTAACACTAACACTTACTTTTAAACAGAGTCGAAAGCTGGATGTGTATTTTGAATATGAGGAAAAAATAATGAGCAAATCCACTCTGGATAAATCACTTCTGGACATGATTTCTGACCCAGATGGTAAGTACTTTAAATATGAACTTGGTATAAAATTTGTTGAGATATACAATAAATCTGTACCTGCTGAGTCTTCAGGGCATTGGTAAAGAGCTTATGTGCAGGCTGTGCAATACTTGTAAAGAAAACAGCTTTTTATTGATTTTTAGTAGCAGTCTAGAGAGTTTAGTATTTTGGTTGAGTAATATCCAAAATATTGGCAACTTTTGAAGATCCCCTAAAATCCTTTCCTAACTCCTTGTTTCTGAAGGTCAAAATATTTTAACTCTTGTACTTCTCCAGTGTTTATTAGTAGAGCATGGAATTGTGTGTGGTCTGAACAATACTGATTCTTTAAAATCCTACTGCATGTTTTATAACACATACAGACCTCACAAACAGAATGAGAAAGGGCATTTCATAGAATTTGGTTAGTTCAAGGGGTTGTAACATAGGTAGCTCTTGCTTGTGTGAGGGAAAAAAATGGATGGGAGAAGGGAAGCAAGACATAAATTGGCCAGTTCACTGAGAGACTCACCTGAAATTTTGCATGCATTGACCCAGCTGTGGAATGTCTGTTTTCATTGCTGTGAGAGCAATGCATCCCAGTTTCTGTTTCATACATGGTTCATGCATAACAAAGCTTTACACACTGGGTGATACTCAGAGTCTCTGTTAGCAGTAGTCACTACAGGTCTTTCTGTAGGAGGCTGAGTCCAGAATGGGTTCTCAGCTTTTCATAGTATCATAGCATCAACTCTCATTTCAGCCTCTCACAACCTGAGGTATGTCACAACCCTCTGACAGATTTCAGTATGATCTGATACCAGTTGGCTGGAACAAAATAACCTGCAGAGCAAGATTGTAAAACTTAAGTTATGACCACTGGCCTGTCTGCGTATTGGCAAGTATGTTGGCAAACCTCAAGCATTTACAGACCCAGGGTTTCTGCTCTTTTCCCAGTATGCTCTTTAAGACAATGTTTTGTTACTGCATGCTTATATGTGTAGTCTTGTAGCTACATACTGGACATAATGTTTGCTTAGAGTTTGTATAATGATTCATATTTATAGAAAGAGTATATGTAAATCCTGCTGAAATTTTTAAAAAATCTTTTATTAGTGTCTGTGCTATAGAATCAAAAGGTAGTAGAAGAAATAGTATATGGTTAGTAGAAGTCTGAGCTAAAATTTTACAGATCCCATATTGGGTCAGGTCTAGAAACTAACAGACTTTCAGGAAATCTGATGTCAGGCATCAATCTGTAATTCAGTGCGGGCTATCTTTGTTAATATGAAGCTAATAAGAATATGTGTAATCTGTACTTCTATTCAGCCTCAATACAAACTAGTCCTTTTCCATGTTCAGAATTAATTGTTCATGTACTATTTTGATTTCAGCTTTTATGTTTGTGTGAACTTAGATATGAAAACAGAAATTATTATGCTTGCTAGTATTTCCTACCAGTTCAATTACTTTTTACCTGAATCCACATTTTCTATGCTTTTTTAGATAGCAGTATAAAGCAAATTGTTTTCCAAGCCTGATGTATCATATCAGCATTCCTATTAGCAAAGTTCTTGGGTTTTACACAAGAGAAAGATTAGATTTCCAAGCTGGAGTTTTCTTTCATAAGCTAAGTATTCAGGTGTTCACAGTAGCATGTTGGCATTTCCTATACATTCCCTGGGTTTAAGATAAGTTTACGTAACAAAAGGATTTCCGGGCATGCTATATTGTAAAACTGGCCAGCTTCCTGTTGTGTGTTTCACTGAGAAATACCAGCAGAAAACATTTTGAAGGAATGATGCATGAAGTCTTCCAACGCTTTTAGTGGTAAACGATTTGTTTGCATTAGCTGTGGGGATACTTGTCTTGTGGACAATGATATCTGCAGAGGTCTTCACAAAAACACTTAGACTTGACCAATTAACAGCTTCAGGCTTCAGCCTCCCATTTCTTACTATGTTGTACTAATCTACCACTCAGGGCTATTAGCTGTCTCCCAGTTCAGTGGATATTGTATCCTAGAGTGGTGATAAAATGAGAGTTACTGATTTTGCTTTCCTCTGGTAGTTAATCAGTAGCCCTAAGGCTGCCTGCTGGTTTTTGAGTGGAAAATAAAATTGTTCTGTTCTAGGTTTACGAAGGTAAGTTTTGTTCAGAAGGTTTAGTACTCCCCCACTCTATGCTGTTACAGAGCATAGCCTAGAAAAAACTAGTGAACATTTTACAGGCAACTGACCTGGGTTTTATAGCTGTTTATCACAGCTATGATTTACATCATTAGTATGTCAAGAGTAAAGTACTTTTGCCAAACAAAGTGGTTTTCCTAAGATTTAGTAAAGTGTACACAATACAATCACAGATTTTTTAAAATTTATTATCTTTTAGTAAGACAAAATATCACTTACACTAATGTGTAAGTGAGACCACTTACACTCTTGTGAGCACAAACCTTCTAGTTTTGTAGACATGGTAAATAGGCCCAGCGAGGGAAATAATATAATATTGAATGCCAGTGTATTCCAGTTGAAACTGAAACTTAGTGATCAGCAGACTACTGAAACAAGCTATAAACTGTCAAGCTGGAAACAAGTTTTCAAGTCAGTTACACTGTATATTTAGAATGTTTAAAGTGGTTTTTTTTACCCAAATGAACTCCAAGTGGATGTCTACTTTGAAAGCTGGCTTTTGGTTTAGATTGATAGTATAACATTTCTTCAGTTCTTGGATCTTCTGGTTTACTGGTATTTAGTAAAGGTTAATAAAACTTATTTCGCAGAAAAAATTGTACCAGGTCATAAATGATCCTTATGACAGCGCTTACTCTTAACTTCTGCCAAGCTAAATACATGCTCACATATAAACAAAAGTTGCAGATTATATTAGATGATCCCCTGCTGACATGATCCACATTCCATGGGGGGTGGTGGTGTGTGAAACAAAAACCCAGAAAAAATTCTTTTTTCTTACCTACAAGTACAAGAAAGTGCCTTTTTATAAAATGTTGTACTATATCTAAAGGTAGCAAGCTTTTTTAACAAAGTATTGGATTACAAATTTGAAATGTTTTGAAAAGCTATACTTCTGAAATCTTCATTTGACACTATGGTCTTTACTAATAGTGATTGTCTTTTAGAAAAAAGTAGATGGCATTCCAAATCTGCTGTAGTAGGTTATAGTCCAAGTAACACAGGGTTGGCCGCATCATTGTTTTGATCTGGCAGAGATGAATTTTGATTGCCATTGATAGATAATGCTTCCCAAGAATTTGTAGCAGTGGTTTTTTTCTAACAAGTGGTGTGACAGAAGATGATTCAGGAAGTGAAATCCTTCCTGAAGGCGAGTTGGAAGTTCAGGTTTTTGTTCCTGACCAAAAGTTCACATAAGTGCTTTTGCAGCTCTCAAGTGTTTCAGTACAGTCAACCATAGGGCTGCATAAACAAATTGTAGAGCTAAAAAATAATGTATTGTGGCTTTTACTTTTGTGATTTTTCTTTAGTCTTCTCTTTCATGGATCTACTCCTTGCTAATCCCTGCATAAAATAAGACGTAATGCCACTACATAACTTTTTTAATATGTTATTTGAAGATTAATATTCGCTACAAGCAAAAGGGGGAAGTGTAAGTAAACTTTCAGAAACAGTGAGCCAGTCTAACCCAACTTTTAATAAAAGTGCTAAATGTCTATCATTTTATACACTGAAGGCAGCCATGGTAATAGATAACAATTATTGTCATAACTGAAGGTCTGAATGTACATATATATTATTACTAAAGAGCAATTAACATAGCAGCGTATTTACAATTGTAGTTTTCTAATTTTTTTTTTTTTTTCACTGCAGCGGGAACTCCAGAAGACAAAATGCGATTATTTCTTATCTATTACATAAGCTCAGCTCAGGCACCTTCAGAGGTATGTATGTTCTTTACAGCTTTCAACACCAAATTCTACCACACAGGATTTTTCTGTATCTTTTCAGCACTGAATAGGTATTTCTCCTTCTTTTTGAAGCGACATATGAAATGCCCAGGAAATATTAAAACTTCAAATAAATTTTGTAGTATTATCAGGGAATCTGCTCACAAAGCTTTAGCCACCATTTCAAAGGATATGAATGAGTAGTAAGAAGGAAGATTATCTTTTGAAATATTTAGTTCAGAGTTACTGCAAGACACATATTGGCATGCTTTCTATTATTCTGCTCTACTGCTCAATAGAAGCAGATAAAACAAAATATTAATATGACTCTCTTCACTCTATCCTTGTATATTCAAGCATAATTGGGTCAGTTGACTAGCAGATGAATAAAGGAGAAATGCTTCGTGTGCCAATATCTGAATAATTTGGGAAACTATTAATATTTCTTTTGAACTTATGATGATTAATTTCAAGGAAGATTTTTATTATACTGTAGAAACATTATGTGGTAGAAAAAATGCGCGTTGGGTTAGGCAAAAAGAAAGTATTCTCATAAATGTGTATTAACTCCTCTTCATTTTTATTATTTGCTGTTGTGACATTTTACAGAAACCACTATTCTGATAAGTTTTTTAAAGATGCTGATATAAAAGACTGTTCCCATATCTGAAAGTGCACAGGATTTAATTCCACAAATACTGTTCAGTTTAATGAGAGCTGCTTATAGCAAATTGCATTCCAAGTTCTGTTTTCATAGTTGGTAGGAAATGGGATTAAGACTCATAATTACTTCTTAACTTTGGTTAATGCTATAACTTTACACTGCTTATTTAATATTTAGATAAGGATATCTTGTCTTTCCGCATAAAGAGAGTTAAGAGTAGTTTCAACCTTTTGCAATTCTCCACTTCATAATTTCAGATTGATTTGGAGCAGTATAAAAAAGCATTGACGGATGCAGGTTGTAATCTTGCTCCTTTGAGCTACATAAAACAATGGAAGTAAGTAATTTCTTTTTTCTCCTACATGAGGCTATAACTGGGTAATTTTACAGAACTCAGCATTGTTACCAAAGAATTATGTGTTACTTCTCATACATCGTAAATTATCCTTAAACATTTACTCTGGCATAATTTTTTGCTGTCACTGTTATGGTAATACATGCAAATCTTATTTTAAAACTAAACTCCAGTAATGCCAGAACACTATTGAACATGACACATAATAGTGTACTTAATCAAACAAGACAGAAACAACTTACTGAATTAAATGAAAAGTTGTGCTAGCTCAGACTCCAAATTTTTTTGGTTCATACCAGAGGGCCATGCTGCCTTTCAGTTATTCTAGTTTTATGTGGTATCAAAATCTTGTCTTTTAAGTATAAAATCTAATTCCTTACAGTTCCTTAACTATTGTCTTTCTAGACAAGTGGGGTGCATGTAATAAATAGTTACTTCCTGAAAGAGTTTGAGAAGCAGAAGTTTTTTCACTTTCAGATGACCAGAATGAACATTCTACAGCAGTATGTGCCATGAGATAAGCATTTGATTTCTATCCCTGCTTTCACAGGGCTTTCACTAAGATGGCTTCAGCTCCAACCAGCTATGGAAACACTACACCTAAACCTTTGGGGTATGCTTCTGATTATTTTTCTGTAAGCCTTTGGGTTCTTTTAACCTACTTTAGTAGTACTGAAAGTGTGATTAGTGCTATACAAGGCCCAGAATAAAACATTTCTCTATTTGTAAAAAGTTTTAAGTTACAGACAATTCAAGCACTCATCTCCCCTTAACAGTGCATAGGACTTACACACAAGAAAATAAAAGCATCTGTGACCAAATCCACAAAGTAACTTAATATAGTGATATCTGCACCTGCACATTAAATATACTCTCACAGGAGAATTCGGCACCAGGAAATGGATCTATGACAGCCATCATTTTGAACCTTATTTAATCAATGGCAGAAGATAACAACAGTCCTGTGTATTCAAAACTGGTTCTCTCCTTTTTCATTAGGATGTCCTGGACTGGGTATCTGTCTGCTTGTTGAAAGGTGTAATTATTTATTTCAAGACATGAAAAGAAAAGATAATGACTGGGCTAAGGGTATACATATCCCATACGGGATACAGGGTATGGGACTTGGGTCCTCCCGTGCTTGAGAGGATTTGAATCCTCATTACCAACTTTACTTTCAGGAATGCACTGTCACTGTCATAAGGAAACTGTGGTGCAGTATGGTTAGAGAGAATTCCAGTGCTGTCTCACTTAGAAAAATTACTGTTTGGTTGGTTGGAAACACTGAGCATCTCTGTTAACTCTGGTGATTAGGACACCCACTTGAAAGGAGTACTCAAATCCTTGCATTACTGAAGTTGTAAAACAAACTGTTCAATGGATTATAGACTAGAATTCAAGACTCCTATTGTGATAGGTGAGGATCTAACTGCTAGATTATAGGTGTATTCCCATATACTTGGTTGCCATGTGGTTCGAAGAATATATTTCATGACAAATTGAATGACTTCATACTTAAGTCCCATTAACTTTAATGGGAATTGGATGTCAGCATAAAACTTAAGAATCTTACACATCGTCTTTATTTTGTTTTTCAGTCTGTTTTCACGTGTTATGAATACAGGATCACAGTTTGTAATGGAAGGAGTGAAGAACTTGGTACTGAAGCAACAAGTAAGTTTAAAAACCAATTAAAAAAAAGTATCACATGAGCATTGTGAACACTTAGAAACACAACTTTCAGTACCTCTGTCATATTAATAAAATTAGTTGTACAGTAAAAAACAAACATCAACCTCTGCTGGTGGATAGATCTATCACTTTGTAGCTTCTGGTTTTTAGAGAAGTAACGACTAATGTTCAGATTTTCTTTTAATACCTCCATTTGTAAGGAATTAGATTCCAATGTACACCCCCCAAAAGCAAACAAACAAAAAAAAGACACACAGATTGTATAACTCGTTGTAGCTGACATTATTTTCTCCAAAATGCACTTTCATCAGGTGGCAATAAATAAATATTTACTGTTAAAAATCTTAATTCTGTAATATTTTGACATCAAGATTTCTAAGAAAAAGATCGTTCGTTGTATTATAATTCTTAGTGGAAGAATCAGAATTTGACTTAGAAATGCAGCATATCAGAACTAAATAAAATGAAATCTTACCTCTAACTAAAGATGCATCTTTTTGACATAGTTAATCTTATCATAGCTGTTGTTTGTTTAGTCATCCTATTATACACATAATTAATGCATGAAAAATGTCAGCTATCAAATAAAGGTTTTAAAAGATTGTGCCCGTGGCTTTTGTAGGGAAGTCAATGAAATTTATTCTGTGGGAATTTCACTATGACTAGGTATGATAAGTCGCATTGCACAGTTACAAATCAGTGGCATGTCATGAAATATAGTTGAGAAAACTGTTATAAATATGCAGCTTGCCTGTATATTGTGTTTTATAAAGATATTCAGATAAACTGTTACTTGTAACAATAAATAATAATTCTATTCTAAATAAGACTTCCTGTTCTTCTTGAATTAAACATTTTGTCATTTCTTCTAACGTGTGGCTTTAAAAAGTTAGTAGCATTCTTGACAAAATGGCTAACTTTTTGGGGGGTTCTGAGTGAGTAAGAAGCCACAATGCCAATGTTTTCAGGATATTTTTTTCTGGCTTTTAATTCCTTCTCCAGGTGTTTTGGGGTAGCCAAACAAAACACTATTCTTCCTCATATTTTTTAGCCTGATGTAGGTCTGTGGTATTTCTATTAAAGTGTCCTGGTTTCAGCTGGGATGTAGTTAGCTGTCTTCCTAGTAGCTGGTACAGTGCTATGTTTTGAGTTCAGTATGTGAAGAATGTTGATAACACTGATGTTTTCAGTTGTTGCTCAGTAGTGTTTAGACTATAGTCAAGGATTTTTCAGCTTCTCATGCCCAGCCAGGGCAGCTGACCCAAACTGGCCAACAGGGTATTCCATACCATGTGACGTCCCATCTAGTTTAGGAACTGGGAAGCGGGGGGGCAGGGATTCGCCGCTCGGGGACTGGCTGGGTGTCGGTCGGCAGGTGGTGAGCAATTGCCCTGCGCATCATTTGTACATTCCAATCCTTTTATTACTACTGTTGTCATTTTATTAGTGTTATCATTATCATTATTAGTTTCTTCTTTTCTGTTCTATTAAACCGTTCTTATCTCAACCCACGAGTTTTACTTCTTTTCCCGATTTTCCCCCCCATCCCACTGGATGGGGGGGAGTGAGTGAGCGGCTGCGTGGTGCTTAGTTGCTGGCTGGGGTTAAACCACGACAAAAGTTAACTTTTTATTCCTCATTCAGTCATCTGGGGATTTACATTGGGTTTTTACTAAGCATTTTTCAGTGTTATTTGTAGATCATCTTTTGGAATATCCTTTTTTGATATATTCTGTCAACAAGACACTTTTCCAATTCTGTTGCTATGTAAACTCTCCCTCAGTTTATTATAACTAAAGTGGTTTGACTGTTTAGTACTTCAGATCCTTTGTCCAAGCTAACATTTCCCATCTTAAATAAGGAAAAGTCATCTTGAATCTCAAAGTTTGTTCCTTTCCAGTTCATCCAAACATTTGTTGCCAGCATTGCTTTTTTTACCCATTTCTTTGACAACATTAGTTCTTTTTTAGAATCACACCCTTAACTCTCATCTTCAGCTTTAAAATTCTTTCCTTAAACTGCAAAGTATTTTTTGAATAAGAATGCATACATCATCACATGTCTGCATATGGTGGTAATACCTAAATACAACTCCGTTCTTGTCTTCACACTTCTTTTTATGCTATCTGTTCATCCCCTAGCTAGATGCTCCTCAGATGTTTGCATTTTCTGTACAGAAAGGTAATTTAGGTGATGATAAAACTGCTCAACCTTTACAAAATATAAAATATAAGAAAAAAACTGTTTAAAGTAGTATTTCAAATGCTCTGTAAACTATTCTGTAAATAATAGCATGCCTGTGAATAATTGATAGTAAGCATTTCAGCATTCCATTAATTTCACATTATGTTTTACAGAATCTACCAGTCACACGTATATTGGACAACCTTATGGAGATGAAGTCAAACCCCGTAAGTATAAATGCCTTCAGATGGAAAGAGGTGGAACAAATGAAATCTTGAGGCTGTGAGATGTAATATGCCATGGCTATTTTTTTTCATGGTAACGCAGTTAAATCTAATCATGCTGTATCTCAAGAATAGATCCATTTTCATAACTATTTCATAAGATTTTTTGCATAAAAATAGTTTCTAAATAATGACTATGTATTGTGTCTCATTGGAACTAATGTTTTTGAGGTTTTTTTCCAATTCTGAGCTTCTGTTACTCTTGTGCTACACTGAGTTTCTGCTGCTCTGAAATTTCTAAAAGTTGAACCGTGGGCCGAAATTTTCTTTGCATCAAGGGGATTTTTTTTTTTTTTAAGAGCGCGAGTTCAGAAGCAAAGTAGTTAGAGAGGTATGTTAAAGAAAATTTTGTTTCCCACATCTTTAAAGCTTTACTATTCAGAGGAAAATATTTTAGTACTCATGCAGTCTTTCAGTTTGCAATCAGAGTTGGTTTTCTGTCAGAAAAGTCCTCTTTTCCCCTTGTTTCTGTGAAAATTTGCTCACTTACATAAGTTACAAACTTTTGAAACGCTTAAATGTTAGCTAGATAGTCAAGACATTTGCTAGAATTTACAGCTAAAAATAGCCCTGTCTTTTTATACGTAGTGTATAGTCAAAGCAGTCTTTTCTTACTATGTACTTCGTTCCTTCAGAACTCTTACATAAAACCATCCTGTGCACAAACTTGTTCTGAAAAAATCACCTGTTAAAAGTAATTTAGAAAGCTTTAATATGTTTGCCACATTGTATCAGTCGTCCTGTTTTAATGTCATCAGTGTCAGAGAGATGCAATTGTTATATTTCACACTGGTTAGTAGGTTTAAAACATTCTTCTTAGTCCACTTTCAACTTCAGTTATTAACTATATGTAAATGGAGATAAATAATGGTAAAATATGAAAATGATCAACATGCAAGTAATCCTGCCTTTTCTTAAACTGTATTGCATAGATAATATATTGTCATGATTGTTAGCAGAAAATTCGCTATCTCTTAAGCAAAGAAATTGACACTTGTTTTCAGTGGCAGTGGATTGTTGTCCCTCTTTGCAAGACCTAGAAAATAGGTACGGAGCTACTTTTATCTAGTCAACCAGTAGAGGTCACTCAGAACACTTAATACAGAAATCCAAAATTAAAGACTACAGATAACTTACAAGCAGGTGAAAAAAGAAAACAATTTTTCTTAAATAAACGCTAGCTTTTTCAGGGTACAAGTTTAGGAATTGATTTGGAAAAGTGTGCACATCACACGGGGGTTTTTTGCTGATGTGATATTGTTACAGTTCACTTAGTAGAAAACAGCTACGATCACTTTGATAATTTGGAGAAAACATTGATCTTCTCACTTGAAAAAGCAGAGATTGAGCCAGTCAGACAGCAGCTTCGTGTTTCACTGCCATGTCAGAGACTGGTATTCATGGCCCAAAACAGGGAGTCCTACTTTTCAAGTCATAAGAGACCAGGCAAGCCCTAAAGAATGATTCTGCTAACCTGCAGGAAATTTGACAGCAACTTTTTGAGTAAGTTTCAGCTAACAGAAGCAACCCAGAGAGTCATTCTGGAATATGTTTAGACTTGCTGTTCCATCAACAGAAATGAAATTGTATCTGGAAAAGGTCAATGTGTAGAAATACACCACTGTGGCCTCTCTTGATCTTCTGATGTTTGAGGTCCTTTTCTATTTCCCAGAATTTTTTGCACTGCAGGCAAAATACAAAGGGAGGGGGGGAAAAAAGCTTAAGTTTTTTTTTGGTTTTTTTTTTTTACAAAATAGAAAAAAAATTCCTTTATAATTAATTGGATCTTACTAACTACAGTGATCACTGTATGAAATGTACATACAGATAAAAGTTGTAATGCAAAATTAGAACAGATTATTGAGAAGTCAAACAATTATTACAAAGAACGTAAATAAATTATTTTCTAAGTATAAAATGCAACAATAAAGTAAATATATGAAATATACAACTTGTATCGCCAACATTCGAAAATATTACTGTCAGTTGTGATTTTAAACCTATTTAGAATGATATGCTGTGCAAAGCTCTGTAGGGTTATCTGTAAATCACTTTGTGTATTACTTGTCCCTGCTGCTTCTTTTGTTTCACAGCTACCAGGAAGCACAAATGAGTCTACCCCTGTGTTTTCCAAGTTTTTCAAAAGCAGGAACAGATAGAACAGTTCTTACGGGCAATAATACCATCCTGTAATTTTTTTAATTTGTCTAGATTGTTTAACTATAGTTACACTTTTTCTTGAAATACTTATTCAGAAACATTCATTGATGACCTTAAAGGAATCCGTTACTTGGGTTTTTTAAGTAGTATTAACATTTATTGGTTGAAGCAGGTTTTTAAGCAATTGCTTTTGGATTATGTTTTCATAAAGGAGTGTTCTTTTCATAAATCTAACATAGTTGCTTTGTTTTGGTATCGCTAAATGAAGATTGATTAAAACTTTAAATCCTCCTAACAAAAAAAAAAAAAATCATATTGTCAAGTATACATAAATTTTAACCCATAGTTGTGAAATTGCCCACCACTTACTTACTACAGAATTACCGAGATTCTTTTAAGTATCTTCCACAAAATGCTTTGATTCTTCTTATCTTTGATAAGTAAACCTTTAATATTTTTATGACAAAGTCCCAAAGGGGTTTAGCCTCTGTCAATATAGTATGTGCATTTTTATTCACTTAAGAGGTAGGTAAGTCTTATTTGTGAATGGAACTGTATTTTGGTTAATATCATCCCTTTCAGTGAATATAGTATCTTTCAGGCTTAGGATATACCTACCGTATGATTACCTTTCATGCATTACAACAAAAAAATTCTAAAAATGGAGGACTTCCTTAATCCAAACTAGTCATGTTAGATTCTGCAGAAAACCAATACAGACTGAAAGTCAAGCATATTCCCATGGGTCTTTTTCCATTTTTATTTGAAATCTTGAAAATTAAGATTATAATTTCAAAAGTATGAATTTTAGTCTGGAATTGCTTAGGAAGTCACAGATTCAGTTGTGTCTAAGGAAACTGCTATACAGTTGTTTTTATTGGCAGACAAGCTATTTCTTAAAGTAAACAAAGTCTAGTAGGGTTTCTTTCCCTGCACCCTCAGAACTGATTTCAGCAGGAATGGTGTATTTAAAACAACAACAACAAAAAAACTAGCTTATCACATTTCTATTACTTTACCGCTTTTTGTGTGTCTACTTACACAAGCCCACAGTGAAAAAACACAGCAGTAACACATTCAGGAGGAAATGTTTGTAATACTTTTTTTTTAACTCTGATTTTAGTTCTGGCATTGATCTGTAATTCATTCTAACAAACGAGGAAGCTGCAGCTCTTTATCCAAGTTACAGGTTTCTCAAATACCTCTCAGTTTTAGTAGCAATATCTGTCCTTTCCCAGCTCTCTCATTACTTCAAAGTCACTACTATACCATCTTTATGTACAAGGCTGCCAAAATCATAAAGCTGGCAGCCTTTACAAATGCAGTTGAAATTCCTGGTGAAGCATATAAAAGCATTTTACAGGGCTTCAGTGTGAAATTAGATCTAAATTAATTTTTTTTAAAAAAGACGATGAGAGACATATTTTATATAATTACATGCAAGTCCTTAATATCAAATAGATTTATTTTCTGTGTGTGTAACCACCACATGTATGCTAAATATTTTGTAGTAATAGAGGTAGTTATGCTTTGTGAGCTCCAATAAACTCCCCAGAAAATGGCTACTGCTCAAGAAGAATTATTTCTGCTCTACAGAATCATCAAAACACAGAGATTTTGCATGTAAGCACCCAGATGAAATCAACTGTAGTCCTGCACGTAGTTTATCCACCAACTAAACTTCACAGTACCTGGATGAAAATGTAGTATAGAAACAGAAGAAAGCCAAGTAGTTGTCAGAAGGAGTTACTAAGAAGTTTTGTTTTTCATCCGTAATAATTGGCAAAAATCCTGCTTGTTGCCAATAAAAATATTGGAAGTGCCTCAGTGTTTTGTGTGAAGAACATTTTTTTTTTTTTATAGTTTAGACAGTCAGACTTGTCAAATTCTTGTGGAACTCATTTCTTCAAGAGCTTAATTTTGGTTTAATAGTAGTCATAAATCATGAAATGAAAAGGGTAAGTTACATAACAGTAGCAGATTTTGATCTATCTTGTATTTAGCATTCATTGCCATAGAAGTGTTTTGTTTTATAATATTAAATCAATACCAGATCTCTAACCTGGAAAATTTTAGCATTTATAACTAACCCTGTGATGTTCCTCTAAAGCTGGTAGCACCTTAATTTTTCTTTCTGCCTACTGCCTTTCTATTGGGATTTATTATGCAACCAATGTATTTTTTGGAAAGTGTGCAATAGTCAATTTTAGATGAACCAGAAACAAAAAGCTCAATAGCACCCTTCATAGCTCTCGCACTGTTGTTTATTCTGTACTGGTTCAGTTATGTACAAATACCGTAAGTATTAGTAGACACCACAATTAATTTTGAAAGATGTGACTGCTAAGTGCAAAACGACATTGGTTTGAATGATGTTTAATGTAATAGATACAAGTAGAAATTCATAAGCCAAAATTCCAATCTTTTGAGATAAAAAGTACGTTTTTAATAGGAGACAGATGACTACCGGTATTTTGACCCCAAGATGCTACGAGGCAGTGACAGGTGAGTTTACTATGAGTTTTGCTTCTTTCCTCATAGCCTTTTCACAGGGTAACTTAAGAAATCCGGTTTTATTTTACATGCTGACTACAATTAACTACTTGTAGTCATTAATTCTAAGTTACAACAGTTGCTGTTGAAAGAATTCACAACAGGAAGTGGATCAACCAGATAAATTTTTATAACACTGCAAAAAAAAATATCTTTTGTTCCAGTGACTGAACATGCTGCTAACATGTACATTGGTTTAGTCACAGGAATGTGTACTAATATTTAGCAATAATAACTGTTAGAATTCTTTATAGGTGTACTGCTTGGTTTCTTTGAAAATTTGTAGGTTTTCACTGTTAAATTAAAAAGTCATTGGATAGTGCACCAAAATTTCTTTATCACTTTTTAAACAGTTAAAATTTTCATTTGAATACAACTCTTATTTAGTAATTTGTTAATAAACTTGGAAAAAAAAATCACAAAAAATTGACTGCATTTGCTCTTGTGTAGGCAGGTGCACATTTTATATTCATGTGCATATCAAGGGAGAGGTGGATATAGTTTATTTTGCCAATAAAAGAGAAGAAGTGGAATTACACTAGAAGTTTATAAATGTGTATCTTTTGCTTTATATCTTTGACCAATAACTGTGGCTGATAATCTCACCTCTAATACCCTAGAAACAGAGAAGATACTTAATTTTAACATACCTTCTAAAAGTACTTTTCACCATACCTGTGGGAAAACAAGCAGCTTGTTTAATTGCAGGGGTTTATTACAGGATGACTATGGATAAAATAGGTCCAGAATTGGTTTTAGTTATTTACATAAAAATCTGTCTCTGCTTCCTCTAGTCTTGAAACATGGAAAGTATATTTCTGACAGCATCAGTAGTAATAGGAAACAAATTTCAGATAATGTGTATGTTTCATTAGAAAGTATTATTACAGACTATACAATTTCAAAGATAAGCAGATTTTCAAAGCATCAAAAAAGAAAATTGCCAGTATTTTATGTTTCATTTTAATTGCAACTTTCATTGTTTTGTTATGCTTTTATAGCATTTTTGGAGGATTTTGTGCAGAAGTGCAAAGATTTGTTTTATTAAAGCTGAAGGGTTTTTCTCATGTAAATGTGCATTTTTTACCCACTCCATGTAGTTCTTACATTGCTTTAAACAATGTAAAGATATGCATTTACACCTGTTCATTAATGTGCCATTCTGTATAGCTATAATAATCATCATAGGGAAAAACTTAATTTCTAGTTTGGGGTTTGTTTGGGTTTTGTACATAAACTGAAGTTATATTCCTTAAATCATATTTCAGCATGACAACAAAACTCTAGTATAGCTATATAAGGGTTTCTTCTAATTCTCCCTTCAACTATTTATGTAGATGATAAAAAACCACAGCTTGGCTGGCTTGACAAAATATTACTAGTTTAAAGTAACAATATCAATTAGTATAATTAATGGAATGATATTAAAAAGTGACTAATTTTTTTCTAACATACTCCTGTTTTAAGAAATACTGGCATTTCTACCTATTATTTTTTAAATAGAGTAGGATCTACATTACTGTAATTCAGTCTTAACAAAACAGTATCTTTATATCCTGTGTAAAGCCTACGTCAAGTATAAACAGGCCTTGCCCTCTGAAAGGATAACATAAAATGTGTGTGGATTTGTCATATCATATTCAAACGATGAGAGAATTGGGCTAACAGTTCCACTTATGGGCAGTCTGTAGTACTCATGCCAGATCAAAACAACATGTTAGAGATAGTCATTCCCTCTCAAAACCTGTATTTCTGGTACACTGGGCTCCATGTTGGGTCAATTGTTATTGGTCACTCAGAGAAAACTTCTCAAAATAAGGCAAAAGGTAAGTTGAAGGGCAAAATGCAATGCTTTTAATCTGTCTTAGAACAGAAGATGTATTTGACTACCTGGGGCTGCAGGCCCGTACAGGGCAGGAAGGTAGTGAGCAAAGGGCAGGAGAGCAGACTGACCCTTCAGAGCTTTCTCTTTGCTTTTTCCCTTCCTCCTGAAGATGCAAGGTGATGCAGGAAAAGAGGTTTCTCCCCCTCTCCCTGCTACTTCCCTGTGGCTAGGACCGTGTATTCAAATGGAGAGGAAGAGTCTGTACCAGCCAAACTGTAACTTACATCTTCCTCCTTAAATCATTTTAATCCTAATGTTGTTGCTGTGACACCTGACAGCAGAACACATTCCTGCTGCCTATAGTATTTTTGAGATTTTTGAAGCATCAATAAGTACACATGCAGGCACTGCAGACTGACTGGCTTACCTAGTTAAGATTCCAATAGGCAGGATTTGCAAGTGTCATGAACGGTGCTAATACTGATGAAATTTTTTGCTCGTTGTATTTGCTCCTAGCTAGCAGCACTATAGTTAGAGCTTTTAAGCTCGAAAAGAAGTGTTGACACAAAGCTTATGATGCAAACAGCAACCTTTAAACTGATGAAGTAAAACTCCTGTTTACTGATGTATTCCGTCCTGTAGAATGAATGATTTTCCATAACAAATCATTTAAATAAAATACTTACAGAATGAATGCAGAAAGGCAATTATTGTTCTATTTTATATGTCTAATATTATATAGTATTCCATAAACATGATGTGTGCATGATACTTATTTTGCGTATTTATATTAATGTCTAATAAAATTTAAATTGTAGTTTGTGTTTCTTTTTATAGCTCAGTTCCAAGAAACAAAAATCCATTCCAGGAGGTAAGTCACATAGAAATTATTTTTCAATGTTCATGTGTTAAAAAAAAAAATAAATCCTGAAGTACCAGTCATTTTTGATGATCACAATTAAGAAAACGAGAGGTCTTGTTTGCAAAAACCACTTAGACTAATTATACCTATTATTAATTATAATTAGCTGTTATTCTGAAGAAGTCTTTTCATCTTCAAAGGACTATGCAAACATTAACTAATACTGGAGGAAAAAAAAATCTAGAAAATTCTTCTGGAGGTAATTACAGGGATTTATTAATATCATAATTGGGTACTCAGCAATTTAAACCCCCCATTTTTATACCAGATCTTTAGAATGTTCTCTAGATTTAATCCTTTGCCTGGCTTTAAACAGCAGTGTTGACCACTGATTTAAGCGACAGTAATTTAAACAGTCTCTGCAATTAAAGGAAAAAAGCAAACCAACAAATGTAATTTTATACTAATGCCAGTAACTTTCAGTAATTTTCAACATAAGTATTTGCAAATAGTAAAAGTCTTGCTTACCTGATCTTACTACCAAGTTTCATAAGCAAAATCTTTGCCTTGGCAATATACAAATGTCTCAGATTTCTCTTGAAATCTCTTAATTATCCTCCTGAAGAAAAGAAATAGACGTGGTGTCATATACATATGGCTAGCAAAAATGTCTGTATAAAATTCATATAGTGTAGTCAAACAATTTTGGATAGTGAATGTTAACAAAAATGATGCAACTCTTAAGTCTCCTTTTTCTGTTCATTAAGTGTTCTCTTTTAAACATAGCCCAGAAAATACTGGTGGTCTGTAATGTTATAGATTATTACCAGTGGTAAGTGGGAGGGGGGGAAATAATGAAAAAGTATATTCCTTTATAACAGAAGTATTTTATTTGTGTCCCAAATCAATTCTTAAGCATCCATGGAAATATTTTAACTGTTCCTATGGACACTGGAGACATCTCCGCTCAAAGAAGTAACATGTTGAAACTGCATGTTTCAAATATTTCTTAGTAGAAGATAGTGACATGTTAAAAGCTCTCAGCTTGCTCTTCTGCATCCTACTAAAAACTCTTCTATTATCTTCTTTAGGGCAGGAAGCTAGTGGTTCTGTATCCAGTTCTTATTAGACTGCAGTGTGATTAGGATGATTTGGTATATATTTTACCACTGAAACGTTAAGAATTTGAATGCGTACTCTGATTATATGTGTGTTGCCTTTTAGGCAATAGTGTTTGTAGTTGGAGGAGGCAACTATATTGAATATCAAAATCTTATTGACTACATAAAGGTATGTGCACTTCTGTCGGTTGTAGTCCATAACTTACTGATAGAAACCAGTTTTAGCAGGGTTTGTGTAACATTTAGTATTTAGAAGATTAAGTCTATGAAACTAGCCTTAACATCCTTATTATATACAGACTCTGGGAAAAAAGTATGTACAAAATCAGTAGAAAATGTGGAGTATTAATTCAGACCAACAAAGAGTTACTGTTTCTGGTATTTTTGCTCATGTTGCACTTTTTAATTGAGTAAATAAACTGCATTCTGCTTTATTTTGTCTTCGTACACACTAACATGGTTGGAAACTGTCAGCAGATGTAGCTAACTGAATTAACCTGTCTTCTGTACTGACACATCAAATGCTGTCAGTTTGGCTGTTCATATTGTTTTGGAGTCCTGTTACTAGTTTTCATTTGCTGTTGTTAAATAAAGCAGCTGTAGCATATCATAGCCTTGAAAGTAAGGAACTGCTCAGAAATCTCTAGTTTTCATGAATACCACAGAAGAGATACTACGGTGCTTTTTCATATGCAACTTCACAACATGAAGTCAGTTCAAAACAAGGCCTACAGATAAGAGTATCTTATTTTACAACAATCTTACTTGAGCATAATGTCTGTTGTTTCAGTATTTGCATTATGTTGGCTTCTATGCTATCTGTCAGAGCAAAGATCAGATCAGCATCAATATCTGAGCATTTATTATTTATCCACATTTAGAAGTTTTTGCTAATGAGTTAACAGAAGCTTATTCTTGATATACTGCATCATTTGATTCTGTGTAGAAATCATAAGAGGTGTCATACGCACAAAGCAGAAAATACATAACCAACTATGTAATGCTGGTGTAACAGATTTAAGTTCTCTGGTTCCAGCTGGCCAGCCTAGCAGAACACATGTATACCAAAAATCAGTGGGTGGAGAAAAGTAACTACATCATTACAATTCTTGGAAGGCAGGGGTGTGGGATTCAAGCACTTTCCAGGCATAAAAAAAATACAAAAGGAACCTTGATAAAATTTTGAAGTAGGTAATAAATTATTTAAGAGCACCAGCATACCATTCTTCCTTCCAGATCATGACCTTGTTCATGGTACGATCGTCCTGTCCTGTGGTGGACTGGATTGAGGCTTTTCACACAAAAGAACAAATATGGAGCATTAGTCACTGAAAAACACCTCTTCCACAAAACAAGTACATGAGAGTTTTATGTCCAGGTAAATCTTGAAGAACGTAAAGTCAGAACGTGTGTGCAGAGTTGTTTCCCCCCACCCCCAACAGGCAGCCATTTTGGAACAGAGCTGGTCTGGATAGGGGAAGGGAGAGGAAGGGGAATGTAAGTTAAAGAAATTGTTCAGGCTCAGCTTAGCACTCTCCACTATTCTGGATAACTAATTATAGCATTCATTGGGGCATCTGCCTGGAGCAGAGTGCACTGTCAAACTTTTGGCTTGCTCCTTAGTTTACCCAAAGCCGCTTCAGATGCCATATCAGTTCAAAAGAATGCCCAGCAACATGTGTATTAGTGATGTGTATTTGTTACTTCCTACTAAAATAAAACTCTGAATCCCCTAGAGGCTAATACATATTTCTCTGATATGTAGCTGCATACTGACAGAGCCGAGGTTTGCTGTGTATGCTTATAGGTATATACACAGAGCCTTTGTAAAAGGACAAGTTAAACACTCAGCACTTCATACAAAGTGACAGGAAGCTGAAGTTTATGAGGAATAAGAGGGCAATCAGGAGGTCATTTGGTAGACAGATGGAGAGGACAGAAGGAGCTGAAAGCTACAGGAACGATAATGTTAGATCTTACAGAGAGTCAGAAGTTGGACATCGTTGTTCTTCTGGAACCCATGGGCAGAGGTTTCTTCGTCATCAGTTGTCACAGCTGAAGGGTGCTGTATGTTTCTTCAGACTGCATACTTAGTCAGTGGGAGATGACCTCCCCAAGGGGAAAGACTCCCTCACCTTTATTCCATTTAGCTGCTCGCTCTTGAAAAAACAAGAAAGGTCAATGAAAGCCTTAATTCCACCTCCCACCCCCCAGAGACTTGTCTGCCTCTCCCAGGTGACTTACAGGCTTATCCAATAAAATTTGCTTTTCCATGTGGTACACTTCCAGCATCTGTTGTTTCAACAGATGTAGCTTATTAATTATTCTAATATTCAATCAGTCTTCCTCCAGAATAAAAAGAGAAAAATCAACAGCTCTGTTCTTGCAAGCAGATACCACAAAGCTTTTATTCACTGCTTTATTTTTCTAAGTACTATCTGTTTTGCCAGTTTGCCTTGGAAAGCACAGAGAAAGTATTTAAAATTTTCTAAAACAGGAAGCAATGTTCATTCAGCTTTGACATTCTGGGGTTTTTCTGTAGGACAATTAAGAGGAACCCTCAAATCCAATTATGAGCAGTTCTGTGCTAGAATAGACTATTTCACATTGTCAAAAAGCAAATATTTACAATGTCAGTAAGGCAGATTGTGCCTTAAAATAAATATATTGGTCAAGTTCAGTTCAACATGCTGAAAATGTGTAATCAAAATTGCAAGCCATAGGGAGCCTCCAAGAGGAGACTAGCATACTGTTTTGTGCAAAAGAATTTAGCATGTCCTTTAATTTTCTTCTGTAGATGGTTAGAAAGATACTGCTTGATAGTCTGTTCCAGTCTACCTGGGATAGATGTTATCATTTATCACAAGAAATGTAAATCCAGCATAAGTTTCTCAGTCATTAAATAACACTGGACTTCGGAAGAGTACTGAGGTTTGGGGTTTTTTTTAGATGTTAAGCAGTTTCGACTTGACTCCAATGATTATTTGGAGATGCAGCTCTTTGTTTTAATGGACTAAGTAATTAACTTTAAATAAAAGCATACACATTTTAAAAATTACTTTTTTTAGAAGAATATATACAACAGACTGGAAGTGTTTATGTTAATGAATTTTAGAGCTGCCTGAAAGGCAACAGTCCCATTTCACAAATATTTGTATAGTTTAAAACTTTGGGGGGTACTAGGCAGAAACAAATGCTATTCAGTCACACTACCAAAGCAGATCTTTCAAAATACCAGTTTAGATCAAAACCAGACCTGTTCGGACATCAAGATTAAAAACACTGGCCTGAAAAGTGGGAAGATGCAAGCTCAAGATCCTGCTCAGTGACAAGAATCACTTATTGCCACAAACCACTCAAAATTAATAAAGATGAGGACTTAAACTAGGATTACCATCTCCCCAATTAGCATGTGACCACCAGCTAAGGACTGTTCGAATTTGCTTCTGTTACTTTCTGCTGAAACAGCACAATTGGTAATACATATGAAACAAAATCATTTTTTCAAGGCTTATGTTCCTATTTTGCTCTTTAATAAGCAAGTTTTACCTAACTAATACAGGAAAATGCAAAATAATTTAACACTAAAACAGATTTCTCAAGCCTATGCTTGAACCTTGAGGAACCATGGGATTATTAGCCCAACACTGGAAATAAACTCAATCTGAAACCATGTATTACTTAAACTAAGTTTCACTTCCAAACTGCTAATATAGCACTTTGGTAGCCTATCAAGCAAATGCAGTTAAATTGCAAACTAGGTTTCTCATACAGCCAATTGAAATCAACATAACTGTTTCAGAATCCCTTTACCAAAAAAAGTGCTGTTTTTTACATCATCCCATGGAAATGAATTACAGATTGAAGTTTTCTGGCTCTAACACAACAGAAATGGTAAATATGTCATTATTCTTAGCGCAGGGCCATTATTTTAGGATTTGCTCAAGTACGGTTGTTAACTTCCCAAGCCATTCATAGATCCATCAGAGAACTTAGCATTCTAGTGAGTTTAAATGTGTAAAATGCCCCATTATTTCCACATTCTTTCTGCCTCTGGTCTCGCATTTTCCACTTCAATTTAATTAGAGGTTTTTTTGCTCTGGTGGAACAACTATTCTTTTTCCAGCCAAAAGTGTAAGACTTCAACATCAAGATATTTTTTTTTTGGTATACAATTAGTTTAGGCCAATTCTGCTATTCTGTTCTGTTAATGATTTCTTCCTGTCCTTTTTTTTTTAGGGTAAACAAGGCAAACATGTCCTGTATGGCTGCAGTGAACTTTTTAATGCTACACAGTTTATAAAACAGGTAGGTACCTTTGGTAACATCTATAATATTAATTACTTCTGTAACTGTGTGTTGACTTACTTACCTTTACATCTCTCCATGGAAAAAACAAACTATTTGTGAAAGATTAATACATGTTCTTGTTATCTATTTTCACTTGATGGAAATGGGGGTTTAGAGTCATTATTTTTAATTAACTTTTGAAGGCCTGTATTGCCAATGTGAGTTCACAGGTAATGCAGGTGAACAACTTCATAATAATTGCCTTAACATAAATCCTAATGAAAAAAATGACTCAGTTCTTGATACTTTCACAAAGAGCATGTCTATCCAGGCTATTCTAGTGACTTTTACATGCTAAAAACTGCTATTGAACTGTGATCTTTAAACCTTTGTCCTAAATTTTGCTATTTATAAATACTGGCCTAGTGGGAGCTTGATGTTGTCCATACCAGTACTAAAATCAATCTTTCAGTGTTGTTAAAAACATCATCACCATTACTTCTCTATGCCTCATTCCAATACAAATGCAAAATAAAAATTATTCATGGTGGTCAGCCAATAGCAGCCCTTCAGTAACTGTCACCACCTATGGTTTTACTTCCTACTCAGATGAGAATAAATTGTTATTCAAAACTACATTTTAAAGAACTGAATTAATTCTTGTTGCATTTGAAAGAGACAAATGGTACTTACCAGTTTATAACTGTTCAGTCAGCTTATTTAACTTTTTTGTTGACTTAACTGTGCACACTGCACCTTCACCTCCGAGATTTATTCAGATCTTAAGATTTGAAGCTCAGATCCTCTCCTGTGAGGGAATGCATTAAATATTCTACTACCAGCATACTTTTGGTTGTAAGAGACAAACAAAGCTTATAGGACAGAAATATTTACCCTATGAACTGGATATTAGTTGGACTGAAAGAATAAGATGAACAACCTAATAGTTTTCTGTCTCTTCACATTTAGCTGTCCCAACTTGGCCAGAAATAAGACTGAAACACCATTACCTGGATGGCAACGTGACAACAGAGAATTGTTAAAATATTCGGATATCTTCATATCTATAATTTTGTCATTATATTAAAACTTAAACCCATTTCATTATTATTATAACCTTTAAAAAAATCTGTAATTAATACGGTGTATATCAACATTTCAGAAATAAACATTAAAACCTGCTACATTTTTGGTGGGGGTCAGTTTCACATTATTACATTCTAAACGCAGTATTAGCTATAGCATATGACAGAGCTGGCTGAAAAGCATAGCATTTTCAAGTTCTTATGTATAGTTTCTGTTACAGTAAACAAAGCAATAGCTTGAAGAAGAGGTCAACTCTGTCTTTAGGAAATGTGTTCTTCTTTAAAGCCAGACTATTTAACAAAATTGAAAAGGACAAAACTGCCTTTTAGGACCACAGACAAACAGCCTTAGAGCAAGAGAACTACTACTTCTAGTTCTTACCTTTTATTTTACCAAAGTCATTATACTTGTGCTTAGATTTCTGCAGTCTTTGCTTCATGGTCCAAAGATGTACTTGAAGATACCTTCAGTACAAGTTTCTGATACAGTAACTTAGCTTTTCTCTTAAGAGAAAATTTGTTTGCCTACACAGTCACAGTTTCAAACCATAAAACTGTGAAATCTGTAATAATTTTCTTCTGCACTTTATAGTGTAACTGCTTTGACTGTTACGTTTGGGAAGAAACCAAGTCATACTCACAGAGCAGCTCTTAACTGGTTTATAAGCACATATTTACAATACAGTTTCTAACAACTGCATTAGGTAGGGACAGTTTAGTAGTTAAAAGAATCTCATTATATAATTAAATTTTGCCAGTAATGATAGCTCTGGAGAGTGCGTATGGGAATTGAGGAAGCTAACAAAATTTCTTCATAGCTGTAGGTCTCTGCCTCTAGAAATGTCCTCTGTAGATTTTTTTCAGAACATCTATACAAGAAATGCAGTTGATCCATTCCTTAAAAGTATCACAATAAAAATATACATAATCTAGACCATGTTATCAAAAAGTAATAATGTTATTTAATTATCTCAGCTGAGTGTTGTAAGCTACTCCACACTACTGCTATAAACTTCTAACTTTGCCAAGTCAATAAACTTCTTTATTGCAGTGTTAATTATAGTTGTTGTATGTGAGCACTCTCCCATACTTCAGTCAGCAAGGACTCACTGTGTCAAATGCAGTTTATTATTCTAATTCCCTATGTATACACTATATTTGTTAGTAAAAACAAGGTCAAAGTGCATTTGGAAAAGAAAATTACATTTAAAGTGTTTATTGCTTCCTGTGGGAGTTTGTTCCAGGAGCTTGAAGTAATCCATCCCCAGGAGAACTGTGCTTCCTATGTGAAGAGTTTTAGCCTTGCAGCTGACAATCAACTTCCGAAAAACCTGCTGACTGCTTTCTGTCTGGATCTTGTGGGAGCCTGTGATACGATGGACCCTGCCCATTTAAACCAGGAGCACAGCTTACAGAATTTACTGTTTCAGTAAACTATGTAAAGATACCAGAAATTACTTTGGTGGCTGTGTTCAGAAACTTAATTTGCAGTCTTTACACTGCCTCTGGAGACAGGTTTCATTTGTGCCCAGCTTTATAGCTGGATCTTCAGGTCTGTTGTGTGAACAGGCACTGGTCAATTTGGGGTTTGTTTTTTTTTTAAAAATTAGTAAATACAGGGGTTTAGTACTTTAAACATTCTTCTCTTTCCTCTCCAAACGAGTTATCTGGCTTTGTTGTACTGGCAGTCCTAAGCTCTCTGTTACCATTAAAACCTCAGATTTTCCTCTCTATCTCTGTAACAGCATGCTCATCACACTTCTTCCCTTCTGACACAACCCGAGTTATGGCATGCTGGTTTTTGTTACACGGCCCTTTTCCCTGAATACCTCTTGTGGAATTTGGAATGTAGAAGGTTGTACAAGAAGTCTCCATGGTTAATCTAGAGGCAAACAATGTTGAAAGTAAGCTGGCTCTTTGGCAGGCTTAATTTATAGGCTGTCACTATGCCCTTCACATCCGCAAAGGTCCCTCAAAGGCCTGTGCTTAAAGGAAAGGTTACGCCTGGCTCAGTGAGTCTTTTAAGTAAAACAGTACCAGCAGCATTCATGTTGCTAATCAATGTTTTAGGTGGCTGCATGTAGGACCAGGGAGTTTTGGAACTTTTCTAGCCTCTTGTTTGTTAATAAGCCTCAGGCAGGGCTGGCTGGCAGGGCAGCACCACAGCAGCTCCAGCTTCCCTGTCTCTGGACTGGTAATTCTTCATTGGGATCTACCTTCCCCTTTAGGTAAGTAAAAGCAGCACAGGGCTGAGTTTCAAGTGCTGTACTCGTTCTCAGGAAGAAAATAAGCAATTTGGTCTTCAGCTGTAGAAAACTGGCACATCTGTCTTTCAGGAAGTGTAGGCAAATCTTACACATGGTTGCATATACTTGTCACTTAAGAGTTAATTCACAGCTTGAAACAGTAACCCTTTGCTTGCTTGTTTTAATTCAAAGGTTTTAGAATATTTAGATGGATATTTTGTGAATTAATGATGAATTTAGTGCCTTTGTTTTTCAGAATTAGACACTTTTTAAAAAGGAAAAGTAACAATAAAAAAGGAAGCGGAATGAGGAAAAGAAACCTCTGGAGACCACCACTTGATTTAAGTGCCCTTACTAGTATAACGCTATGTGATACAAATCAGTATTTCTTTCCTCTGTTAGAAGAAAATTTTGCTAACATTGATGGTTTACACATCAGAGTGGAATGTAAAATAGCTTTTTCCGCAAAGCACATCAGTACTTCAGATAATGGGAACACTGCTATCATTCAGTTACAGAGCCAACACTGCTACGCATACAAAGCTCCATGACTAGAGTTGAAAAAAGGCAGCACTTATCTTTTCACGTAAAGGATATAGTCCAAAATGGAATTGCTTAATGGTTAGTCCAGTGTGTTGACTGGAGCAACCCTAAGAGTAAAAAGTTTATAAGTAGGTACATAGGAGCTAACTTCAAAACTATCACAACTAAGTTCTTCAGATCTGAAATAAAAAGTGTTGGGCCAAAATGACCTCCTATCCCTTGTTACTGGCAGTCATTGGAAAGACCTGCTCGCTCTCTCTGGGTGGAGGATTCGTTCATTGTTACTCATTGCTGACAGATGGCCCTGGCTCATCAAAAGTCAAGCTTGGTCAGTGTTCTAGTGTTACGGAAAAATTAGCCACAGTGGCGATGATTTCTCTGTAACTTCAGAGATCAGAGAAAATGTTAGCAATTTTCTTGCAGTGAAGCAGTAGATTATTTGACCCACTTCTGTTTTGTTTGGAAATGGTTTAGTGACCCTACTCCATGTAGAAATCTTGGTCCTTTTCAGCAACATTCAAATATATTCTGTTCCTTAATGTGGTCACATGTCACTGAGACACACATGATCTCCTTCAACAGCATCCAAAAATCTGCATGTTTAATCTACCAATGCATCAATCTTTTTTCCAAAATTATAAACCCTCAGGTAGTTCAGTTGCCACAAGAATCTGAAATTCTAACTACCAACTTTGTAGCTTTCCCTTTATCTGCCAGTGTCTTTCCCCTTCTGAAAACCAAGCAGGACCAAATTTTACATTTTTAAAACATTATCTTGAACTTACCTCAGCTCCTTCTCATAACTGCATAGGTTGGCTTTCTTGGTTTGGCAATGGAGGAGTGATCTTTATCCCATGAAACCAGACATCCCCAAAAGCCTCAGGACTATCAGTCCCGAGTCCTACTTCAGTCTTCCCATCTCATGGGCGTGCATTCCTATTTTTGGCAATCTAAGGGGTAGATCATATACACAACGCTTTTAAAGAAAATTGTTTTTTAGCACCTCAGCATGGACATGCAATGTAACTATTATTTACTGCTTCAAGTTCTTACTTGTATTGTGTATGTATCATGAAAATAAATGGATGAAAATGAAGTGCCAGAGAGGTGTGTAGCTTCCCTTAACAAGAACTGGTGTGGATTCTTTCCATATTTGCTGGGAGGTTTTGTTTTGGTTGTAGTAGTAATGACCTAATATGAATACAACTCTCCATAGTCCTTCCTATAGCTAAAACCTTACACTCCCTTTCTCCCTCCCTGAAATAAATTTGTATCTTCCCTCTACATATAGACCTTGAAATGTTTTGAAATTATATAGAAGATTTAATTTTAACAAATAAGTTAAAGCAAATAATAAAGCAAAGCAAATAAAGCAAATAAGCATTACTTCTACTTCATTTTGGAGAGTAAAATTACAGGTCAGCTCAAATAATTTTTTCTGTGGTGGACTTAACCAAACCGTTTGATTTACTCCCTGAAATGAACTAGGACCATTTGTGCATTCAGCTACAATGGCAAAGCTTTCTCGGTTCTTACTGCATCTCTAACAAGGAGAATAATTGCAACTCTTGTGTAAGGTACTGAATTTGACACCTTGTATATGAATGACATCAGGAGCTCTGCTCCGAAACATTTATTGCAATGCAAGCATAGCATTAAATTGATTTAAAAATAGAATCCAAGCATTCAATCTGATATATGCCTCTCAAAAGACTTTTTAAACCATAAATCAACACATACAGTTTTTATCTTTCAGATGCAAACAATTGAGTTTATATACTTATTCTAGACCACAAATATGCACCACGTGAAACAGATTGAATAAGGGCAACATTTTCTTCCATCTATAAATCCCATATGATTGGTGTCTTCCTACTTGGTTTGTTCTTTTATGCGTCCATGTTTTCTGTAATGTGTTCATAACAAAGACTATCAGATCACGTAACAAAATGGTACAAGGGAGAGATATCAGCCAAAAATGATGGATTATGACACAAAATGTTTCACAGGCAAGCACACAATTTTTTGTGTGGAGCTTGTATATTAGCAAAGCTAATTGTTGTATTGCCAGTTTTGGTAGCACTGAAATAAACCCTCTCTTTTTGTATGTGAATGAAGTGAAACACTGCTGGTTGCAATATTTTCTTCAGATTCCCTTACCCATGTATTTCAGTCCTCAAGCAGGATCTCTTTTGCTTCATTTTCCTGGGATTGTTGACAGCTAAACTACTGAGCTCCAGCTGGGATGTGAATTCACCCTTGAACTAGAATATCGATCTATTTCCTGTAGATCATTAACCAGCCATGGGCCCTGTTCATTCAGATACAGTTTGAATTGGTAACTCAGAGGGAAAGATACCTACTTCTAAACGTCATAGTCCATCCAGCTGCAGTGCTGAGGATATTTTTTTTAATTCCCTGTGAAAAAAGCTTTGGCTAGCCAGCCTGCCATCACTATAACCACTCTCTGATGAGTTCTTTGAAAGCAAACAACATGAAGATAAGCGCTACTACACAGGGAAGGTTAACTACATAAATATCTACCTTTTGTGGGTTTTATATCTCCCATCAGTCTGGAAGCCACCTTTTACATATGAGGGATATGTGATAGTTTGAAGGAGAAGAGGGAGGAAAAACAAACAGATGAACAACTGGAAATCCTCTAGGAGTAGGTGCCAAAGACACACACGCTTGTAGAACCTTGCTATATGCTGTGGGATTGTTCTACAACTCTTATTGGGAAATCATATGTCTTTGCTAGCCACATCACCAGCTTTCTGATGGTTCTGCAGACCACGTTTCTCCCCAGGGGAAGAATCTGGTCCGTTAACCTTGGCTTGCATAGGGCAAGAAAAAGCAGTGTTATTACCAACCCAGGGCTCTCAGGAGAAGAGTGAGTGCTCATGTCTTTAGCCACACTCACTCCTCCCTGGAAAAGTTCAATTTCTGCAGGCTCAGGGCCCAACATGAAAACAGGTGAACCAAAAAGAGGTCACCCTTCTGCAGAGCAAGTTCATTTTTTTTATTCTATGATAAAAATCTCTCACTTATTAGCTAGAATTAAGTTTCTGTCTTTTTTTCCTTACCTCTCCCCCTCAATTCACTGCAATACCAATGATCAAAAGCACAGTCCCTATACTTTAGGATAGGATCCAGCTTAGTCACACAGTCAGTGAAAACCTGATGAAAACTGATGGAGTTTTATAATTGTGGCAGTCGAACCATGAACACCAAATCCTCAATGTTTTCCAAATTCTTTTTCCTCTTTTAGGTGTCATTAGTAATTTGTTCCGCTGTTTGCCTGGCCTGGCCTGGCCTCCCTATGTGCGGTCTCTATATGGTCAGGAACTGGGCTTCAAGTGCCAAGCTCACCAATATCCTAGCCAGGCTTTCTACAAAGCCTGACAGTTTTTAAAGTCCATTCATCAACACTGGCGTGAGCCCGAAATTACATAAGGGCCTTAGAAACCTGTTCCAGTGTCCCAGCAGAGACAAGGATTTAGCCCCAAAATGCTTGTATTCATACCTCAAAGGAAACAGATAGTTCCCTTCCCAAACCCACAGAAATATTTGTACATCTAAAGTTCCTGAAGCAAAAACACATCAGATTTAGAAGAATCTTTTGGCACAAGATGACCTTGCTTTCTGTTACCTATTTCTAATAAACACTCATTTTGGGAATGAAAACAGTGCTAAGAAAATAAATGCAACTCTGGCTGACTTAGATCCAGAAAGGATGAAACCTGGACTGCATTCTTTGGAAATTTTCACAGTAAGAAATCAAGGACAAAGGTCTCTCTCATTTAGTTAGTGTCACATTTTGATGCTCTTGAGATATACTTTTTTTTTTTTTTTTACAATGACAATAGAAAAGCTAAATGACCTCAAAGGGTATTCACTGAAAGGCAATCTTACTCTAGCCTCCTCCTGCCTTTTACTTAAAATTATTACATTAAAGGGATTCCATTCTGTTCAAGTTTTTTTGCTGATTCCCCCAAATTTACCCCTTCTGTACACAATATTCCCATTTTTCTGATCATGCCTAGAGCTCCTAAATGTAAGAAGGCTTCCACTTCTGCAGCTGCATCCTAAAGAAGTCTGTAAGTGAGCAGCCACTGTGTCCAAGTCCAGCTTCTGAAACAGGTTTGTTGGGTTTGGTTTTTTTCCCTCCTCACAATGGAGGTAAAACCAGAAAGGGATGGCAGGACTGATTGCAATTTGCAGATGCATCGTGATTACCACCTTAATTTCCCTTGCTCATTGGAGAACAATTTTAGCTGTGACTGTGACCTCCCGACTGCCAGAGCTGTGAGCCTCAGCGCAGCACAGCCTGGATCTCAGCTTGCAGCACGCGGATTGTCTGCGATAAAGACTCCACGGCTGCTCAAGCTCCGGCAGCGCATCCGAAGCTTGAGGAGCAGCATTCGGTAAGGCCCAGTGCCGTGGCCTAAGCCAGACAGCACAGAAAGCGTTGCCGCCCGACCAGGGAACTTGGCCGGTATCAGTAGGGGCCAGGAGGGAGGATGGAAGAGGCAGGTCCAGATAAGCCACCTTCCTTCTCCCAGCTGAAGGCCCCGATCAGAAGGTGTTGTGATGATACAAGCAGGAGAAAGGGTTCGTGGGGCTGGCAGAGCTTGGGGCTAACTTATTTGGTTTACGGAAAGCTCTGGAACAGTCAAATATCAAATGCTCGTTGTTCAGTGTGACCACAGGTGAGGATTGGTAACCAAAGGGGTTTCAGCCAGTCTCATAAAGGGAAAATGGAGAATCAGGCCCTTCCCAAAGCACCAAGTTGTAGAGATTGCTCAGGCAGCAGTGTGGGAAGGGGGAGGGATGATAAAAGGACTCCAGCACAAGTCCAAGAGGGAGATTATCCCCTAAAATGAAAGGCAAGGACAGAAAGTAATGCTATAGGTCAGCAAGCCTACAGAGACACACTACACAGGGTCCCACGCTCTTTCCACAGTAGCCGTGAGTAGAAGAGGACCTGGCAATAATAGTGGGCCCCACCAGGGGATGGTCCAAGGATAGGGGCCACTTCTCTCCCTTCCTTTTCTCTCCTTCACAAGAGGATGGCAGGAGAAGAGCAGGGCACTGAGCCATGAACCTCTAGCAACCATGTATGGTTGGTAGCATCCGTCACCAAACGGAGCCGGGATGGAGACTCCAGCATCCAAAAAAATCACATCCTGCTGAGTCAGGGATGAGACTGGGGACACGCTGGCATTCTTCACTAGAAGAATCAGCTACCAAGGAACTAGTGAATAAATTCATGTATTTAGGCACAGTACCGAATATCACGAAAACTGAAGGCTGCCTACCCAAAGAGTGTTTGTGGATCTGTTGTTAACAGAAGCTATAAGCACCAAGAAAACACAGGTCAAACGACCACAGGCGGCTCCGAGGTCTTGCATGCTGTTTGGCGCCACAGCTACAGTTCCACTGTATAAAACTTAAATCATCTTTTGCTGCAAATAGCACTACAGCTATTTCGACAGGAAGCACAAGAAAACATCAGTTTATGCCAGCTGGCTGCCTTGCGACGCATACATTCAGGTTCCCAAGTCTTTTGGAGAGACTGGTACTCCTACAAGAATATGCAACTCTATGTGAATCAAATTCTTGAAAAATAAAAGACCAACAGTCAAGGAATATTTACCTGCAGTATCTTGTGCCATTTTGCTTGTTCTTTTTTTCATCCCCAAATTCATCAAGGCTCATCAGAAACATCGGTACCTTACGTACAACAATGGCATACATGCAATATATATTTCCACACACATAAGGGCAGTGGCAAATTTCATGATTAAACACAAAACATGGGTTTAGGAATCTTAATATTTTCCATATCACAGTTATAATTAGATAAATCTGTTGTCTTCCTTATGCAAGTACTTTTATTGTATTTGATACATGAAAGGTCTGAACATGTCTAAATTTAAGAAGTCAGTGCGTCAGTTGTTTTGAAATGGGAAAAGAGTTGACATGATGATGTGAATTAAAATAAAATTATTACTAATCAGATGGCATCAAGTTGTTTTACTTGCAATTTACATTAAACCTAACTGGTAGGTGGGTATTATGAGCCATACTTAAAATGGAATGCAATTAACTTATTAAAATAATAATTTTAAAAAAAACCTATTTCAAAAGTGTTTTTCATAACTTGGTATTCCTTTTTCCATTCCCCACTGTGATCAGAATTTAACTGTCTGAAAGTTCATCTGGCAGCGGAAATGTTATTTCCAGTTTGCCTACAGATACAGTCATTTCTCAGGGGCTGGCTCATAGCAGACGCTTTTGTAGATAGTCTTTAAACTTTGCCATTTCAGAGGCAAACACTCTTGATCAAAGGATGAATAAAAAGAAAGGCCTCGGGAGATTCCTTCTCCGCTGACTACCTCCAAAGGGTCCTGTCGGGTTACGAGATCTTTGAATCTCAAAGCTACCTTTAGTTTCTATTTTTATCTTCTAAATTTCTAGACCTGTACACCTAAAAGCAACTACAAAGCTTCCTTGTAGAATAGGCATACTTCATCTTATTTCACACACTAATTTTAAGGAGAGAGGGAAGGGGAGTTGTGGATGGAAGCCAATGCCATAGCATAAGCACCCAATTGATATGGTCATCTCCTCCATAGGACGGTGTCGTTGCTCCATGGACCACAGAAGAGGGTATGTTTGTAGGAAAAATACATGGTACTTGCTTTGAGGGCTGTGGCTGAAGAACAGAACCTAGAGAGCAGCAGACATTTAGAGTGACGATACAAAGAGCAAAGGGAAAATGCACCACAGCCATGCGTGTGAACACCATCCTTTTTCAGAGAGTGAGGCGACAGCATCGGTGCAACTGAAAGAATGGGAAGGCAGTAAGGAGCCATATTCATGGTAGGAAAGAAACGGCTAAGAGGGGTAAACAGCCACCATTTGAGTTAGATTAGCTCTTAAATGGAGTCTCTTAAAAGAAAAGATGTAAAAGAAAGTACAGGCACGCACGCATACAGAATTATCCTTGTAAGAGGAAAGTTTTTCCTACTACAAGAGAAAAGGGCCCTATTCTACTGAAATGAAATACAGGCTATTTAACAAGACTTAACAAAAAAAGAAAAAAGACCATCCGAGAACAATGTATCTATTATAGCCTTGTTTTCCAGCAGATGTTTTGAGGTGACACAGAACAGCTTAGTAGCTGGGTGTTCTGTTTTAAAGTCCATGCTGTGAGTCGTTCCGGAACAGAGCTATTTTGGCTATACAGGGCTTTTAAATTACCATTTTTAAAGTGTACTTAAGCTGGTAAGCTATGTGTAGCTAAAGACTTTTCTTTGAGGAAGAAGGGCAGGGCGCCAAGAAAGGTACCTCCAAAAGGAAAATGGGCTTTATTAAATCAAAGTGCACAAACAGTACTAATCTTATCTGTTTTTCATACGTCTCTCTGCAGCCTTACTGAACTAATGTATTTCACTTGAATTCAAAACTAACATTTCTAGCACATAGAAAAAGAGCTTTTGCTTTGCAACAATATTTTTGCAACAATCAGGTGTCTGAATGCACTTCCCAAAGAATGAGCACGAGGTGAATAATGATGCTCTAAACTACGTTTGACCTTTAAACAGCTTTCATTTTGAAACGGGCCTTTGCTGAAGCAATGGCACTACTCATAATGAAAAATTAAGCAAAGTTGTTCAGCATGAACTTAGTTTCCAGAAGTTTGATGAAATGAACTGCTATTTAAGTAGGAAGAAACGCAAGAATTTCCTCAACGTCATTAATTCTTCCTATCTGACAAAAGGCCTGGGAGCAGCCACGTGGCTAGTCTGCAGGTACCTCTGCAGCACTCAGTCTGTAGGCAGTCAGTGTTCTCCTTATACCCACAGCTTATGCAGGTTTGTGGGCAGGAACACACAACGTTATTTTACTCATACCCCATGGTAAATGTATTGCTGCCAGCCTCTGTGCTTGGCTGGCACCTTTCACATAAATACAATTGAACTATTTCTAGTGCTTGTCTTACCCATCACTGCCTGAAAAACCCTTGCCCAAAACACCCTTGTCCTGATGCTGCTCCATCATCAATGCTTTTACAGGATGAAACTAATATAACGTAACTTCAAATCTCTCTTCAGTACCAACAGCAGTAAAATATTCAAGTACATATGCTGTAATTTAAAATGCAGATATGTGTTTATGAAGAAAGTTGCTTGTGGCCAGCAATATTTGCTGTCGTACTATTATTTCTGCCCACATTAAACAGTTGGAAAAGAGCACTTTCATTCTGAGGTTGAATACACAAAGCTGTGTCATGTTCAAGCAGTGCCCTTATGAAAAGGCACCCATCCAGAAGTTGTAGAGCTACCCCTGAAGGCACTTAGTTTATCTGAAGTCCTGAATTAACACCATGAGTTTTCAAATGCATCACGTTTCTAGTAAAAAGTCCAAACATTCAAGAATAATCAGCTGAAATCTATTTAAAATCCCACAAATTACAGCCACAATGCAAGTCACAGGAGAAAGGTAGCTTTCTATAGTTCCTGCCTGAAGGGGGAAGCAGTCCTGGCACAAACGGGATATTGCCCAGCTGCGTACCCCCTCGCAGTGCCCGTGCTCCTGAGGACACTCCACTTCCATCAGCCTCTTTGGTAAGCACCCATGCATGCACTGCAACAAGCGGACACGCAGGAAGCCATCGTGTTCTGCTGTTTAGTGGGCCAGAAACTACACAAGTGCATAATCGCTGCAGCTATTAAAACCTTTGATGATCAGTTTAATTATTTCCATCCATAACAAAGAAATCACAGACACCACCACTGCCAACTGTCCCACCCCCCCAAACTATTCGTATCTTTATGAATAGTTCACTAGGAAAATTTTAACAACCTTAAACGTTAATAACATAGGGCACTTAAAACTATTTTCAACCAGGTCTGTTGCATGTTTGTATTCATTGTCACCAGCTATCATGTGCTCTAAAGGCTTGTAACTTGAGGCCAAAGTCAGACATTTGCAAACTACTTTGATTTAACTAAAATGTGCACAGGCTTTATATAAAAACAGATTTTTCTAAAGAGCTCATTACTATCTTAGTTCTGCTGCAAATGAAGTCAGCAAAACACAGGAAACAGCAACAGTCATATCAGCAAGACCAGGCAATTCATGCAGCCCAGTCAGTAGCAGCAGCTTCGGAGACAAAACATTTCTACAGCCCAGAACTTGGTTCTAATGCAGATTTCCATCTGCTGGATGACTGGTGGCAACAAATTAGTCCAAGCTATCAATATTTCATAAGCCATAATCAAAAACCTTGTCATTACAATTACTGTATTTGAGCATTTGATCTCATTGACACTTTGCAGATACGACACCTGTGTCCAAGCTTGCTTGATTTTATTTTTAATCACAAGTTTAGTGGTAACATCCCATTCTTGAGAATTCCTAATATACACGCATGTAACACACAAACATTTTCTCCAATGAAAACCACAATGCCAACTGCAAGTTTAGAGCTACACGTTTGCAAACACTGAGGACAGTACAATATATACCTCTGCCCATGAGACGAGGTAGTGAAAGATGGACACAACAAAATCCCAATCACCTCTCTCGCTTCCTCACAGTTGAATGAAAGAGCAGAAATGAGTCTTCTAAAAATCAAGTGCTTTGACAGCTGTGGGAAACCAACCCAAAATTTAAAAGGATGGCTGCCACTGCCAATGGGTCTTTGAGATATTGCTCACCACCATGACAGACAGAAAAGATATGCAATTTAAATGCAAGTACATATTTAGCGTCTTTTTATTTTCTTGAAAGTGCAAACTGCATACTCTTGTTAATCCTAACTGTGGCTTTTATCATTTCAGCATTTATTATGCTACCCCTAGGAAACTAAGGACACATACTAAAATTATTTCACTCTTAATGCTAACAATATCACCCATTGCTGACTTGCTAATTTTCTCCAAATGACTCTACCAAGTTCTCTTTTCCTCTCTAATTTCTTTTCTCTGCTGGCTCCCCAGACATTTTTCACAGACAGATTTTCTTTCTCACTTACAAATCTCCACTTGGCATTCACTAAAATACTACAGGACATAGTTAAAAGCCAGAGGATTAAAATCCATTTAAACCAACTTGATAGAAAAGCAAGAACCTGGAGGGGTGGGGGAAGACACTGAACTGTTCTTTACTGACCTAATGGCAAGTGTCTCCCCCTGAGAAGTCCTACAGATTTCAGGTAGAAAGTCCTCCCCCCACCCTCCAAAACTAGCCTCCGTGTATGGGAATATTTTTATTTAAATCTCTACTAGTATCTTAAACAATTCGATCACATGAAATAGGAACCATTAGGCATGACAATCTTAAAATACACCCTCTGCCTTCAAATACATGTCAGGCAAGCAGAGGTAACGATGCATTTCTCTGCACCTGTTCTTTGCACAGCCATTGAAAGAGATGTCCCATCTGCTATCAAAGGGACGAGTCTAGGCCATAACAAATGAATTTGTTTCAATGAAATTTTCATTAAGGTTAAAGCATGACAGGTTTGAGACCACTTATATCTGAAGAGTGTTAAGTGCCAGGAGGGCAGGGATTTTTGCACTTTCTGAAGCCTGAAAATCAGTAACATAATGAAGCCATGAAAGGAGGACAGGAGAAGGGAATATTGAAATTTTTTTTTTCTTCCTCCTCAAACCACTTAAATATTGAAAAGGCTGAGTGATTCACTTTGAAGTTACACTTTAAAACCTTAAACATAAGAAAGCAGGCAAAGGTAAAATTCTAGCGGTAAAAACTCTTTCGTTTCTTGCTGACCCTCACGTAACCCTGCTTCTTGCAGTCAGTCAATAATGCCCTCTGGGCTTTACAAGCTGCACCCCTGGCACTTCACAGCTGTGATATTGCCACAAAATTAATCTCTATCCAAGACATCAATTGCCCTGCCTGTTTGCATGCTTTGTATGCAAGAGCTTATGGCACATTCAAAAAATTTAAAGGGTAATAGTCACAAATTTGAAACTGGAAGATAAGAGTTTCACGGTCTAGATTGAAAACTAATAACTGAAAACCACACTGAAACAAAATTATTTGGCATTTCTGCAGAATTTCCAGAATTTCTACATAGTGCCACAAAACTGAGAGTCAGATTACTGTTACTACCCATGGCTTTGTTTATGAGCCTTTCAGAGCCTTTTATGTATGTGGAAACTGTTCTAACAACAAACTTTTTTCAACCACAAATGCTTAACCATTATCAGTGAGAAGAGTGTCTACTGAACACTACTAGTAGTTGCCAAAGCTAACAGATTAAGTCAATGTACTCATCTGGAAGTTCTATACTGAGCTATTTTGGAGATACAATGAGCCAAGAGGGTTCGGAAAGCGTTCAAATAGTGAGTTAATCTTATTTTTCTGAAGCAGGAAAATTTCCCAAATGCCTTTTCTAATTTGTCTCAGTTTTCCTCAAATAAAACAAAATAAAAAGGAACCCTAGTGGAAGATTACAGATGTACCAGATTAATTATTTTGGTCAAGGGGAGGTCAGTGAATATGAAAAATGAAAAGCCAATTTTAAACATGGAGGTAAGGTCAGTTCCTGCAAAGTGAATGTGGAAGAAACACAAAAGCAAATTTATTTAGAAGCCTAAAATACAGTTCTACAGCAATTTTTCATACCTACTACCCCAAACCACAGGAGAGAGAAAAGAAGGTTAATTTCCTAGCAAGTAAGCAAGTAGAACTATTACAAGAATCAGGTACTCTCTCCCTCTTGTTGGCCAAAAGTTTGAGCTCACAGGAAATTCAGGCTGGGGAAAGGGGAGAAATGAAAGGACTTCAGGTTTCAGGGAGAGGAAATTCATCTCTTCCTCTTCCAGAGGCATACGGCTTCTCACTTTTTTGGCCCACCCTGTGGCAAGGAAGATTAAGCCCAAAGTAAGTATAGAACAAATAATCCCAGAGCTGACAAAAAAAGGAAAGGTAAAATTCAGTGGGCAGAACAAATCTGAGAATAAATTCATACGGAGAACAAAAGGGACAGATCCAAGCACTAAAGAGAAAAATGAATTGTTTAGTTAATGAGCATCAGGAGAGATCCCCTCCATAACATCTGACAAAGAGATGTTAAAACTTGAATCACACTTAAAATAAAGCAAAAGTGGTTTGGGAACTAAGATAGGGAAAAAATTATTACTAGATGTTGTGCAAACTAAATAGCATTCCTAAATTTCATTTGAAAATACTGCATAGATATTTATCCCAATAAAGGAAAGAATTTTGCTCAGCTCTTGCTGAGGACCAGTTATTATTGAGACTGTCAAATGAGAAGTGTTCTTCACAACCTGTTTGAATAAGACAGAGTTTATCAGTAACTTAATAAGAATAATCTTGGACCAATGTAATTTAAAAATTCAAACAAACTGACACTGAGAAATGAGACAAAAATCAAATAAATAAATAGTGCAATGAAATAAGGATGGAGGGCCACCTACATTTTTCCTGAAACATGACATATTTTCAATGTCCAATTTTTTTCTGGCTGCTCATGAATTTGGAGTTATCCACATCCTAAAAATGCTCTGTTTTCTGTTAAAGCTTAGTGAGCATAACAATAACAGTAAGTTTTTAACAACATGCACACTAAACATTGCAGCCACAAACAGTGAAGTTACTTGCCATTATGAGAGATATTAAAACCAGAATATAAAAAATAACTTTATTTGCACAAACTGATTTTCTTCAATCCCACCGAATTTTTTGTTGATGAGCTAGTTATGAGGTTGATGAACATATTGGGGGAGATAGGAGAAGAAAAGGGGATTTACACAACAACAATTCCACTGTTGTCAGAGGGCAATATTGGTATTAGTACACAGTAAAATCTAATGTTTTCACATTGCTTCTGTTTCCAGATAAACCCTCTTGCTGCTGTTCTTCAAACACACCCTGCAAAGCACTGTCCTTTTTCCTCTAGTTCATTTGTCATTTTTCTCCTGTCTGATTTAACATCAAAACCATCAAAAGCATCTGTACTTCAAGGATTTGCCCTTTGCCACATTCCACATTGATTCTCTATTCTCTCCTTGCTATAGCTGACAGCTACTCAGAAGATAGCTGGTGTCAACCAGGACTTAAACTCTGCAAAGAAAGCTTTCTGGAAAAAAAGCCAGAGCTGACCTGATTTATACAGGGCAAGGACGTCTGCCTTCAGTCTGCCTAAGGTTAAGGAGAGACCAGTGATCCTGCACTCCAGGCCAGCAATCGCTCAGAGCCCTTTGCTCTACAGGGTGTCAGCAGCTCTGAGGGATGCTCCATCATGCAATTCACACCATAGTAACCAGCTGCAACAACAGCAGCATGCAGCAAATGCAAAGAAGAGTCTGGAAAAACTGAGGCTTAATCCCTTATGTCACACTGCTGTGGTCACAGGGCACAAAAGAGGCAGGAAAGTGAATGCTAAACAAGGCTTAGTTGTTAAGATGAGGAGTTGTGGGACTGCTTGTGCACTGAGGAGTACCTCCATCAGCACTAGAAGAATTTTCAAGGGTATAAACTAATCCAAAGCACTTACCTCAGAAACTGGAGTATTCTTCAGAGCAGGTACCAAAACCCAACAGACTTCAGGGCTACCTCTACATTAACAAGAGTAAATCTGGTGACACGGTACTCGAGAGACCCGTCCAGAAGACAACTCTCAGAGCCAAAGATCTGAAAGGGCTTTGGCTTGGATTTAGCTCCTGGAACTCTGAAAACTGTAATTTTCATTTTTTCCTCTCCCTCAGTCCCACTGGTCTCAGATTTATATTATGTTCTTATCTTTTTTACTCAAAGAGTAAAATTACCTCTATTAAATATGTTAAGTAAATAGTTTGATTGAAGGATGCAATTGCCCTAAAATGCAACATATAACTAACAATGTCATAGCATAACCCAGACCAATCTGGTGAAAGATAAAACAAAAATGCCTTTGGTTGAGTTGCACAAAAAATGAATCCTGTTAAAATATGGTCTTTGTAATGGTTTCATTTTTATTTCAACATAATCACTTTCAAATAGGAAGCCCATTGGAAGTGTATAGCTCAATAGCATTTTGACTGACTGCATGACATCTGGTGGCAAAGAAGTTGAAGATGATACTAATTGAAAAGCAGCTAGCAGATCACAGGTAAAGCTGATTTGTTACAGCGGGATCGCATAGTTGCCACATGATGCAGATCTGATCTTTCTAACAGTGAAGACTTACACCTGCATGCCTCTCCCCCTCCTCCTTCCCTCCAGTCCATCTAAGCAAACTCTGATATGCGAGCTCTGCTGATACCTGGCTAGCTCCCAGCAGAGCTCTCATTCGGGTAGATATAATCAGAGATATGTCAGGGTACAGTACAGTTGGTGGATGAATCATTCCCAGAGAAGTCAGAAATGTGGTTTTCATGGGGTTATAGCATGACTTTTGCAAGGATCTGAAGAGCAATGGACCTGTTCTAACACTAGAAGGTATAGCATGCGCTGTTCATTCTGCCTCGTTCATGATGATGCACCTAGGCCACACAGAGAATGCCTTTACTTTGCAGTAAAGTCCCTTTACCAAGGCTTGCTCCTTTCCACAGTATACAACTGATTAAGAGAGACACCTCACCCCCCTGCAACACACTTACTACTGCTGATTTTTCACTAGCACCTCTCTCACACTTATAAACATGCTGTTGAAATTCTCCATTTACTTTACCAGCCTAGGAAACGTAATAAACACAGTTGAAGACTGTGTGCTAGGTAAATTTTCCAAAATTGGTACAGTTCTAATAAAATCCTTTTAGTCCTTTAATCTTCAAAATAACCCAAGAATGTTTCTTGGATCCTTCCCCAGCTTCTTTAGAAAAAAAATGAAACAGTTCATTTACACCCTCTCCTTATTTACAATCTCCCTTTTCTCTACAGTTATTTATTCCTGTCTTCCCAGATATCACAGCCCAAGACTTTTCCTCACATAGAAGGCCATAGTCAGTAGTTCTAGGTGCTACTTAGCTAGTAAATACTAAATCATCACTAGAAATAAAGCTTTATATAAGAGAATATTTCACAGGAAACTCCATTAGCACTTTGATAACTGAAATCAGCAAAACAAGTGACTGAAACAGTGCTAAGCTTTGATCTCAGAACTTTTCTCACTGCTCTTTTCTTCCAGTCCTCCTTATTATCCTGCCTCCTGCCATGTTACTCCTTCTCACTCTTTTTTCTAAAATACTTAAATGTGCTTTCTCTAAGCATATGATTTCTAGCTGCCATGGACTGAAGCATTTTGGGGGAATCAGATTAGCCATGGAAATTTTTAAACACCAGAAGACCTGAAAACTCAGATAAACAGTTCTATCACAGTCATGAACATCAGTTTCCCAAGTTGGAATATTATTATTTTTTTTTACCCAAGCTTATGGATGTTGCAAAATTACCATTTGAAAAAAAGTGGGGTTTTTATGATACCTACCAAAATTAGCTTCCAATTACTCTAAGAATGTTACATGATTAAAACAGAAATAGCATGAAGGAATATGACAGCTTTTCACTACATGGCCCAACAGGGAAAAAAAGAAACCCAACCATCACTTATATTTAATTATTTTAGGTATGCTATTTCACTGAAACACACTCAAATATATAAAACGTTCTCATACTTGACTACATATTTTACACCTTCTGTGTGCATAAAAAGTGTGTTTGGAATAGCTAAAAGTCAACAGATTTAGTGCAATATAATATAAAACAAGTAAAACAGACATTGACTTACTGTTAGGCATTTATATCCAAATCTTCAGGATTACCTTAGATACAGCAATTATTTCAACAGAGATTTAGCAGGAAAAAAAAGTCATTTGAGCCATAAAGCTTTAGTTCAAGCCTGGAGGTCTTCACCTAGCTGAAAAAGAAAAAGAAACTAATTAGCCAAACTATGGAAAGGGTTATGGAACAAACTAGCAGACAAATGGGATCCTCAGCTGAAGTAAATTTCTAGAACTTCATTTATGTCAATCTATACCAGCTGAGGCTGTGTGCCCTGAGATCAAGTGGTTTGTAGCCCCTTCTGCTGGGCGAGAGTTAGCTACCATGTTTGCACACTGAGGTGCTTGAGCTGAATTAAAAAAAAGGGGGGGGGGGGCATGGAAATGAATTTAAGTTCAGTAGAAGCAAAGAGGTGAGATAAGTCACTGCTGTGATATAGTTCTCACCGGCTGTATCTGTAAGTTAAGGCAGTTATGCTCTACTGTGCATTTTTTAGTCCTGGTCTTAGGTGCACAGTGTAGGGGCACAGCCCAGCATTAGGGCAAGTGGGTTTCCACAGTCCTGGCTCACTGACTATTCAGGAGAATTATTTGGGAAGGATTTTATCCTCCTCCATGCTCACACGCTTCTAGTTCCTTCTGCAGGAAATAGAATGTGCAACGGGGTAGTGTACATGCTTACAATTTGCCTGAGATACAGACAAGATGCATCAGGGATCAAACCTGCAGAGATTAACCCCTCTACAGTACAGATGCAGCCATTCTGCCCCCCCACAAAGTAGGAAGTATTTACGTTAGTACTCAAAAAGGTAGCAAAATATATCATAGCTCTGCGTGCCATCCCATTTCAAGCACTACTGACCTTTCATTTTCTGATGTATTTTTGAACTAAGTTTTCTATATCCCTATTCATAATGTTATATTCTTATGCTGCCACACTAACATTTTACATTTCTATAGTGTTTTCATCAGATGATTTCAACGTAGCATGAGGGTCTATTTGCGCTTTATTTCTGTTTGCCTTGTACCCAGACTTACTACAAGACTGATTGATTTAGAGTAGGAAGCAAAATGTATCTTGTAATACCTGCTTGTTTGGCATAGGTACATAAAAATTGTTAAAATGAAGTTAACGGTACCCAGTGTACTGTTAGAAGGAATCGGAGAACTGGCACACAATCTGCCAGCAGGTAGCACTGCTCTGAACAAGCTGGAACAGGCTGGCACCCAGGGGGTAACACATCCCTCAATGAGCTAGAACAGAGGCTGATCCATGAAAGGAGGAAACGATCCTTTGGACCAGACAGATCTTGACCCACGGAAAAGCATATATAAACATCATTGATACACTGTGGAGCTCGGAAAAGCTTAAAGCTTCCCTCGGGGAAAAGCTCTTGAGCCTAGCCATCTCAGTCTCAGAGGGAAGAACCACCGAAGCCATCAGAACCAGCAATGTGGCATCAGACTTGTATCATTGTATACATAAGGACTGACTAATAAATTGATTAATGTCCAGTTTTTAGTAGTTAACAGAAAAATTACCTATTATCTGAGCGTAAATAGATGTTTGAAGTTTTGAGGTTTTGTCTGTCTCAGTCTCTCAGAGTACTCCCATCATGCTGGTCCCAAACTCACAAATAGTAACAGCAGCACCATGTGCAAACACTGATGTCTTACAGCAACCTCACCAAACAGGGAATTATTATTCCTATTTTAGATATGAAGAAACTGAGGTGTAGAGAGCTTAGCTGACTTTTTTCCAAACTAGCAAAGCTAGTAACACAGCCCAGTCTCCCAAGAGCTGGCTGCGTGGCTCAGCAGAGGACTGATGCAAGCTTTGCAAGAGATCAAGGCTAACAAGACTAGAGGCCTTTGTACTGCTGACGAGGATCTGTGCTGCCAGTCCAGACCACAGCTCCATCTGGCCCTGTCAGAAATCATAGCTTGTCCTGATGATCAGAAAACCACAGAAGGTAGACATTTTCAGTATTCTTGCAAATAAATTGTTTCATCTCTTACTTTGTATATCTCACCAATGCATGAGAAATATAATTGTTGACCTATTGTGCTCTAATATTTTGTGAATTTCTAATTTCTCTGGTAGAACATATCTACATTATAATTCAAGAGTTTCCTAGTAACATCTCATAAAGTTTCAAGCATCATTTTTTTCCAGACCACAGAATAACATGATGGCAGAATGTTCTGTAAACCTATATATATATGAGAGAGAGAGACAGTGTGTGTGTGTGTGTGTGTGTGTATGTATGTACGTATGCCTTGCTCTGCCAAGCCTTGTAGCTGTTGGGTGAAGTTCTGGCAGTTTGGCAGACACAGGGCTCTAGGATTAGTTACAAGAGGACATTTGCATATAAATCTGTCTCTATTTATGAAGCCTAAGAAAAGTGTCATTGGATTTTACTTTTGAGAACAAAGTATGAATAACTTCATATAAGCTGAGAAAGTTAAACCTTTTTCTCTGTTAGGTTTGAGTTAGGTTTCTAGATACATAGACTATATCCATATTTTTAATGACCCGTGTTCTCATAGGTGTTCAGATTGTTTCTATGGGCAGGAACACAGCCTGTGTATGCTCTGAAGTTTGAATTTGATCTAGACCAATTCTGTTCCCCTTCTCTCTTTTCCCCTGGTGGATTTTTCACTGCTTACTGATCCAGCTGGCTTGCTTCAGGCTGCAAGTAAGTTTGCATGTAGTGGGTAGCTTGGATTTGACTGCGAGCATCTAGATACACTTACAGTCACCTATTTTAACACTTAGCCACCTCTTTCCAGGAAGGAAACTGGGGCAAAGGAGGCACGTACAACTAAGGAAGATGGGCCACAGGTTTTAGCAAAGAAAAGTGAAGTGCGATGTTGAAATTCAGAGTATAAATAATCATGACGATGACCATACCTGAGCTGCATTAAAGTTAGTTTGCTTTACGTGGCCAGGAACTCCACACCTCTGCTGAATCATACCTACATTACTGCAGAGCTCCTTCAGAGATGCTTCTGGGAATCAGGAATGTCACTTGTTACAAAAAAACCCAAAATATTTTAAACTGATACTCAGTATCATCTCCTACCTTTGCAGTAAATCATTCAGAACTCAAGAGCCATTCCTGATCACCAGTACTTACTTTGTGAAGTTTTCCTCTCTTAATTTTAAAAGCTAAATTCAAAGTTTCTTCCAAGTAATTCTCAATATCAGAATCGAACTCAGATGAGCTTAGCCTCTGCTGCCATTTTGAATTAAGAGATCAGTGTTAGAAATGTGTTTTTAGAAGCAGTATTTTATAACTGATTGTTGGCTTCTTTCTGTTCATTTTTGTGTGAGCCTGTCAACAGATTATTTTTGCAGAGATTACTGGCACTGTGACAGCCTCATCAAAATGGCAACATCATAGACCTCTGTCTTTGACCATACTTGTAAGATGCTTAACTTTCCACTTCTGGCCCACTATGCTCCTTTAAAAAAAAACACATGATCCTTCTATTAATATATACTTAATAGTCCATGGAAGTATAACTTCCTGTGTCTCTGCTCCCTGCATGAAATAACATCTGCACTAAGAAAAGTAGCAAACTCTCTCACTGCTGAAGATGTATGTATCCTAGTACCAATAATGACAAAACAGTAAAATGAACCCCGTTTTTACTGGAATGTCATTTAACATTTTTCCAAGTATAATAAAACACATCAACTGCAACTTTAATAATTTTACCAGCAGTTCTTTGTTTGAATTTACTTTTAGTATAGCTTTAAAATAATTTTCTGATTAAACAACCTGACATGCAATGGAAGCACTGTAGAAATTATTTTGATACCTACACTGATACCGTCAGTTTTGCAGCAAAAGGATCAGGTTTTCTGTCAGCATGTCAACTTTTCTGCACACAGCTTTGCAAACTGGTAACAGTTTGCATGGGGAACTTCGCATCTGACAACCCGTTTTACAAATTTCTCCCATTATTCCTGGGGCAAATCCTGTAAGGTTTGTTGACTCCCATGGCACTTGATAGGAGTGACAGGTGGTCAGGGGGTTGGAAATTCATCCCCGTGTAGGTTGGCACCTATTAAACGCAAGACCTACTGGTTTTTAATCCCCAGGATCAGTTTCTGACTGCTCTATACATATCATCAGGAGGATACAGCTGTTGTAGATCCAACAGAGCAGACATGAGCAACCTGATGCCAATGTGGGGAGACAAGGCAATTTGCCTCTCTATGGAGGAGAGGCTGCTGTGCAAAAAATGTGAAACAGGTCAACGTGGAGGAGACAGCTGATGCAACCACAAGAAGGAAACTTCACCTCCTTGGATCCAAGTGCTGGATGTGCCTGTGAACGACCACACTCCTCCACAACAATAGATAAAGGGCAGAGACTAGCTGAAGGGATTTATTGATATAAAAATGATTCAGGAGAGTTTTATGAATTGAAGCTCGAGAATGAATACAGTTGAGGTCCAGAAGAGAAGGTGTAACCAGACCTTGTACCACAAGACCATGAGACAGGAAGTAGTTGGAACTTATGGCAGTTCTTAATTTATAACAAGATTAATACAAGTAGTATTTTCATACTAAATAACTAGGCAGGTAAAAATTAAAAGACTATGTGGTTTTTAACACTCATAATGAGATGAGATACATCTCCCTCTGCTTCTTTTTCTTTGGGCACAAAGCTTTTGATTTTACAGTGGTTTCTAAATCTGTCCAGCTGGTCAGCTTGGAGGGCAAGCATTGCTTACTAAGGGCCTACTCAAACTGGATGAATTCATGTTTCCTGTTCTTACACACCTTCACAAGCTTTCTATTCTCAGTCAAGTGGACTATACATAAATATTTTCAATTTTAATATTATAAAAATACTCTGTCATGTGCCACTTAAGTGACATGCAGGACATGAGTCCCACCTCAATGGAATAAACATTTCAAAAACCAGATTCAGTTAACGTAAAAGTGCCTGAATGAATATGCCCAAGAGCTTTATTTTTTAAATTTTAAAATTGTAAATTAAAACCTATTTTAAAAAATAATTTTATAAATTCTTTTTATCTGGTCAATTTTGTAATTCATAAACATAAAAAAAATTGTTGAAACCCACAGAAAACCCACTGAGCTGAGATTTCAAATATCTTAAACACATCCAAGAACTTCTATTAATTTTTAAAGACATCTGCTTTAGTTGAGCACTCAAAACAGATGTGAATTTTGTGTTGCTTTATGGCAGAATATTCTCAGTTGCTAATTTTTGACTGCAGATTTCTAATTCTACATGCGAATATGCAGTCGACACAAGCAGTCCAACACGCAAATGTGGAAAAGAGTGGTTCGTGTAAGATAGTTGTAGAACTACTAATTAGGAGAGATACAGCAAAGTATTCTCGGGGAAAAAAATCCAACAACAAACGACCTTTGCAGTTTTAGCGAGCTGAAGTGAGGAGAAGACCAGCTCCTTCCCGCCCCTGGTTAACACCGGTGGAAAGAAGCCTATTGTTTTCAGCAAGAACAGGATCAAACCCATAGCTGCCAAGGTGTTAATGGCAGCAGAGTCCACCCTGCTTTTGGGACTGCCAGCACCGGGCCACAAGGTGTTGGCATCAGCTGCCCCTTCCCACCTCCGGCTGCGTGGTCCCAATCTTCCGCTGCAGCTTCCCCCCTCCAGCTATGCCACAACAACTGCTTGTGGGAGCACAGGGTAAACCGGATTGCTGAAAATAGCCCTTTTGGAGTGTTATTTTTAACCTGGATCCCTTCAGATCATGTCAGGGTGGCCTCACGAGCCATTGTGTGCATGGGGGTGCATAGTAATGCAGGATAACGAGTTACCAACAGCATGCGGTGGGGATGGGGAGCGGAATACAGAGGACCGTTTAATCTGGCTTTGCCCCTAAAGGCAGAGTATTGTGAAACTACATCCCTGTTTACCAATTTCGTGTACAATATACGAAGCAGAGAGAATACAAGTCTTTCTGTCATACCCATGAGAGAACAACAAAGTTCCAAAATGCTTAAAAATCATTAAAACACTTTTCCTTTCTTTTTGTTTCACTGTAGCTAAATATACACACAGAGAAGATCTCTTGCAATATTAAATAACTATTTTCCTCACTTTCTTTATCCTTTCAGTGTAATTCAGTGCCTCTTCTAAAGGACTCCATCAAAGCCGAGTCACAGGGTGTCAGAGACATTCCCAAGAGCAATCTCTGCTAATAAACTACATGGCAGCTATTCACAGCAGAAGCACTTACTCCCAGCACTAGTAACACAGTACCTTCTAGACAACTTTTCTAATGATGGTGTCACAGAGAGGAAGTAGTAGTACCTTCCAGATAAAAGCAAAAATATGTGCACACCAAAAAAAGAAGCCATTTTCCATCAGGAACGAAGAGGGGCACTGCTCTGAAAAATGGGACAGTAGAGCGGTCCTTGAGACTTGTCAGTGCATTTCCACCCACAGAGACTGAAGAGGTGTCCACACACTTGCACAATGAACACTGAATAGATACTGGAAAGAGGAAGATAAAACTTTTCCCTAAGAAGCTCTTTCCTTTATTTCTTGATAGACGAGTCCTATCCTTCTTTCTCAAAAGCGGGTCTCTTCTCCAGGCTTCTGGGAACTAGCTGCTATGAGGAAATTTTTGAATAAAGAGGAAGTTTCCTAGCTCAGAGAGCAGCAGCGAGGGAAAAGCCCACATCCTCGGACTGGCTTTTCTTTCAGCCCTTCCATGCATTTTTCAATAGTCATTTGGCCCCTGGTTGTCTGTTTGAAGGACTAGCTACACAAACAAGCTGTAAAAACAAGCAGTTCAATTGGTGCTTCTGTATCTAAACAGGATGTCAATATTAGCTATTTTAATCTTTATTTTTTGATTATTTTTAATCCTTTCACAACTCTTCATCTCTGAGACTGATCTGGGATTGATATTGCAGCCAGAGAGGATTTGGGATTTTATTGAATCCTGCTTCTTTGCCATGTAGCTAAAAGGCTTTTGCCTTGTTAACAATATTATACTCCAGTTAAATCAATAAATATTCACCATGTCTGCCCACTCCTTGTAACTCCTCCTCGGACAAAAGCCTCAAAGCATTTGAGTACAGCAGAATAAGATCAATGCTTCAAATGACAAGCAGGCAAAAGAAGCAACAAATACAGCTTATCCAGCCAGTTGTCTTTTCCCTGCCTTTTCTCTCCTCCTGTATCCCACTTGTCATCTTTTTTCAACACCTCATTATCTGCCTCTTCCTTTTTCTGTGCTTTCCTCGCTTGGTCTCACCCTTGTTGCCAACAGTTCGCTGCTTCTCTTTCCAAACTCCAGGTGACATCTTGTTGCCACAGCAATATCAGACATAAAAAATTACATCTGCAACCAACTGCTGTTCCAGCAAAAGTTTGTAGAAATAGGCCTCATCTACAATGCTAATACTTTTGAATTTGCCCCTAAAATTTTCAGTGCTAACATTTTCACTGCATGCTCTTTGCTCTGTTATCCTTACAAGCTGAAACCCTTCAGGTAACCCATCATATTTACTCTTGTAGGTTCCAGACTTTATAAATACCTGTCTATATATAATGTGTAGATATATATATTGATGTAAGTACATATATCAGTTTTTTAAACACCCCCACAAAAAAGCCAGTGCATGTATATACACTGACATGCACAGACTACTTCCTCCAATCCGCCATTACATGTATAACACCTGTAGATTCATCCCTAGCTTTCCTGACTGCTCCTTTACCCATTATTATTTGATCTATCCCTACCATGGATATGAAAACTGTCACCTGGCTGATGCTATACCACCACCCTGATTTCAGCTTTCAATGCAAAATCATTCAACCGCCTTTTCCATAACTCACATGCACGGTGGTGTGTGGAATTCAGCTTTACATACAATGGAAAGCCATGCTTTGCTTCCTACCAGTTGTGGAGACAGGATATTCATGACCAGCCAGATTCCCTGGGTCACCCCGGCAGGGCAGGAAACAGCAAATGGGGTCGCAGGCACAAGACCAGTAAAGGCACTTACTTATGGAAGAGAGGACTGTCATGTCCTAAATCATCTTCTTCCCTCTGTCAGATATCAGCCATGCTAGCAAGGGTTTCCCGAGTTAAGAGAAAGCTAGGCTTACTTGGTTCCCTCTGTTTTCAGTGAAGCACATCTGAATGAGATTACTCCTTTGCCTTCTGCGTTACCTGCAGAGAAAGCCAAAGGTGATTAACTTCTAAATTATCAGATAAGCTTGCAGTCCAAAATAAGCTGGTAATGAATATTCCCCAGACAATAAGAGTCAACATTCCCATTTTAGTCATTACAGTTTCTACCTGTCAACGGCATGCATGTGCATCACATCCAACATGGCTTGACATCATTAGGGCATCATCTTGTATTTGAAGTATGTGGCTAAACTTATACTATGAAATACACTATATATATTCTACTTTCTTCAAAAACCTGCAAAATGATGTCTTATCACTGTGTTTCCTAATGAGAAAATTAACTTAGCTAACTCAGTATTACATATGCCCCCATGAAATTATCCAGTTTGGATTTTGAGTTTTTACTGACAGTTGAATTGCAAAGTTACAAGTGAAAAACTTAAATGTCATTAAACTTGAACAAAGAATTTCAAATAAACTAATAGTTGGTCATTATGAAAAAAAAAAACTTAAAATACGTATCTAATAATTATTCAAAATTAAAAGAAAGCATTATCTATCTCCAACAACAAAGGACAGAACAGGGAAACTCAGCAAGGGAGGGACAGCTGCAGCACAATATATTTTTTGTAGCCGGGGTTGTGAGGGAAGGTTGTTTGTTTGGGTTTTTTGCATTTGGGCTTTTTTCTCCTGGAAGCAAGGAAAAAAACAGTTAGATGTGGCTTTGCATATGCCAGATGCGACAATGAGATCAAATCCCTTTCTGCGGAAAGAATTGCTTCACAGAGTGTTTGATTTTGAAAGAGCAAGGACTCATTGTCTCTAAATTTTGCTGGATACCAATAAATGCTGGCATTAGTGTGACATTTCCCTTTGAAAGCTGGAGTACAGAATTAATGCTCATAAACAGCGCAGATCTGCAACCCTTGCTATGGCAGAACAGTGCTTACTGTCACAGACTTCAGAACGACGCACGTGAACATGACTATGGGTTACAGCCCCGGGGTCTTTTACTAACAACACTTTCATTTTCTACCTACCAGATGGAAGTGGGTTTTTTCTTATATTTGGGATATCTTTCAAGGACCTAATGCATTATTAAAATCTTCTGATGAAGTACAGCATTCATAGTCGTAGCTTACATATATTTAATCAGTTTAGCTTAGCAAATGTTTATAGCATTTGCTAAACGATTAAACAATTCTTCAGAGACATATTACAAAGTAACGTCATAAATTTAGATATATATTTCTTGCGTTATAACAATTGCTTCACTTACGAAAACTTCATCTTTAAAAAATTAATACGGTTCTCTGCCTGTGCCATAATAGGTTATTTTTTACATCTCTCAGGTTGGACATGGCTGTAAAACACTGGTTTCTCTCCTGCTATGTAGTAAATTACAATCTACTAATAAAACTGTCTAAACATCTCTGCCATGATTCTCTTTCATGCACATGAAAGAAATGTCCATGTGTGATCTATTTGTTGGTGGTCTTCTTCAAACTGTTTTCCCTAGATTTTTCATACACATATATTTCATAGTTGCATTTATATTGGCCTTCAGTTCTGCACATGTATCAGCCAACTTGGTTTTGGTCTACATTGGCCTTATCCCAGGTCTTGTGGGCCTTATTGAGGTGAAAAAATGTTTATAAAACTGAAGAATGGACCTCCTGCTAATGTTCTTTTAAGAAATTGTCAGCATTTGGATCAGAAACATTTAAAAAGTACATTTAAGCATTCCTTTAGCTTCATTTCCTGGAAGACATTCTTAATTCTAATTTAACAAATTAATGTTAATTAAGTGGCTGCAGTACAAACAAAAAAAAAAGTCGAGAATGTAATCTTCCCCTGTCAAAGTTAAAAAGATGCATATTCACAAAAAAATAAAAATAATCTTTCTCAGCAAGAAGCACTTGCAATAAATCAACTTCTGAGGCTTGTAGCAGCTCTTTTGTGTGATATTGTGTGACATAAACAGAAAATCTGAACATGAAGTACCATTCTTGGGAAGAAATTTGACAAAGCCATAATGTGGTCACCTCATTACAGAGAGATCAACTGCTGCTAATAAAAGCAGATATCTTGGAGAGCCAAATCCATGGAAAAAAATGTGAGACTGCGACGCCTGCCACTGGCAGCTGAAAAACAAAAAGTACTTGGCTTTGTGGACACTTGAGTCCCACAAGCGTTAACTAGGATTAACCTGTTTGTCCTGATCATCGATTTATCTGCTAAGTAAGGCTCCAGCCTTACTCAAAGGTCCCCTTGGCTTCAGGTCTGGCCTCGTTAAGTAACCAGGGTATCAGGGAACTGTTATCCTAATACCTGCCTAGAGACGATGTTCTCAATTCTCCTTTTCAAACATGGCCAACCAAAAATTTTTCTTTCCAGGCCCACCCGCCAGTGGAGAAGCAATGTGGTTTCTCCAACACAGGTGTAGCGGTGGCCTCCTTGACAGATCAAGCACACTCCCAAAAGTCCCTGTGCCCTCCCAGCAGCCTGCGCTGCCCATCGGGGTAGGGCTGCCAGGTGTCTGGCGAGGGGCAACCCTTTTCAGGGTGCACAGCTACCCCAGCAAATGTCCACCCTTGTACAGGCCTGAGCTTGCTCGGAAAGGAAAAGTGAAGGGGCATCTGCCAGGGAGGGTCAAGGCTTCCTCAGTGACCGGCCCTTTCCATTTATTGATTTGTCCCTATGTCTTTCATATTTCATCCATGTTTTCCTGTCTCTCCCATATTTTTTCTCCCTTTACCTTCATAGCTACAAGACCCTTAAGACATAAATGAAGCTTTTGGTATTTTTTATGTTCCTGTTAATTACTTCTCTACAGTTTTGAAAAATAAAATTTCCCTTAGTGATTTATTTTTTCCATCTTGACAGATACTGACTGCTTCAGACACACCAAGTTTAAAAGTTCAGGGTGCCTGTTTTACTTTGTTCATTAGAACCACCTACTATATCAACTGATACACGTAAACATTTCTTACCGAACTTACTTCATAGACATAAGCAAATGCATAAAACTGCAAAAACAACTGAGGAACTTTATTTTTTATGAATGGTGAATTATTCAGAACATAGAACTGCAGGGAGATGTTCTACAAAGTAAGATTAAATCTGGTGAAAAGATTCAGATTGTCTATCTTTAACTAGTAGTAATATTAGAATATGTCAAAATCAGATGTTTCATTTCAGAGAAGCAGGGGGGTTTATTGATGCTTTGAAAATGAAATTTTCATTTCCACATTTTCAATTCAAAATTCCATTTATTTTTTAATTAAAACTTTGATGTGAAAAAAAAAAACAAAGAATAAAACAAAATAACTAATTTGTGATCAAATTGAAATAAGATGCTTCAATTTTTGGTTCAGATATAAATAAAAAATCTATTATTTACTCTTCTAACAATAATCAATTTGTGTCAAAATTGTTACTACAAAAAGAAATTACATATGTCACAGTAGCAAAAGTCGTGATATATACAAATAAATGTGTAATTCAGGGACAGTGAATGCTGATAATACTTGAGGTAACAAAAGAAGAACTTCAAATCCCATGCCACATCACATTTTAAGAATTAACCGATCTCTCTGCCAAGCTGGAAGATACAAGAAAATACTTCCTTTCTTTTGATATCATGATCTGAGTAAGATCTTAAGAGCCAACATAGACAACCGTGTCAAAAGAAGGGAAATAAATATCAGTTAAACCAGAAGGAATTAAAACAAAAATCTGAGAACAAAGCGTACGATTTTAAGGCCTTTAAATCCTTTACAGGGTGTGAGTCTCAGAGACATCAAGGTAAACATTGTCATCCTAAACAGTTCCAACAATTCTACCATAACCCATGTTACTCTTAATATTTTTCTAAACAGTTCAGAACTTAGCAGTTCAGAGAGATTCTAGTCCTACAAAAATACGCCATCTACATGCAAATAAAGTACCTTAGATTTCTATTGCAAAGGGTTACAGCAGCATCTGCTTTTAAAAATTCTCTCAATGGGAAAAAAAATGCACGGCCACTAATTTCTGCACTGATTCTTATTTCAAAATATTTTATATCTCTTTCAAACTATCGATAGCTGACAGGAAAAAAAAGTTTGCACCAAAGTGAAAATCTGTATTCATCATTCGGCATGACTTTTTAAAATAAAAGCAGCATTGTTTTTTCTATCTTTTAGTCTCTGCTGTTTTGGAGGGGAAAATATTCCTCTCTTTTGATGTCACGATCTGAATAAGTTTTTAAGACCCATTTACCAAGACAGAATACAGTGTTAAAAGAAGAAAATAAAATGAATAAAAACAGAAGGGACTAACCCAGAAATCTCTGGTGGCTTAAAATTACTATTCACTCCAACAAGTTTTAAAGAAATTAATTCTTCACTCCAACATTGTGCTGAATAGTCTCCATATAATAAATCTTTCTTAACTGACTGGAGCTGGTAGAGCGAGAGGCCAATATACTGTTTGCGTTCTCCTCTCAAACTTTTGCTCTTTCAAAACAAACCAGGCTTGTCTCCCCTTATACCGATGCACACTGAAACACCTCAGACAAAGAGCAGCCTCACAAAAGGCAAACCCAACATGTTCCTAATATCCCACAAGAAAGACTGGCCGTAGAGCATAAAATATGAAAAGCCTGCAGTACATCCTCAGAGGACCGTAAAAACATCTACCCTTAATATTAAACATTCCTCTGAAAAGAAGTGTTTCACCACCAAAGGTAACCACGTATTTCACCAACAGAAGCAATCTGTGGCTATACACAGCTATCCAGACTAAGACCATTACACTGCGAGGAAACCATCGTTCTACACATCGATGTGCAGGTGGCTTCTTTGCATTTGCCCTCTTATCTGTAGCTGCCCTCCAGCCATCTGCCCAAGCAGAGCTGAGTGATGAACCCAACTAAGGAGGGGTTTTTTAATAATTTTTAATTCAAATGATCCTTTTTGTTGCAAAGGATGTGCACATGGAAAATTCTTGCTTTTGGCTGATTCAAGCAGAGTTAAGCAGTCTTACCAAGCACCCCTTCACACCTAACACAACACTAGACACCAAGCGAAACCAGGCACCCTCAGGCATCATTCCATGATGTCACAAACTGACCACAGCTCCTTCCCTCTGCAGGAGGAATGAAGGCTGGTGCTCACCATTGCCTTCGGAGGAGGAAAAATGTAAGCCATTTACTTTCAGCTCTGCCCCTTGCCCATTCTTTCCATATCTGAGACACAGTTACTGAAGTGGTTGTGTTTTCAGCAGTGCATAGCATGGAGTTACAGTAAATCAGTCTTGTGGTAGATACTTTTCACGGTAAGAAAATGTATTCAAATAACTACCGAAGGGGGGAAAAAAAAAAAAAAACAAAAACACAAAGAGCTAATAAAGAGGGAGATAAATACTTGCAGCCCCATCTTTTGCTGGAGATGAGTAGTAATGTGACTACAAAAAAGTCAGAGGCCAAGTCTACCACCAACTGGTGTAAGGTTTGGCTGAGACCCCTAAGGAGATGAATTTTGGAGTACAAATCAAATTCCAAATGTAAAAACTAGTGATTCAACAACATAAATAGTTAAATGTTTTTAAATCAGCAAAATATAAACATATATATGTATAAATATTAAAAAAAAACCCACACAAATGTCTATGATAAATGCTGAAGTGAGATCTGAAATGAAATTTTATTACTATTAGTGATAGAGAATAGTGTTCTTGATATAAAAAGAAAGAGACAATCTCTAGAAACTATAAGCTTCCCTGGATCAACTATTATTCTTCAGCATGTCCATATTGTACTGAACAAAACAGGAACCCAGTTCTTTCTGAAACCTCTGAGTGTTAGCAGAATCTCAGTATTAAATAACGATATAATGATACATAAATAGATACCACAAATCTGTTTACTTGGCTGCTACTAAAATCCTGCCAAAAATATTCTAAACAAAAGATTCTAATAAGAGGTGTTTTAACGACTGTTCTTTCTAGAAGTTGGTAAGTGTTTTCAACCAGCCTTACAGATGATTAAATAATACTCAGCAAACCCATGGTTTTTTCTTTCAATGAATAAACTATAGCTAGGTTAGACTTTCATTACTTTATGACATTCAAAATCCCAGTGAAATATGAGAGTTACAAATGGGTTTGCATTATTCTGATTTTGGGCAATCCATCCGTGACACATTTCTGCTTGTCAAAACGACCAGACACTGATTAGTCTTGGCACCATGTACTTTTCTGGAATAACAATAAATGTATGTCACAGATGGTCTTTGCATGTCATGCATCTTTACAAGTATTTCTCATTTATTTCTTTTTTCTTCATGTATCACAGCAATTAAGAGAAAAGGTACAAATTCAAATTCTAACCCAGAGATATTGTTTGTCCCATTCTGCTCCAAATATAAGGGGTTAAAGTGGATAAACTGAATTCACTGTACCTTCACTTTATAAAGTTAATCAGAAAATGTCTTTTCCATTTATGAAGCCTTGCAAATATTGTGTGCAAATGTAAGCGTGCATGAAGGAAAGACAAAGAATTCCTTTTTTTAAGAATGGCTACAGTGTGTGTGTGTGGTGCCCTGGATTACCCTCAAAATGTGCAGATGACCATTACCAAAGGAAGTGGAAGGAACAGCATGTTCACCAACTGCAGAGCCAGGAATAACAGAAGCCACACGTTCAACAACAGCCATATGACTACAGGCAGGCTCTGACCGGGCACTTCCCATTCAGGATTAACATAATGTTTATATGAAGCAGAAAAATGCACCTCACTTACCCAAAGCTACATATTTCTCTAAGAAACACACGCCCCTGAAATAGGAAGCAGTACCTCTGGCCTCTTAACTGAACAGATGGGTGAGCCCTCAGACTAGAAGTGCCAGCTGCAGAAACAGGATTTGAAATGATCGGAAGTCATCATCTGTTTCCAGAAAGCACGCCTTGGGTTTCATCCCAAAGATCAGCATCCCCGCTTCTCAGTGTAAAAACGAGATGTTCTGACTGGCGGTTTGCTCCTGCACACAATGTCAGTGTTGCCCAAAGTGAAACAGAGGAGAGGACAGGCAGCAGACGCAAGTGGGGTCCCATCCTTGCCTTTATTAATTATTTAAGAGTCCTCAATGTTTGCACGGAGCAAAACGTTTTCAAACTGGTAACAAAAATACGCCTCCAGGCTAACCAAGGTCTTCGTGATATCCCAAGCAAAGTGTCCAAGAATGAATTCAGAGTCATTAACCACTTCTGAAATAATTGTTACGTTTTTATATGTGTTTTAAAATTAATATGTGAAGTAAATTTAATCTGTTTGTTATTATCTTTATTGTTTTGTCCCCAGGCTTCATTTTTATCTCCATGTCAGTGAAACATGTCAGATAATTATTTTAATTAATACAGCAATAGAATCCACAGTAACAAACATACTTTAAATTTTATCTTAAAAAAAGAGAGTCTCTTCAGAGATCATCGTAAGAACCAGCCTTCAGGTTACTCTGGAGAGCACGCAACAGGATGGGGCAGAGGTGAGCTCAGTACTGGTCACAGGTGAGAGGTGGCTGGTCCTCTGCCCCTTGTGGGGAAAGCCCTGATAGGAGAGGAGACAGACTCACACCCAGTCCCTCCTCACAGAACTCTGCAGTTACTGTATAAAATAAACTGCTGATCTGAAACATGTAAACTGTGGGTAGATGAGGGTCTGCTGCCCACCAGGAGCTGTTTGCTAGCAGTCGTGCTTGAACTCTTAGAAGGAGAGACCTGCATGCAGCTACCTGTCTTCCTCAGTACTCGAACTACTAGGCTAGCGCATTGGAGGATGGTTCTGCGCTCCTTCTGGCCGTGGCTAGAAGCCCGCTGCAGAACAGCCTTCCTGCAGAGGACTCCAGACCATGCAATTGCCAGGCGAGGTGCCTGCTGCCTCTGCAGCCCCTGCTGAGGTGCCCCAGTGGGCCTTGGCCAGCTGCCGCGGTCTAGCACACGTCCGTATGTGTGAGCACTCTCTGCCTCCAAAAGAAGGAGGCAATGTATTTCCCCGGCTGCAGTAACCCCTGCGCTGAGCCCTGGCTGGGAGCCTGGTGGGTGATGGGGGCCAAAGAGCTGCCAAGGAGCATTTCAACAGTGCGACAGGAATGGTAGCAGAGCTCCAGTACTCCAGCCTGTGCTCTGGTGCTGCTTAATACTGTATATATGTATGCACGTATGTACATATATGTAAACAAGCATTTCCCCTGCCAGACACTGTGGCAAGGCTGTAGCCACCCAGCTCAAAGAGTATCAAAAAGTCCGGTGTTACGCAGTCTTTGCTTTAGGCGCTGCTTCCACTGTTCATTTGCTTCCTTCTTCTGGCTTAAATGTTTTTATTTATTCTGTGTGTTCTTCCTAAGTGGGCATGTTTCTGTTTGATTTACTAACTAACAAGCCAGTAATTTGGGAACAAAACAAAAATCAATGTTTCATAAAGGAGCCTAACTAAGGTGATGGTGTGAATTAACAAATCGAGCCCAAGGGTGTCAGAAAAAGGGCTGTGCCCACAGGCATCGTAAGGTTTGTTTGCCACGGCCCCTCTAAGGTGCCTTCTAATCGCCTGTCTCTACAAAGGTACCAAAGAGCCTTGCTGCAGGTGGCTGCCTAGAGCCGGGCACATGCGTATGTATGCTCCACCAGTCTGGAACCAGTTTGCCTGTCTCGTACTGGCATTCCTGGCAACACCTTAATGCCCGTCCCAAGACAGCATAGTTTCAAACCAAGACATTCAAGCACAACTCAGTACCTCTTAACCATAAAATTGAAGGTGACGTGCAAAAGTCAATGCAAAACAGTTTGGAGGGCGAATTAAGTAGCCTTTGGGAAGAAAGTGTGTAGAAAAGCATCATAGGTCTGAAAGGAATGCAGGGACAAGCCAGAAACACAAAACCCCAGAAGATGAAGGGAATCAGAGAACAGAAAAATGTCAAGAGGAGGGAAAGGGGGAGTGCAATGGGGGTGGGTGAGTGTATTTTCCCAGTGAGTGAGCTGCGAGGCGCGGGGCACTCACCAAGTGGTATTTAGGGATGAAAGTTTAATTGGTACTCTTTTCTGTCCTTTTTGATCTTTGCACAAAGCCTTTCTTCACACAAAGGACAGAGAGGTTTCTGTGGGGCTGTATGGTACGGCAGCCAGTGTCCCTCGGTTCTGGCATTTCCCGTATTTCCCGGGATAAATGGGGTGCTTCTCCCTGTTCCTCCTGCCTTTCCCTCAGCCTCCGGAGGAAGACATTCCCGGGACATTTCCCTGCGGCGGAACGCCCTAACCCCTGTGACAGCAGTTTCTCTGGCGCGCAGTTTGCTCTCGCCACCAGATAAGGTGCGACACGAGTCCAGGACAAGCCAAGACCCCCCCCCCCCGCCCCGACCCCTCCCCGGGCTGGGCTGGAGCCCCGCTTTTCTGCCGGCCTCCTTAAGGCCGGCGGGCCGGGGAGCGGCACGCTGCCGGCCGCCCTCGGCCCCTTCCCTCCGCGGGCTGCGCTGAGGGCCAGGGCGCGGGGAAGGGAGCGGGGCGGCCACGCGTTCACCGCCATGGACCCGAAGATAACGGGGAAGACAGGCCGTCGGCGCTGCCAGCCGCACGGCAGGCGTCTTCTCTAGCACGCCGCTTGGCTTCCCAGAGCTTTTTCTTTGAAAAATAAAAATTAAGCCAGGCCCCCTTCTATCTTAAGTACCGCAACTCTAAGAACACCGTGAAGCGGGGGCTGCAACAGAAAGGGGGAACCATTCCTGGGAAGTACCGAATACCCTCTGCATCTGGGGGAGACACCTCCGGAGAGGCGAGCGCAGGGACGGAGCGTTAGCGGCCACGGCCGACTCTTTCACTGATGACCGACCCCCTGGGGCGAACCTCTCTCCGGCTGAGGAGGGAGCCTGCTGGCGGTCGGTAATGCCTTGGGAAGCTCTCGGGATCCGCAGAAGCCGAGAGAAACGCCAGCAGAAGTTCCTGACATCTGCACCAACTGCCTTGAGTAATTTTGCACTTGAGATGCTCCCGTAGGAGAAGACTATGTCATGAGGGAAGCATCGCCACCTTTATCCTGTGTGGGAAGCATGAAAATGTGTTTCTGGGACGATCAAAGCCGGGCGAGGGGGGGAGGATATCATGTTCTCACCGCTTCTGCGCTTTGCTTGAATTAAACTCGGGAAAAAAAAAATAAAATTACGAATAACTTACCCGGTCATGCTTCCTACTTTGTTCTATGGGCGGCATATCTCTGAACGGATCGCAGAGCTCTCAAATAGATTTATTTTCAATTATACGAAGAGATATTTCACAGTGCGCATTTCTATGCAACCGGTTAAAAAAAAAAAAAAAAAAGCCCGAAAGCGAGCTGCATTGATCAGCTGCCTCCCCAAAAACGGCTGCTGCCGTGCCCGCTCGCTCCCGGAGCTGACTGCAATGCCTCCACTTAATTTGCTGCCCCGGCAAATCCGCTAACATGCTAATTCCTATGAATTCTGCAAGTTTATTTATTTTTGAAAGTTTATTTCTGGGAACAGCCGTCCCAGCAGAAGTTAAACAGCGGATGCCAGCAGGCAGCAAAGAACACGATTTTAAGGCACCCGTTGAACTAAACGCACTCCTGCCTCTCTTCCCACCCATCCATAAGTAATCTGATCATGTCACACTCGTGCCAGCTAATACTTTACGCCACATATGCGTGTATGCATTGAACTACGAAAACGAAGCAGGCTCTAAAGTGGAGTTTTTTGTTTGGTTTGCCTCTGGGTTTGGGGTTTTTTTGGTTGGTTGGTTGCTTTGATCTTGGAGGGGGCTGGTTTGGGTTTTTTTTCTTTATTCTAAGCAAAGTTTTGCTTAATGAAAGGTAATGTTTACGCTAACGTTTTAGACCAAATACGAACAATACAGTGATGCTGGTTAGGGTATTTCCGTCTCTTCGGAAGATTAAATTAGGCTTAAATCGCCCAGCTCTCTCCTTCGCAGCGCCCAGCGGGACGCGTTAACGCCACGGCACGGCTGCGGCCTCGCCAGGCTGGCCCGGGGCGGGCGCGGGGTGCGCGGCTCCGGGGGGGGACCGGCCGCTCTGCCCGCCCTGGCAGGGAGCGGGGGGCGAGCAGGGAGCGAGCCGGGGTCCTGCTCCTGAGAGCTTTGCCCCTTCGTTCAGTTTGGAGGAAGGGCCGGACGTCGGGGCGAGGTAACTGAAAGTTCACTCGCATTTCTGAAGATATCGGGAATGAAGGTACCTGAAGTAAGGTGCTCTAATAATAAAGGGTTTCTGAAATGGGTATTCGAAAGCTGCGGGTGGACGGGAGCTAGAGGAGCGTGCGGGCAGGTTTGGAAAGGCAACCGGGAAGGGCGTCTTCGCCGGGCAGGGGAAGGCCCTTGTGCCTCCGCTGCCAGCCCGGAGCGGCTGACCCCCCGCGGGCCGGGCGGCTACGGGGGAGGGGGGCGAATCGCTTAACCCCATCGCTTGCGGCGGGTCCCGCAGGACCCGGGCTGCGCCCAGGTGGAAGGAGCGGGCGGGGGGCGGGACGGCGGCACCTGCCGGGCCTCGCCCAGCCGTGGGGCCGCCCAGCCCCGCGCCCGCCCCAGTGCTCATGCGCCCCGGGAGAGGTTTAAAGCGGGCGCGGCGGCGGCCGCCGGCTGTGCAGCTCCGCGGAGGCGCCGGGGCAGGGCGGACGGCAAGGCACGGCAGCCCGCGGTGGGGCGGGCACGCTGCGTTGTGCTGAGCTGCTCGCCTCGCCTCGCCTCGCCTCTGCTCTCGGCTGCCCCGGGGTGCGGGCGCGCCCGGCCGCCATGTGGCTCGCCCCCCTTCTCCTCGGTGGGTACCGCGGGGAGCGGCTCGGGGCCGGCGCGGACCGTCGCCCCGACCCGACCCGCTCCCTGTCTGTTCGCAGGCGCCTTTCTGCTCTCCAGCCCCGTGCGCGGGAGCGACGGCACGGGTGAGTTGGCCGCTCTCCTCCCTCCACCTGTCCGCGGGGGGTTCCCCCCCGGGACCGTCTCCGCCCGTTCCCTCCCCGCCGGGAGGCGACGGTCTCCGGGGCCGCCCGGTCGCGGGTCCCGGCTCGGCGCTTCCCCGGCGCGCCCGGTCGCGGCCGCCTCTCGCCGGGACGCGCCGGGGAAGCGGGGGGATGCCCGCGGGGCGCGGAGGGCTGCGCGGGGGGCCGGGGTCGCAGCGCTGCCCCGGGGCCGGAGGCCGGCCGGGCCCCGCCGTGTCGGGCTCCTCGGGAGGTGGCCCCGGGGGAGGCTGCGGAGTGGCACGGAGGATGCCTGGGAACGCTCCCAAACGGGGGTGAAACTCCCTCCTGGCGCAGGTTGAAGAGGAGCAGTGGTGACAAGTGTCCCCGTCAAGGGGAGTGCTGATGGCAAGAGTGAGTGGGAGTGTGTTTGTGTGTGTTACAAAGGCACTCGCGCGGTGCTTGGCAATTTGAGGATCTCCGACGTATTTTTGACCATGGAATGGGTTAAAAACTTCTTAAACCTGCCCTGCCGTTGTTTTGACCCGGAAAGCAAAAGAACATGCTTAAGATGCCTGGCAGGGCAGGGGCTGCCTGTTGCACCATGCCCTGTTGGACCGCATCCCTGCTGCTGGAGAGTGGGCTCTCCTGGAGCCAGAGTCAATCCGTCGAAACCAGGAGCCATAGGAAGCAGTTGAAATAAGGCGCCAGAAGGACGCAAGCTGTTTGTCTGCCCCTTCCAGTGGAGCCGCTCATCGAGGGAGGGCAGAAGCCTCCAGAAGGATGTGCTTCCGGACGCAGGCCTGGCCTGCAGAAGGTGAGTGACTTCAGGCTTTTCTGAATGGCCGTTCAGGATTTCACAGCCATGAGGAAGCAGGATTTGCTGCTCATTTTGTGTTCACTTAAGCATTTGGAAAATTCTTTTGTGCTAAATTGATAATAGCTATATGACATGGGAATGCTACGGCTGTAAAAGGAAAAAAATGCACAGCAATAGAAAGCCTACTCCAACCCCAATTCTTTTCCCTTTTACTTTACAGGTGTGTTACAGATGAAGCGCCAACAGTCTGTCAGGACACAAGCGAAAAGTTTTCTGTAATGCTTTCTCCCAGGGCTGGAGAAGAAGCCACTGTAATCTGAAGGTACCTGGAACCAGCTAAAATAACATTAAGGGTGTATTAGCAAAATGGAATATTGGTACCAGGATGTGTTTGTAACATGTGAACGGTTCCTGTAAGATATTGTCTCTTACCATTATTCTGAGCCTAAATTAAGTAGCATTTGGTTATTGAACTAGAAGCTTGCAGGAACTTCTATAAAGTGCATAAATTCTGTTGTTCAAAGTAATGGAAGAAAGTGAGTTTCCTCAAAAATCCACTCTATTTAGGCTCATAACTACTTAGGGAGATCTTAAAGGATCTTATATCTTTCCTTATACTCCCCCTGAAATGCATACAAATATTGCTCAGTTCAGCAGTTCTGGTTACCATACATGAGACTGTATGGGTGGGTGAACATTGGCATGTGATGGTAAGTGACCTTAAGTTGATCAGAAAAGGGCAAGCCTCATATTGAAATGAATGATATAGCCCTGACCAGATTCTTTAAATCCCCTTGCTCTCATCCAGATCAGGATATGTGCTTAAGATTATATGAATTCGTCTGCAATCTGTGAATATGTTTTCCAAAATATAGACAGGTATAGTTATACTAGTATGTCTTTTTTCCTAGTACGGATAAGGTTTGTGGGAGTATTCCTTGCATGACATATAAAAAGCAGGCTTGTTTGAATCCTGAAGATAAAAAAGGACTTCAAATCTTCCTATTTTGCAGAGAAACAACACTGACAGGAATAAGAAGCATAATAGGGATGTACTTCTCTATTTTATGACTTGTAAAGCTATTCTACCCTTAGGAATCCCTAACTTTTTTGTCATAATGTACATAGGGATTTTTTTCTTTACATAAACAAATTCTGCTTTCCCAAAGCAATGCATGGAAACTTCAAGATCAGAAAAGCTCAGATTTTGGTTATGGATTTTATTTTTCTACATTCTTTTACATTAGTGACTTCTGTCAAAAATTGAGAACTTCTACAGGTGGGCATAAAACAGCTACTCAGGGCAAATCAGAGTATATGGGATGAGGCACCAAAAAGATGGACACTGATGGAATGATTGAAAGCATGGTTATCAGATGGATGTTTTAGGAGACAAGTGAGCCTTTGCTTTTTTTTTCTTTTTTAGGTCAACAGTGATGGAAGACATTCATCCCTACCTTTAAATACGGCTTAAATCAGGAAGAAATACAGTTTCTTAGTACTTTGTTTTTCTGGTGTACTCTGAAGTAGTGTGTTTCTGTGAGGCTTAAAGAGTGTGTGTTTTGACAGAATGGGATGATGGTCATTTTATTACAGTTCTGAAGGCCTAATGTTGTATCACAAAACATAGGTCTCTAGTCTTCATCAGAGTCCAGAATGGGTAGGAGTCTAGGGCTGAGTCCTTTCCTGTAAATTACAAGCTTATCTTTCCTTCCAGAAATACATGGATTTAGAGTATTGGATCACATAAATATCCAGAGAAATGCCTCCACTGCTACTGCTCTTGCATTCTTAAATTACAGTGATTAAAACATACGGGTTTTATATCGGTTACCTTATATATGTAGCCCTTTGGTGGTTTCTGCTGTGATGAAGTATCTTGGATAGACTAACAAAAACAACCACCTTCTTCAATTTCAATAGTAATGTCACATATGAAATTTAGGAGAATTAGTGTGTAAGCTGGCAAAGAACTATTCTATATTATCTAGTATTCAGACCTGATTAATACATTATCCTGTTTGCAACAGATTGCTTGTAGTTTTATGGGTTGGATAGCTAATGATACATTATCTAAGAGGGAAGAACAAAATCCTCTGCAGAGTTGCTATCATATGTCAGTTTTGGTACCCAGTACTTCTCGTTTTGATACATCTAACATTCCTAATGTTAGTCTCAGTTATAGAATTATAGTTTATAGAAAACTGTATCTATCTACATAGAAAACCAAAATGAAATTGTTGCTTTCTAATTAACAGCATCATGCACTTCAAAGTGTGCTGATCCAGCTGAGGTATGAACAGCTACAGCCCCTAGCTACAGTATGTCATCTCTTCAGTTCACACAGCAGCAACTTGCTCCCTTCCCTTGGAAGCCATCCTCTCATTGTGTAGACAAGGGTCATGACAGTCTTTAAACTGCCAGTACATAAAAATCCCATGGATGGATTACAATGGACTTCTGTGTTTTCACAACCAGGGAAAACACAACAAGATTTTTTTCCCCATCTTCTGTGCTATGTAAAATGTTAGTCTGACATATGACCGTAATTAGTAATCACCTGCTAGTGAGGGAAATACGGATCTCCAAGTGATAAAGGGTTCCTTAACTAGGCATGCCTAACTACTGTCTTTGTAGGCACAGCCTGCCAAGGAATTTAGTCAAGTACAGTACATTAGAAATGACAGGTATTAAAACTTCCCGTGGCGTCTTGCACTTTTAGAGGCTGCAAAAATTTTGCAGGGTGCATGGCACAAGCAGTACTGTGAGAGCAGAGATTACCAGTGATGCTCATTGCAGTGGTTCCTCCAAGGATATCTAGCCTTCCAGCTGCTGTTTTATTCTGATGGTCTTGCTAGTTGTCATTTGGTGGCTATTACTTGGTTCGTGCCCAGTAATTAGCTGATACACTTCTACAACTTTCATGAAAGGATTGGGGGACTCAAACAGCAAAGCAAATTGACTTCTTTTAGCATAATACCAGTAAGACAGCACTGTTAACAATGAAAATATGGAGCTTCTAGGTATAAGCATTATTTTTCAGACTTTTGTTTTAAGGCAAATGTGTAAGACTAAACATGGAGAGGATGTGAGTAGGTAAGACTGTAAGTCCTAAAAGAAACTTCTCTATTTCTTAGGATACTTGAGAATTGGATTAAATCACTTCATAGTGTCTTGCTAGGTGGACAGCTTTTATTATCTTGAGAAGGGAAAAATGAAGAAGTATTTACTGGTTTCTTTTTTCTTACTCTGGACTATATAGACATATTTAGCATATTTAAGTCACATCTTTGTGCTGACAAATAACAGCAAAGATTTTTCAGGAAGATGTGACTAGGTAGTTTAACATAATTTCTGTATAGCATTAATGAGGATTACATATACTTAAAAGTAAAACTACATGCATGGTCTATGAACATATGTGTTAGATTTATGCAGCCAGAATGAACTGACACAATTTTCTGTGCACCTCTGTAACTATTCTGCTTTTCAGTTCTAAAGTCAGTGAGATTAGCAGGAGGTATTACCTTTTCTAACTGCTGATGAGGAACAGTATATGCTCCAAATACTTTCAAATACAAGCAGCTTATGTTGGGGTCAGTAAGCACCCTAGGGTAAGCGTGGAAAGAGTGGGCAGGGAAGCAGGTGGGAGACAGATCACTGATCCCTGAAACATACTCTCCTTGGGATATAATGCTGTGGTGTATGCACTGATACATTGGCCAGCCTCTGTCAGCTCTCATATTAATATTGTGAAAAAGTAATGCTCTGAGTGCATATAGAAAAGATTCTTGCACCTTCTAGTGCTCAGCAAGGGCAAGATGTTTTCTTGGGAAGTTCAGAATAAATATCCAGTCATGGGTTGAATTTATGATGCTGAACTGATATTGATCTAAGCCCAAGCCCTAATTTGCTGTGCTATTGGACCAGCTGAATGTGCTGTCCTGTGTAGTAGAAGGATGGTAGTGAGCATCCAAGATAATGACCTCTAAGTTTTCAAAAGAAACAGCATCAATTTGCCAAGGAAAATTGTATACTGGTGTAAATTTGTGTCTGCACACCTACATTGCACACAACCAAGCACAGTGAAAGCTTAATGATAATAATCTGAGGAGTGACTTTTAAGGGGGAAAAAAAAGCAGAGTTCTATGTGAAAAATGCATGTGCTTCAGCTGAATAAATAAATTCTGTTTCACTGGGTGAATCTGACAGTCCTTTGCACAATGATATTGGTGTAAATTTCATTGCAATGAAATGATGTGAATATTCTAGATGTTACTGTGTTACTGGAGCAAGGAGATGGGTATTCCTTTTTTTATACTAGCCTCAGTAGGATTTATTGCAGAGGCTAAGGGAAATGCTGCTTCATGAATGTCACTGGAGAGAAGATTCAGAGTTTCCCAAGTGATTCATAGATGTCTTTATGGCTGGAGATTACCATGGGGATGTCAGAGTCATTTAATTTCTCCCTTGGAGAGTGTTGTCTATTCCTGTGTTCCACTAGCCCTTGAAGGTCTTCCCCTTGCCCTTCTGTCTCTGCAGTAAACTTACAGATGTGAATTGCTTTTCCTCCTGTAATATTCCTTGGAAATTGTTTTAATGTTGTTTTAGTGTTGTTTGCCTTTTTTTACCCTTTCCACCTTTTTCTCCACTTCTTTCCCATAAATAATTTAAGAATATGTTCTTCCTTGTCATACCTGTATATTTGTAAGCTTCAAAGATGTCTTTACAGACATGCTGGAGCATAAGATGTGACACTGTACCTAATTTCAAATTCAAACATTGCTTTAAGCTTGGAAACTGTATAGAGATTTAAAAAACCCAACAACAAACCCTTAAGATTTTCAGGTCACAGGTTCTTCTTCTTTCTTTAGCTTCCACTGCTATCACGTGCTTTACAAGAGGACTTGACCTTAGAAAGGAGACAGAAGATGTCCTTTGCCCAGCAAACTGTCCTCTATGGCAATTTTATGTCTTTGGAGATGGAGTTTATGCCTCTCTTTCCAGTGTCTGCGGAGCTGCCATACACAGGTCAGTCAGATGATGGCTAATCAATGTATTAAGCAAGTTTTATATAGTCTTGCCACACTTTTAAACATTAACTTTTTGATGCTATCATAATAAAGATCTTTCTGGATTTCAAGAGCCACATTAACTCAGTAGGAATGTCATTAGGAGAAGATAGAACAAGGAAGAAAAGAATGGTTGGGTGGCTTGCAAGTTACCTGAGTTGTGTTTAAGTGTTCCTGAAAATGACTTTAACTTTTTCTGAAAGGGCACAGCAGCAGACAGACTTTCACTATAAGATTACTTAGGTGTCACTGGTAAACATGGAAGGATACAGTTGAAATAGTAACTAACAGGAGAATAGAAGCAGATTCACTTTCTGACTTTAATTTACATGACGTTTTTTCTGAAATTGTTGAAATCAGCTTAAACTCCTATGCAAAGAGACCTACGCAATGATTTGGCTGAATGTGGTCCATAGACTATTGCTTTTAATCAGTGTTATGCTTTTCTGTTACAGCTTTTCTCTTCTGACAGTTGCTTGCTGGGTGTTAGTCTACTTAATGATCTCTTAATTAGACCAGTATCTAGCTGAATTCACTTCTGTATCAAATTGAAAACTAAAGACTAAGAAAAATATCCAGATAACCCATGCTAAATAGATGTCATTAGAGAAGCAATAATAATTCCACAGGGGAAGGAAAACAGGCTGGCAGATACCTCATTGAGGTTATCTGGGGTTTTGGGGGGTTGGTGGGGGTTTTTTTGAGGAAGGACAAAGATTTAGTTACTTATTGGCAAGGTAAATTCTCTCTTGGATCAATTTTTAATAAGGACATGTTGGACAAAACCAGCTGGAGACAGTGAGATATCTATTTCAGATGCCTGTGGAAGGCAGACTGATTCCTGACTGTCAGTCTACCGGGAGTTTCAGACTTTGATTTTAATGCTTTGAGAAAGCTTTTTTTGGTTATTAAAGGACGATTTTTAGCTTTGTCTATTAACTGTCTGCACAACATGATACTTATTCACTTAGACCTTTCACAATATGCTTCCTAGCACAAAGTAGATTTGAAATTTTGTAAGGTGTTATGACTCTTAAGATAGGACTGACATTTCAGCAGCAGAAATTTGGATTTGACATGAAGGAAAGCCTAAAAAATAAGGACAGACTAGATGGCCTGGGATATTATAGGAACTGCAATAGACAGAGCAGTTTCAAAAAACCAATAGACATCCATCTGTCTAGAATAACTAGATAACTATAATTGATCCTATCTTGAAGCAAAAGTATGGACTAGATCATCCTGCCCAAACACTTTGTAATTTCTGAGAATTCTCTAATTAAATGTTATGAATATATTTAAATGTAAATGACTTCATGCATATAATCTAAATTACTTAGGTTTCAGGAGGTATTCTTGACACAAATCATTATGTCAATGTATCATACTATATTACAGAGACCTTTCTAATATCCTATTTCTACGAATGAGATTTCATTAGCATTTGTGGATTATAACATAACTTATCCAGAATCCCTTTGAGCATCGCTGAAGCTCCTAGGTATGTTCATGTTAACATATACATAAACTACAGTTAAACAAAAAAAATCACACCATCTTATTATATTATTATATTCCAGATAAGACTACTGCTGCCTTTGCAGAAAGGCTGAAATTATTCTTAAAAGCTTAAGTGAAGCAAGGTATTTAAAAGAAATGGGGGAATAATTTCAGTCTTTTTTTTATCCCCAAGCAACAGAAAAACTCTTTCAGAATATGTTGATGTGATGCTGAACTCTGCTATCAGAGTATTTTTTTATTTAAAAAAAAAACAAACCCTAGAATTTTATAGAGAAATAAATTACTAGAAGGTAAAGGAGGAAACTAAAGGTTTTTTTGAGTTAACATTTATTCCTTGATACTTCAAATGCCATAAAATACATACTGAACATTTTAAATAATATTTAGGGGGCTATCATTACTATCCAGAAACTTATTTAAAGTGTCAATTAAAATCCTATAACTTTTAACAAGACTTCAAAAATTCAGGCTATTTTTATAGTATTTAAACTCCAAAGTAAACTAAAATGAACAATTTTTTTTTATTTTAATTGGATATAAGGAGGAGTTTTGATTAGAAACTCTGTCTGGAATTTCTCAAATGCTGTAAAGGAGACTAAGAGCTAAGGTACTATGAGGGCAGCTAGAAAGAACTTGGGAGGTATTGTAGGGTCTGTGTGTATTTGTTTTTAAAGCTTAAGAGTTAGTTTCAAAGATAATTACATGTCTCCATGTGTGTTTTATTGCTAGAACAGGCTTCCTTTTGATCATTCTGTAAAAAGAATGAATGCCTCCATTCAGTGTGCTTTAAGTGTCTTCATGAGTGTTTAAAAAAAAGTTGGACTTCGGTTCTTCATTTTTCCAAGTTTAGGTATATACAAAAAGTTTGTGAAAGAATCTCTGGATCAAAGGTCTCTTTTTTTTTTCTGGAAAAAAAGGTTACACAGGAAAGCTGAGATTTCTTCCTGTTGTCTTTTTTTCTAAGACAATGTTTATATTTAGTGATGAAGCCATTTATTTTGACATTGTGTTTCTTCACTGGTTGCCAAAGATGTCTTTACTTAAACAGAAAAAAAGCTGTTGCTATCAAGACCTTTTTTTCCAAAGGGATTGAAGACTTGAGTGTTTTGAAAAGTCACAAAGAAAGTTCCGAACCAGTTCAGCTAGGCGATGGTCTTGAACCTCCCATGCCAGTGGTGACAATGACTGTTAGAGAATTCCCACCAAGAAAGCTGGTGGGCCTCAGTTCTATCACAGCTGGGGAATACCTCTACAAAAGGAGGAGGTACAAGAAATGGAAGATGCAGATTTCTTTTCAAGATTTAAATAGTCTTCCCCTAGGTAATAAAGCATAGGCATTTATACATCACATAACTCTTCACTGAAGTCAGTACCTTATAAACTATGTGTATTATTGTTCACCAGCCCAGAAGCATAGGAGTATAGAAAAATCCATACTTATCACAGTAACTGTCAATATAAATTATACTACTTGTGAAATGTGCACCCCTGTTTCTAAAACCTGCATCTAACAATCTGCCTCCACAGACCTTGCGAGAACAATGAGGGCTCTAATAGCAATGAAGGAATTAAAATATACTCACACTTCTAATCTGTGTCTTTCAGTAAGAATGTAAATTAACAATGTTCAAGTCTTCTGAATATAATAGACTGTAGTAAAGCATTTTGAAAAAGCAGAATATAGGTGAAAAGCTTGTTTAGCAGAACTGCTGTTTTTTTGAAGACTACCTTTACATTGGTGCTATTAGTCCTGTTGGCCTTTCATACTCAGAACAGAATTTGCTGCATGAGAGTTTTGTTGGTTTTGCTGCAACTATTAGCAGCCATAAATACTAGTCCTGGTAAAAAAGGGGTTAATGAATGGAGGAGAGGCTATAGCTGTTTGGTTCTCAGCTAATTTCAGTGCAGGCTGCAAAATCCAACAAAAACATACAAAATACTTGCTCTTTCTCACTCTGTATTGCAATGGCTAAACTCCATATTGGTGTCAAAGTAACTCCGAGAAGATATTCCTAATAGGTAATCACTGTAACTTGCTGTTATCGTGATGTAACTAGATACGCGCTTTGAGAATTTCCTAAATTTCTTTCAAATAAACTAGTTGTGGTTGTTTCAGTTAACTAGGTGTACTCTACATTACATTGCCTGGTGAGTGCAACATAGCTCTATACCTTAAGCACTGTTGAGTACCAGGCCTGTGCCACTACATCGACTGTTGCTGTTACCTTATAGAAAGCACAGTCAGACAATTATCCACCGTTTCAAGAAGCATCAGTCTTGGGAGCAGTGCTTCCTTATTTTTATAAACTGGAAATGATTGTGTGAGCATGAGTCGGTTCCCTGCTCCACATATGCTCCAGTTTGTGTGCTGGTTCCAAAATGAGACATGATTTCTTATTTTTTATATAAACCAAACAATGCTTATTCCTATGAGTAGTTCCATTCCTATGAGGCAATTATTAACACAAGAAAATACTTTATAATGCATGTAAAGAGTTTAGCAGAATTCAGCTATGAATAATTCTGTATACTATAGATGAATAAGCTTTCTGCCTGTTTTAGTTTGTTATATTTGGCTTTTTCTCTCCTTATTTTATGTGTAATTACTCTCAGGAAACAGAATATTTATTTAATATTGTTCTCTTTCTGGGCAGAAGAATAAAAGATTTATTTGTCGAGGGAAGAATGGAGAACCTCCTACCAGGCTGACACTATGTAGGCATGAAGAACTGAGTTAAATCTACCACTGAGTGATTAATTGGATTAATAATCAGAAGGTCAAATGAAGGACTAGGTTCTCAGCTTGTGCAGTTCTGTTCTAGTGCCAATTCCACTAAATGGAGACCTAGCCCAATGTGGTAGTTTAGATGTTAAATAGGCCTGTAAATTTTCTCATAACCTTCCAAAGTAGTCACAGGGTAGAACCATTTCTAATTAAACATTGGGTCCCAGAACTCAAGTGTAACAAAAGTGTATCATTGTATTACCAAGCTGGCCACAAAGTGACCACAAACATGAAGGGCCTCTGAGCTGCCCTGGTGTTTGCTAGAAGAATATTGACAAAAAAGTTGTCTGGCCAGAGGGATTTCTGAGCAGCTGTGGATCCCCTGGGAAACTTTGGTATAGTGCCTGCTTCTGCTGCTGAGCCTTCTTTCCTGCCAAAAGCAATAGGGGTGCAGAGGAGACAGAAAGAGAACAACCCAGGGGCCAGAGGATGCTGGCATGAAACCCTGAGCAGCTCTGTATCAGTGATTGAAGGCAATTAGGCAGCAGTAGGAGACTGCAGTTTGGAGAAGAGGAGGATGCTTCTTGGAGTGATGGAGAAAGGTGGGTGATGCGGAAGGAGTTTGATGCAGCTGCTGATAGTAGGAAGGAATTATGAGAATTCAGGTAATTTGCCTGTCTCGTCTTAAGTCCCTGAGGATGACTGTTTTCATCCAAGGACCCTATAGGAAATGCCAGCTGCTATCACAGCCAGCACTCTGTTAACAATGGGAACTGGAACTTTCAGGTCAAAATTATGCTCTTGGGTAGTATGTCAGGCCTTTATCTTTCCGCTCTCTTCCTTCTGCTGTAAAAGCAGATAGCCTACCTGTAGACATATGATGAGCATGAAAACATACCATGTGAGCTTTTGAGCAAATGTTTTGCTTCTGGACTGCAAGACTAAATCAACTCAATATTTACTTATTTCAACAGCTCGGTTGTAGTGCTGCTGCCCTTGGGCTTGGGACCTTTCCTTAGCATACAAAATTTAGCCTATGTTCAAAACTATTTCTCTTCACTCTTTAACATTGTTATACAACAAGGGGAAAAACAGTCTTCATCTATTTCACTGACAACGTTTTGTTATCTTTAGACAATTTTATCTAGCTGATCCTTACCTTACACTTAGAACTAAGCCCATTTAAGGGAATAGCCACTTGGCTTTATCTCCAACATTTTAAGCAGGTCAATAGCTTATAAGCATGCTGCAAAAAATGCTCTCTCCATTGGCCAAATCTGTCACTGCTCTTACACATTCTAAGAAACAATGAAAAATCTACCCAGAGGAAAAAGATTTTCACCTGCTGAAAGTCTTTTTTTGTCTCCTCCTTCTTTAAACAGGAGATGGTATTTCAGTTTTCTATTGCTGTATCTAACATTACTGACTGTAGTTACATCTATAAGGGTTGTCTCCCATGGCCAAAGAGTCTCGTTGTGTCTAGGCATCAGTTTTGATGTAGAGGCTCCTTTAAAAATGCATTAAAAATTAAGCAAAGGCAAGCCAGACCTGTATCTTTTTCTCTGAGAGTGGAGATAAACGGTTCTTGCACTTTGAGGAGGTGCATGAGGCTCTAAA